>NW_022589739.1:1222763-1266077 GCF_004348235.1 Phoca vitulina | reverse complement strand
ATGGGTTAGCCTGGTGATGGGTATTGAGGAGGGCACGTTCCGCATGGAGCACTGGGTGTTATGCACAAACAATGAGTCATGGAACACTACATCTAAAACTAATGATGTAATGTATGGGGATTAACATAACAATAAAAAAATTTAAAAAAAAATAACACATCAGCCAAAGAAGAAATCTCAAGAAAAAAATTAAAATATTTTAAACTAAATGAAGATGGAAACACAACTTATCAAAATGTATGGGATGGAATGAAAACAGTGCTTAGAGAAAATTTTGTAGCATGAGTTGCATGTATTAAAAAGAAGAAGAAAAATCTAAAATCAATAATCTAATTTTCCACCTTAGGAAACAAGAAAAAGAAGAGCAAATGAAGACCAAACTAAGTAAAAGAAAATAAATAATGAGAGTTGAAATCAATGAAATTGAAAACAAGAAATAGAGAAAATCATTAACCCCAAAGCTGTTTCTTTTAAAAGATCAATAATTGATAAGCCTGAAGCCAGAAAGAGAACACAAATTACTAATATCAGAAATGAAAGAGGAGACATCACTATAGATCCCATGGAAATTAAAAGGATAATAAACAATACTATGAACAACTTTATGCCTCAAAATTTGATAACCTAGATAAAATGGACTGATTCCTTAAAACAAACAATCTGCCAAAATTCACACAAGGAGAAAAGATCATCTGAATACATCCATATGTATTTAAGAAATTGAATCAATAAGTAATAACTTTCCAAAACAGAAAGCACCAGGCTCAGACAGGTTGACTGGTGAATTCTACCCAAAAATTCCAGGAAGAAATTATACTAGCTCTCTATAATGTCTTTCAGAGGATAGAAGCAGAGGGAATAATTCCTAACTAATTTTATAAAGCCACCATTACCTCAATATCAAAACCAGATAAAAACAATACAAGAAAACTACTGACAAATATCTCTCATGAACATAGATGCAAAAATCCTCAACAAATATTATCACAATGAATCCAAAAATATATAAAGAATTATACACCATGACCAGGTAGGATTTATCTCAGGCATGTAAGGATGCTTGAATGTTCAGAAATCAATTAATATAGTCCATCACATCAACAGAAAAAAGAAAAACCACATGATCAAATAAGTAGATGCAAAAAAGCATTTGATAAAATCCAACACCTATTCATGATTTAAAGAATTCTCAGTAAGCTAGAAATAAAAGGGAACTTCCTCAACTCGATAAAGAATATCTACCAAAAATTAAAAAAAAAAAAAACCAAACAGATAACATCATACCTCATGGTGAGAAACTAAAAGCTTTCCCAGTAAGATCAAGAAAAAGGCAAGGATGTTTCTTCTAACCACCTCTTTTCACCATCATATTATAAGTCCTAGATAATGCAATAAGACAAGAAAAGGGGAAAAAAAATACAGACTGGGAAGGAAGAAATAAAACTGTCTTCTCAGATGACATGAGTGTCTATACAGGAAATCTGAAAGAAATGACAAAAAATCCTCTCAGAACTAATAAACAATTATAACAAGGTTTTGGGATACAAGATTAATATATATAAAATCAATCACTTCCGTATTTATTAGCAATGAACAAGAAGAATTTAAAATTAAAAACAGAATACCATTTACATTAGCACCCCCAAAATGACTTAGGTATAAATTAAATATTTAAAAAATATAAATCAAACAAACTAATTCTAAAGTTTATAGGGAGAGGCAAAAGACCCAGAATAGCTAACATAATACTGAAGGAGAACAAAGTTAGAGAATTGACACTACCCAACTTCAAGATTTAATATAAAGCTATAGTAAACAAGACAGTGCAGTATTGAGGAAAGAAAAGACAAATAGATCAAGGGAACCAAATAGAGAGCCCAGAAATAGACCAAATAGTCAACTGACCTTGACAAAAGAGAAGCCAAAACAATGTAACGAAACAGTCTTATCAGCAAATGATGTTGAAATAACTGGACATCCACATGCAGGAACCTGAGTCTAGGCACAGACCTTACACATTCACAAAAGATTAACTCCAAATGGATTATATACCTAAATATAAAATGCAAAACTATAAAAATCTTAGAAGATAATTTAGCAGAAGCCCTAGAGGAACTTTGGCACAATAATGACTTTTTAGGTACAATACCAAGGGCATGATCCATAAAAGAAATAGTTGATAAGCTAGATTCATTAAAATTTAAAACTTCTGCTTTGTGATAGACAATGTCAAGAAATAAGAAGACAAGCCAAAAATCAGAGAAAATATTTGTAAAAGACACATCTGATAAAGGACTATTATACAAAATATACAAAGAACTCCGACTCACCAGTAAGAAAACAAACCACACATGGAATATTCTCCAGGCTAGATCACATGTTAGGACACAAAACAAGCCTCAATAAATTAGGTTTGTTTGTTTGTTTTTAATTTTACAATTTTTTTTCATTTTTTTTATGTTCAGTTAGCTAGCATATAGTACATCATTAGTTTTTGATGTAGTGTTCAATGATTCATTAGTTGTATATAACACCCAGTGCTCATCACAACATGTGCTCTCCTTAATACCCATCACCCCCCTCCCTCTGTAACCCTCACCAATATCCCTGATGAACATGGATGCCAAAATACTCACCAAGATCCTAGTCAATAGGATCCAACAGTACAGTAAAAGGATTATTCACCAAGACCGGGTGGGATTTACTCCTGGGATGCAAGAGTGGTGCAATAAATTGTAAAGATTGAAATCATACCAAGCATCTTTCCAAACACAATGGCGTGAAACTAGAAATCAATTACAAGGAAAAAAAAAAATGGAAAAAACACAAACACGTGGAGGCTAAACAACATGCTAATAAACAACCAATGAGTCAATAAAGAAATCAAACAGGAAATCAAAATATACCTTGAGACATATGAAAATGGAAACACAATGGTTCAAAATCTTTAAGAATGCAACAAAAGAGGGAAGTGTATAGTGATATAAGCCAAACTCAAGTAAAACGAAAAATCTCCAATAAATAATCTACACTTATACTAAGTGAAACAAGAAAAAAGAACAAACAAAGCCCAAAGTTAGTAGAAGGAAAGAAATAATAAAGATCAGAGTAGAAATAAATGAAATAAAGACTACCAAAAAATAGAAAAGATCAATGAAACTAAAAGGTAGTTCTTTGAAAAGATAAACAAAATTGATAAATCTTTAGCCATACTCATCAAGAAAAAAAGAGAGAGGACTCAAATAAAATCAGAAAAAAGAGGAGAAACTACAACCATGACCACAGAAATATAGAGGATTATAAGAGTCAGCTATAAAAAATTATGTCAACAATTGGACAACCTAGAAGAAATGAATAAATTCCTAGAAACATACTATTAGAAGGTGGAAGAGAGAGAGTCAAGTATCCTCCAAACTGAGAAGGCACTTTGAAACTGAAAAACAACCCAAGCCACTCCATACCATTTACATAGAGTTTTACTCAGGGTAAATAAATTACTGACAGGGGGATCAGGCAGGCAATGATCCAGGCATCTACAAAGGTACCTCCACTCCATTCTCTGCCATGTCCAGACCTCTACCCACAGCTTTTGTAAAGTGAGGGGCAATGTGGTAAGGTCAAAGGGTAGTTATCTAAAGTGGCACCATCTGTACACCAGAGAATCCCTACCAGTTAGCTAAAATGGGGCCTTCTGTGCACCTGTCAGCTGTACTAGTTACTTAAAGTGGGTCCTGCTGTGCACTGGTCTTCTACACTAATTTTTTAAAAAGGGTCTTCTGTGAGCCAGTCATCTCTACTAGTTACCTAAAATGGCCACTTTAGGGAAGATCAGAACAAGCCTTCCTGCATTCTGGTTAGGGCATACATTAACTTCTAAGGGGCCTAGAACACATAGCCCCAAGGGAGGTCATCACACAGGCATGAACAAGACAGAAGGCTGAAGATGGTGTACTGTATTGTCAACACTCCTATACATACAATCTTCCAAAACTGAATCAAGAAGAAAAAAAATCTGAACAGAACAATTAGTAGTAATAAAATTGAATCAGTAATCAAAAAACTCTCTTCAAATAAAAGTCCAGGACCAAATGGCTTTGCTGGTGAATTCTACCAAATATTTAAAGAGTTAATACAGATCCTTCTCAAACTATTCCAAAAAATATAACAGGAAGGAATGCTTCCAAATTCATTTTATAAGGCGAACATTACCCTACCAAAACCAGACAAAGACACTACCAAAAAAGACCAATATCCCTGATGAATACAGATGCAAAAATCCTCAACAAAATATTAGCAAACCAATCCAACAATACAAAAGATCATTCACCATGATCAAGTGGGATTTATTTCAAGGATGCAAGAATATGCAGTTTAGTATCCACAAATTAATCAACATGATACACCACATTAACAAAATGAAGAAAAAAATCATATGCTCATCTCAATAGATGCAGAAAAAGCATTTGACAAAATTCAACATCCATTCATGACAAAAACTCTCAACAAAGTGGGTTCAAAGAAAATATACATCAACATACTAAAAGCCACATATGACAGACCCACAACTAAGATCATACATACTCAATGGTGAAAAGCTGAAAGCTTTTTCTCTAAGATCAAGAATAAAACAAGGATGTCCACTCTCACCACTTTTATTCAACATAGTACTAGAAGTCCTAGGCACAAAAATTAGACAATAAAAAGAAATAAAAGACATCTAAATTGGTAAGGAAGAAGTAATACTGTCACCATTTGTAGATGACATGATACTATATATAGAAAACCCTAAAGAAAAAACCATTAGAATAAATGAATTCAGTAAAGTAGCGGGAAACAAAATATACACTATACACTAATAATAAACAAGTAGAAAAAGAAATTAACAAAATAGGGCGCCTGGGTGGTGCAGTCAGTTAAGCATCTGCCTTCGGATCAGGTCATGATCCCTGGGTCCTGGGATTGAGCCCCACATCAGGCTCCCTGCTCAGTGGGGAGCCTGCTTCTCCCTCTGCCCCTCTCCCTTCTTGTGCTCGCTCTCTCTGTCTCTCTCACATGCTTTCTCTCTCTCTCAAATAAATAAATAAAATCTTTTTAAAAAATTAATGAAATGATCCCATTTGCAACTGCATCAAAAAAGAATAAAATGCCTAGGAATACATTTAACCAACAGGTGAAAGATGTATACTCTGAAAACTATAAGACATTGATAAAAGAAATTGAAGATGAAATAAATGAATGGAAAGATATTCCATCCTCATGGATTGGAATAATTAATATTGTTAAAATGTCCATACTACCCAAAGCAATCTACAGATTCAATGCAATCTCAATCAAACAATAGTATTTTTCGCAGAACTAGAACAAATAATTCTAAAATTTGTATGAAATCACAAAAGAC
The DNA here is from genome assembly GCF_004348235.1 of Phoca vitulina. NCBI lineage: Eukaryota > Metazoa > Chordata > Mammalia > Carnivora > Phocidae > Phoca > Phoca vitulina. Next base: position 1,260,679 of record NW_022589739.1, on the reverse strand, counting down.
CCCAAATAGCCAAAGTAATCTTGATAAAGAAGTACAAAGCTGGAGGTATCACAATCCCAGATCTCAAACTATACTACAAAGCTATAATAATCAAAACAATATGGTACTGGCACAGAAACGGTCACATAGATCTATGGGAAAGAATAGAGGCCCAGAAATAACCCCACACTCGGGTACCTGGGTGGCTTAGTTGGTTAAGCATCTGCCTTCAGCTCAGGTCATGCTCCCAGGGTCCTGGGATTGAGCCCTGTGTCAGGCTCCCCGCTCACTGGGGAGTCTGCTTCTCCCTCTCCCTCTGAACCAACTCCCCCCCCATGCTTTTGTTCTTGCATGCTCACTCTCTCCCTCAAATGAATGAATAAAAAATCTTAAAAAAAAAAAAAAAAGAGAAAGAACCCCACACTTATATGGTCAACTAGTTTATGACTAAGGAAGCAGAATATACAATGGGTAAAAGACAATCTCTTCAATAAATAGTGTTGGGAAAGTTGGACAGCTTCATGCAAAGGAATGAAACTGGACCACTTTCTTACACTATACACAAAAGGAAACTCAAACCAGATTGAAGACCTAAATGTAAGACCTGAAGCCATAAAACTCCTATAAGAAAACAGGCAGTAAACTCTTGGACATTAGCCTTAGCAATATTTTTCTGGACTTCTTCTTAGGCAAGGGGTAATAAAGCGGAAATAAACAACTGGAACCATAGTAAACTAAAAAAGTTTTGCACAGTGAAGGAAAGCATCAACAAAAAGACAACCTACTGGATGGGAGAATATATTTGTAAATGATATATCTGATAAGGGGTTAATATCCAAAATATATAAAGAATTCATACAACTCAACACCAAAAACAAACAAACAATCTGATTAAAAAATGGGCAAAGGACCTGAATAGACATTTTCCAAAGAAGACATACAGATGGCCAACAGACACATTAAAAGATGCTCAACATCACTACTCATCAGGGATATGCAAATCAAAACCACAATGAGATATCACCTCACACCAGTCAGAATTGCTATTATCAAAAAGACAAGAAATAACAAGTGTTGATGAGGATGTGGAGAAAAGGGAACCCTCATGCACCATTGGTAGGAATGTAAACTGATGCAGCCATTATGAAAAACAGTATGGAAGTTCCTCAAAAAATTAAAAATAAATATACCATAAGATCTAGTAATTTCATTTCTGATATTTACCCCAAGAAAACAAAAACACTAATTCAAAAATATATAAGCACGCCTATGTTTATTGCAGCATTAATTACAATAGCCAAGATATCGAAGCAACCTAAGTCCCATTGATAGACAAATGGAATGGAAGATGTGGTATATATATACAATGGGATATTACTCAGCCATAAAAGAGAATGAAATTTTGCCATTCGCAACAATACAGATGGACATAGTGTATTATGCTAAGTAAAATAAGTCAGAGAAAAATAAATACCATATGACTTCACTTATATATGGAATCTAAAAAACAAAACAAATAACAAACAAATAGAAACAGACACATAAATACAAAGAAAAACTGTTGGTTGCCAGATGGGAAGGGCCTGGGGGGCAAAGGACAAAATGTGTAAAGGGGATTAGGGTGTACAAACTACCAGTTATAAAATAAATAAGTCACAGGATGAAAAGTACAACTTAGGGAATATAGTCAATAATATTGTCATAACTTTGTATGGTGACAGAAGTAACTACACATATTGTGGTGAGCATTTTATAATGCATATAATTGTCAGATCACTATGTTGTACACCTGAAACTAATATTGTAGGTCAACTATAATTCATTTAAAAATTAAAATGAAAAAATGGCTGCTAAAAAATGTTATTCATGCATCACAAAAGGATAGTACATAACAGATTTCTTTGAACAAAATAATCAAATTATATATGAATGTATATTATGTGTACTTTCCACCACCATGGTGGAATGGAGTGAAGGGACAACCAGAGTAAGTTAAAGTGCCACAAAGTTCTCTTACCAAGATCCACATGTTTTTTTCTTGATTAAAACTTCCCTTGGAGGGTGCCTGGGTGGCTCAGGTGCTAAGCAGCTGCCTTTGGCTAAGGTCATGATCCCAGGGTCCTGGGATCGAGCCCCATGGGGGCTCCCTGCTCAGCAGGGAGCCTGCTTCTCCCCCTCCTTCTGCCTGCTGCTTCCCCTACTTGTGCTTGCTCTGTGTCAAATAAATAAAATCTTTAAAAAACAAAAACAAAAACTTCCCTTGGTTGCTACAAGCTCTTGATTAGTTTCCAGAGTTTTGAAAAGCCTAAGTTCAACATTTTTTGCCAGCACATCACTGCTTTTCTGGAAATAGCAACTTTAAGAGGTCCCTGCTCTGCCATTCTTGCTTATGTTATGCAGTATTGACTGGTATTTAATATTAAACCAGGTTTGCATTCCTGGGAGGGAAACCCACTTGGTCATGATAAATTATCCTTTTTAAATGTGGTTAGATTTGATTCATTAAACTATTTAAAATTTGTGAATCTATGTTTATGAGGAGTGTTGATCTGTGATTTTCTTTCCTGTGATGTTATGGTGTGGTTTTGATGTTAAAGTAATGCTGACCTCATAAAATGAGTTGAGAAATATTCCTCCCTCTTCAATCTTCTGGAAAAATTTTCATAAAATTGGTACTATTTCTACCTCAGTGCTTGATAGAATTCACCAATAAAGCAAACCAGCCCTCTAGTTTTCTTTGTGAGAAGGTTTTGAACTACAAAACCACTTACTTTAATAGATACACAAACACTAAGGTCATTCATTTCTTCTTAAGTGAGCTTTGGTAGTTTGCATCTTTTAAAAAAAATGTTTCCCACTTTTTCTAAACTGTCCAATCTATAGGCATAAAGTTGTTTATAAAATTCCTTTATTATCCTTTTAATATCTTCAGAATATTTGTTGATGTCATTTGGGTCTTTTGTTTTTTCCTTATCACTTTGAGTAAATCTTTATCAATTTTATTAATCTTCTCAAAGTACCAATTTTGGTTTTATTGATTTTTCCTTATTATTTTTTCGCTTTCTACTTCATTGATTTTTGTTCTGATCTTTATTATTTCCCTTTTTATGCTTACTTTTTATTCATTTCACTTTTTTTTTCATTTCTTAAGGTGAAAGCTGAGGTCATTTATTTTAGTCCTTTCTTATTTTCTTATTAGAAAGGCTTTTAGTCTTATAAATTTCCCCCTAAGTACTAAATTAGCAGCATCCTACAAATTTTGATATGTTGCATTTTAATTTTTATTCTATTCAAAAATCATTCAAATTGCCCTTCTGGTTTCCTTTCCCCCTATGTGTTTTTTAGAAGTGTGTTATTTAGCTTTCAAATATTTGAGATTTTGCATATATCTTTTCTGTTACTAGTTTCTAATTTAATTCCATTGTAAGCAGGGAATATATTCACATGATTTGAATCATTTTAAAATTGAGAATTATTTTCTGGCCCAGAATATGGTCTATCTTGGTAAATATCACCTGTGCACTTGAAAACAATGTGTATTCTGCTGTTTTGGGGTATAGTATCCTATAAAGGTCAATTAGGTCAAGTTGGTTGATAGTTCTGTTCAATCTTTTATATCCTTCCTGATTTCCTACATACTTGTTCTATCAATTATTAAGAGAACACTGTTGAAATCTCCAAATCTAATTTTAGATTTTTACGGATACTTTCAGTTTTATACAACTTTTTTATGTATTTTGAAGCTGTTAGCAGATGCATAAACAGGATTGTTAAGTCTTCTTGATGAACTGACAGTCTTTTTTCCTAAAATATTCTTTGCTCTGAAACCTACTTTGCCTGGTATTAAAATAGCAATTCTAGCTTTCTTTTGACTCATGTTAGCATGGTTTATTTTCCCCATCCTTTTACTTTTAACCTATTAAGGTGGATTTCTGGTAGGCAATCTATAGTTGTGTCTTGTCTTTTTAGCCAAACTGACAATCTCTGCCTTTTAATTGCAATGCTTAGGCCATTTACATTTAATGAGATTATTGATATGATCAGGTTTAAATCTACCATTTTGCTATTTGTTGTCTCCTTTATTCTTTGTTCCCTTTTTCCTATTTCCTAATTTATTTTGAATAGAATTTTTTTTTATGAATCCATTTTAAGCTTCAGTGTTGGCTTATTAGCTAAAAATTCTTTATTATATTATTTTGCTAGTTATTTTAAAGTTATAGTGTACATTTTAACTTATCATGAGACTACTTCCAAGTACTATCCCATTTCACCTGTAGCATACCACTTACAACAGTTTACTTCATCCCACCTTCATGTTATTGTTGTCTTATACTTTACTTCTACATGTTATAAATCCCACAACACATGGTTCTTATTTTTGCTCTTACATTTAAAGAATTTCAATAATAAAAATAAAGGATTTTATACTAACTCACACAGTAACTATTTCTCTTGTTATATTTAGATTTCCATCTATTATCATTTTCCTTCTGCCTAAAGAAAATCCCTTCAACATTTCTTGTAGTACATGCCTGCTAGTAATGAATTTTCAGCTTCTATGTGTATGAAAGTCGATTACACCTTTATTTTTGAAAGATATTTTTGCTGAGAACAGAATTGTATGTTGACAATATTATTCTTACAGTACTTTAAAGTTGTTGCTTCATCATCTTGTCATGTGCATCATGTCCAGTGTGAAATCTGCTTTCATTTTAATCTTTGTATCTCTGTATAGAATGTCTTTTTCCCCCTGGCTTTCTTTTCTCTATCATTGGTCTTAATAAATTTTGATTATAATGTGTTTCTTGTGCTTGGGGCTTATAGTTTTCAACAAATTTGAAAAAATATTGGCCACTATTCATTCAAATATTTTTCTTTCCCTTCTCCACTGCTCTTTCAGTGACTCCAATTATACATATACTAGACTACTTGAAGTTGTTCCACAGCTAACAAATTCTCCATTTTTCCCCCATCTTTTTTCTCTGTTTCATTTTGGAATGTTTCTATCACTGTCATCAAGTTCATTAATCTTTTCTTCAGCAATGACTACTATACTGTAGTCACACCCTCTGTATTTTTTTTAAATCTCAGACATCATAGTTTTCATCTCTAGTAGTTGGATTTGTGTCTTTTGAAAAATATTTTCCATGCCTCTGTTCAACCTTTCCTCTACCTTCCTGAACTTATGGAATACCATGATATTAACTCTTTAATGTTCTTTTATAGTAATTCATTCATTGGTGTCATTTTTTAGTCAGTTTCAATTGATTGATTTTTCTCCTCTTATTGGGTTGTATATTCCTGCTGTTTCGCATCCCTGTTAAATTTTTATTGAATGCCAGATTGTAAATTTTACTTTGACAACTACTGGATATTTCTGTATTCGTATAACTATCCCTGAGCTTTGTTCTAAGAAATAGTTAAGTCACTTGAAAGAGTTTGATCCCTTGGTCTTGCTTTTAAGTTTCATGAGGTAAAACTAAAACAGTATATAGTCTAAGGCTGATTTTGCCTTGCTACTGAGGCAAACCCTTTTTGAGTTTACTACCTGATGTCCTGTGAATTATGAGATTTCTCATTCTGGCTGGGGAAAACTGGAACTATTCCCATCCCTATTCGATCTCTGAATACTATTCCTTCTAACCTTTTACAGTGGTTCTTGTCTCCGTAAGTGTTTTTATCTTTTTGTGCTTCGAAAATGTACCATTCCTCAGTCTGTGGCTTATGGTATAAACTCAAAGCTCTGAATCTCCAGGGCTCTTAGCCTGGTAAGGCTCGAAATCCTGTTCTCCAGGTTTTTATCTCTTTTATCAGCTTTATAGGGTTTGTTTTGAAATTCAAAGGAAAGAATTTGGCTCTTCATTCTTGCTGGGTTCTTTTCTGGCTTCCCTTCACTGAGGCAAAAAATCTCAGCCCTGGAGTCTAGTTTTTACAGTATAAGGGCTGCAAGATAAAACAGAACTGCTAAGAAGGAAAATTTTCTATAGTATTTCAAAATACTATCCCATTACACATATTTTGGTGATAATTCTTCCTCCTCCCCTTCCCCTGCCCCCTCCTCCTCTTCTTCTTTCCCTGCTTTTTCCTCCTCCTCCTCCTCCTTCTTCTTCTTCTCATTCTCATTACATGGCTTAATTCCTTGGCTTTCCATGCAATACAAGGAAACATTGTCTTTGGAAATCTAAAAGAATTGGCCACTTCCAAGATTGGTTACCTGGGACAAGTTACTTCAAAGTCTCCATTACTGATGAGGGAACAGAAGGCAAAGCTGAGGACAACCCCCCCCCCCCACATGAGGGATCTATGTGACATTCCTCAGGCACTCCTGGCTGCCCTAAAGGAAAAACAAATAGTTAACTTATAGGGATCACAATCCTACAAGACAGGAGTCTTGTACAAATGTCTTAGCAATCTACAAGAACAAAGCATTTCTATCAATGGCCTAGCTTCCAGAAGGGAATGTAGATACAATTAAATGTCCTTATAATCTGCAGCCCATTTACAGATACTTGAAGCGGGCAAAGTGTAATATCTCTCCAGGAAGCTCCCAACTATCTGACTGTTAATGCCTTACTAGAAGGAAAAACACCTTAACTTGACAATGGCAAGCCCTCTGGTATCCTGTGAGTCTTCTTCAACATACAAAAATCCTTTTGAAACCTCCCTTTTCCTTACCTCCCCCAACTCCCAAGTATATAATCAGCCACCCCCTCACAACCCCAGGGCAGCAGCTCTTTCTGCCCACGGGTCTTGTCCCTGTGCTTTAATAAAATCGCCTTTATGTACCAGAGACGTCTTAAGAATTCTTTCTTGGTCTTCGGCTCCGGACCTCACTTATATTTTAAAACTTCATCATTACTTCATTTGTGAAATGGGAATAACAATAATTTTCATAATCCAATGAGGATTAAATGAGTTATTATGTACAAAGTGCCTGCCACCATATATGATATATAATAGCACCTTAAGTTTTTAGCCTTCAATAAGGAAATATTTTTGTAGTGTCAAATAAATTCTTTATGTGAAAGAGATTTAAATATAGGCTAAAGGTTTTGGAGTGCTTGGGTGGCTCAGTTGGTTAAGCATCTGACTCTTGATCTCAGCTCAGGTCTTGATATCAGGGTCATGAGTTCAAGCCCCACACTGGGGGCTTTAAAAATATATATACATGCTAAAGGTTTTATTTGGCTGATGTACAGTACATCAGGTAACACTTGAAGATCAGGCGAATCCTCAATTGAAGCAGAGTCAGAATTTTTATATGATATGGGAAAGTATGGGTCCTTGCAGTTTTGGCTTAGAAACAGGGTTTTTTATTGTTGTTGTTTGCTTGTTTTTATTTTAACTGAAACTGAAAGTTGGGGGCCATTCCTGTTTTCATGCCCCTGCTTGGGATTAGTTGGTGCAATCCTAATAGCCATCAGAATAGTATTGTCACAGAACTGGTTTTGCAAGCTATGTAATTTATTAGCTAATCAAGGTTCATAGGGCAGGGGAGGTAGATAGCAAAAAGAAAGAAAAAGAGGCAAAGACAGAAAGCAAGGGAGAAACTGAGGATGCGTGGTCATGTGTGTCTTAGGCCTTTTACAAAGGGAAGCAAATTACAGGATGTTAGAGATATTTCCTATTGTGTTAATGAGAATTCACTTATATTCAAGAGAAAGGCAACTAAAACAAAACATGAAGGAAATAGATCACTTTATTCTTGATCTGAGATCTTTTTTATAACTTTATGGTTATAAAAGTAATAAATTTAAAAAATAAAACATGTATAAATAGGCGATGGGGATTAAGGAGTGAGTGCATTTGTGATGAGTACAGGGTGTTGTATGGAAGTGTTGAGTCATTATATGGTACACTTGAAACTAATATTACACTGTATGCTAACTAACTGGAATTTAAATAAAAATTTGAAAAACAAAACTAAAACAGAAGTATAAAGAAGAAAAAAACAAAACAAAACACCATCACCCAAGATGACCACTATTAATGTTTTAGATTACATCTCTCTAGTTTTTCAATGCATTTGTAAGCCAGATACATCTACTCCCTTATAAGCTGGCTCTGGAGTCCTAGAGAATATTTCCCCATTTATTTCTCTTTAAATTCTCTCTCTCTCAAAATAAAAAAATAAAATAAAATAAAAAATAAAGGGGAGGGGAGGGAAAGGAGTAAAGAAAAAAGGCTTTAGTAAGCAATTAGGCTTCACTGAAGATTTTTTAGTGGGCTGTCTCCACAGTCAACAAATTGAGAATCTGCCTTAGATATTTTTATTCTCCCAAACTCCTCCTCAATGCAGCCTGCCCCGACATCCTAGGTAGCTCCCCTCTCCTGGCTCTGTTACCACTCTTCCCTCCCTGTAGAGCTCTTCTCTAGCATTTACTTTCGAACCTACATATATAAACTCATCATGGAGATCAATAAAACAGAGGGCAGTTTACCAACTTTTGAAATTGAATATCCAGCTTGGAGTCTTAAACCTCACTCCAAATAGTTTATTAAGGCATTCTCTCCAAATAAGTACAAAATTCTCCCCAAAAGGCATTTAGTAAATAATATTTTCTCCATATTATTACATATATACATACTTATACTTACATTCTTTCTTCTTTTCAAAATTAATATTATCCTCTTTATAAAGCTTTGTATCCTACTTTTACAGTCTACTTGATACAGTGAGCATTTTCTATTCTTTACAGATTCTTTATAAACTCTATTTTATAGCTACATAAAATAAACAATAATGTTAGGTATTAGGTTGAATCTCGTAAAATTGACGTTTTTGTATTTCGATAACAGTCAAATATTAGCATTTTCATATGGTTCATTCTAGTAACTATTCCCTTACGGTTGAGCATTTAGAATGTTTCCCACTTTTCCTATAATAATTAATGCTATGATGAGTATTATTATACACAAATCTTTGATGTTATCTCTGGCTAAGATTTTAAGCTCTATTCCTTGAAGTGAGATCATACTAGGTCAAATTGTATAAATAATAATAATAAAGTAACCTCTTTCCATAAAGGTTGTACCAATTCTGGTTCCCACTAATAGTTCAGGAGTATCTCCATCTTACTATACCCTGGACAGCATTACTGCTACTAAAAAACTGAGACTCAACAAATAGTATTTCATTATTGTTTATCTTTGCAATAATTTAATTGCTGGTGAGAATGACCAGTTTTTCATTTTCATTCACCATATATAATATTAGTTGTGTGTGTAATTCTTCTAATTCTTCTTTGCCCAGTTTTCCCATTAGTATTATCTTCAAAATAAGGATCCCAATCCTTCATTTATCATATCTGCTGCAAATATTTCATGGCAATTTAACATTTAACTATTATAAGAGCTTCAGAAAGAGACAGGAAATATTACGCCACCATTATTGCCCAAAGGCAAGAGATAAACTTAGTTCTTCAAGTAGCTTATGGTTCTACTGCTCTAAGCACACAAGTAATGTCTATATTCTATTTGGGAAACACTGTGGTCTCTGAGGTAATATTTAGAAAGAAAATAGAATCCAACAACAGCTATACAGTCATTTAGTTTTACTTACTAGTTTTCTGTTTGCTCTTTTAATGTTTAAGAAACAAACATTTTCGGGGGGCCCCGGGTGGCTCAGTTGGTTGAGCATCCAACTCTTGATCTCAGCTCAGGTCTTGACCTCAGGATCGTGAGTTTGAGCCCCGTGCTGGGTTCCATGTTGAGCATGGAGCCTACTTAAAAAAAAGAAAGAAAACATTTTAGAAGTCATCATTGATTATGGACAGAAATATATGTCAATGTACCTATTTACAATCTAAATGTAACTCCAACCACAAATACTAGACAAATAGTAATGACCAGATCTTTCCTTTCACCCTTTACTTCTGGTCTCAGTTCTCCACTAATTAGATCATTAGATATGTAACCTTAGATGAGTCATCTAACCTGTTTAAGCTTGGATTTCCCAATATGTAAAATGAGGATATTGGACTAGATGATTTCAAATGACCTTCTAGCTATAAATGTGATACTCTTATAACTATACTCCATTCACATGTCAAATATTCACTGAACATCAATTATGTTCTAGGCATCAGGCTAAATGTTGACTATTAAAACCAATTCTACCACTCATTGAACATTTACATGACAGGCACTGTGGTAAATGTTTTACATATATTTTCTCATTTATTTCAATCTCCACAATAGTCAGGAAGTAGATGCTATTATAGCAATTTTATAGCCAAAAACTGAGACCCAGAGGGTTTAAATAATAGCTGGTTAGTATGAGCCAGGATTCAAACCCAGGAATCTCTGACTCCCAAGCCCATGTTTAACCAGAATATCATGCTGCCACCAAGGAGCTTATGGTCCAATATGTCTCAAAATGTAGTCCTCAAATCACCTGCATCAGAATGACTTTGGGTACTTATTTAGAATGAGGATATTCAGACTTTACTCAAGTTTACTGAAACCAGTATCTATGGAGTAGAGTCTATATTTTCTCTTCTTTTCTTTTCTTTTTTCCTTTTTTTAAATTGAAGTATAATTAACATGCAGTGTTGCATTAGTTTCAGGTATAGAATGCAAATTGGTACAGCTACTATGGAAAGCAGTATGGAGGTTCCTCAAAAAATTAAAAATATGGGGCACCTGGGTGGTTCAGTCATTGGGTGTCTGCCTTCAGCTCGGGTCGTGATCCCAGATCGAGCCCCGCATCCGGCTCCCTGCTCAGCGGGAAGCCTGCTTCTCCCTCTCCCACTCCCCCTGCTTGTGTTTCCTCTCTTGCTGTGTCTCTCTCTGTCAAATAAATAAAATCTTTTTAAAAAAGTTAAAAATATAATTACCATATGATCTAGTAATTCCACTACTGCGTATTTACCCAAGAAAACAAAAACAAAAATTTGAAAAGATATATGTACCCCTATGTTTATCATAGCATTATTTACAATAGCCAAGATATAGAAGCAACCCAATGGCCCATCAGTAAGTGAATGGAATCTATATTTTAAATAAATGATTCTGCTCAGATGATTTTTATACACACTAATTCTCAAGCCTACTACATCATTCATAATTTGTCTACATTCACTAGTTAAATAGTTAATGAGTGAACACTATGTACAAGTCACACCATACTAGGTGCTGTGTTAAGTACATTTTTGTATGAGACATTTGTGTCAGACTCCAAGCAAGGGACATGACAATAAGACACATACAAATACCTCCAGTGTAGAACATTTGTGGAATCTTTGAGATTTTGCCTTAACTGCTATAATTGCTGCTCTGTATTTGCTGTTATATTGTTTTATTTATGCATGTATTATCTTTGTCAAATAGAATGTGAATCCTTTGGAGGCTTCTATTCATCTTTTATTTTCATTTGTTCTTCTGGAAAATATTATTAAGTACCTACTTAGTGCCAAACATTATGTGGACACTGGCACTATGCTGGTAAGCAAAATTCAGACTCAGTTCCTTCATGGAGCTTTTGGCCTAGCATGAAGAAATCCATTAATGAAATAATCAGAAAAATGTAAACACAAATAATTAGATAAATGTAGTAAACATAAATTGCTACTGTAATGCATGATATAAAGAAAAATTATATTCTGCTAAAAAAAAGCTTACAAAAAAAGAATTTGATCTGGTCAGAAAAGTCTGACTTCCCTAAGGAAGCAACTTTTGAATTAAGATCTGAAAGATATGTAACCACTAATTAGGTGAAAGGGAGGAAAGAGAAGGAAATATCTAAGAAAAGCATATAGCATGTGAAAGGGCATTTGTAGAAGATGGGTACATGGCGAGAACTGATAGACAAGGAAAATCAGAGTGGAAAAAATGAAAAAATGCTTAAGAAGTCACCAGAGGTCAAACAGTATAAGGCATTATAGGCCAGGTGAAGAATTTTGTCTTTATCTTGAAACAACAGCAAAGCAATGAAGGGATATACTGGTTATTCTCCATTTGCTCTGCCCCACCCTCAGACCCATTCTCCATTTAGAGCCCTGAGAGGCTAAAACCTCATATTGCATCACCTGGGCTCATTGTCAGATGGCTTCTATTTGTATTTAGCCAAGGGGAAGCACCTGCAGGAGAGTGGCAAGAAGAAAGAAAAGAAAGAGTATTTCTTCTCTACTCATCCTACTTTAGGGTCTCAGTTCTAGTAGCAGTTGCATAGCTGAACAATGACTCCTGCCCAGTAGGCCCTCCTCCAGGGCTGTGGGCTCCAATAGCACTGTCCATCTTTTTGTCCCCTCAGGCCTGAGGATGGTAATGGCTTCCTCCTGTTGGTCTCTGGGTGCCTCAGCATTTCTCTTTGGTTTTCTTAACCCTGCCCACGTCTTTGAAGGCAGTCCTTTCATTAAAGCCTTTTCCTCTGAATGGAACTGTTTCCTGCTGGGACCATAACAAGTGAGGCATTCAGGGGCCTAGTAAAAAGACCCATACAAAGTGACACACAATAAATATCTAGTAACCAAAAGACCAGACTAACTTAACTTACTCCAGTCATAGGACACCCCATGGAATTTTCTTTGTCTCTTATTTCCACTGATTACTTTATTCTTAGTAGTTGGTCTTCTTAATTACTAAAAGATTCTTGAAGGGCTAAAACCATTACCATTCATACACACAGGTCCTAGCCATCCAAAGGCATTAGGGTGAACAAGATCTTTGTAATGTAGACATAAAAAACATGGACTTGGATCAGAGAAACCTGGATTTAGTTCTTTGCTCTGCCACTTAATAGTCATATGCCCTTAGGCATGTTTTACTCTCTGAATCCCTGTTTCCTATGTAAAATGGGAATGTTAATACTTACCTTTCAGGATTCTTATGAATATTAAATAAAATAAAGTGAAGGGTTAGTAGAAAGAAGTCACTTAATAAGTGGTAGCTACTATTACTATTACATCTATTTATCTAGGATGAAAAGGAAAAGACACATTCTTAAAATTAATATATATTCATGGTTTTTAAAAATAGAGAAAAATATAAAGTATAAAATAAAAAGTAAAAGCCCCATTTCTTTCCTTCACCTCCTAATTCTACTTCTGAGTGCTGCTGTTAAAAGTTGGCTATGTATCTTTATACACATTTTCTATCCATATACACTGCATTTGAAGAATAAAGATGGAATCATACATGTTGGGAAGGGGAAGAATCAACACTGCTCCTCTTCTTTCTGACTGAGATATTCTGAGGTGCGCGTGCATCACAACAATCCCACAAAATTCAGATACCACCCTAATATCAGTGCCATCCACAAAAAAGTACAATTTTGAAAATAGAGTGAGCAGATTGTTTTTTCTATTTCTCTGGCTGGAGAATGACTTGGGCTAATTTAGGACAGGATGGGAAATACTTCTGATTCTTGATACCAGCATTTCAGGGAACTGAAAGAAGTGGAAATAAAGCTGAATGTCCCAAAAGTACTGGGACAATAAGGAAAACACATTGTCAAGAATGGTTCTGATCATTCTACTCAGAACCTAAAGATTTAAGTATCTTTTATCAGCCTATAAAAGTAAGTAATTTCCAAACATCCACTACAAAAAAAGTAAAGCATCACTTACCATGAGCCAATATATTTAAGGCAATGTTTTTCAAAGTGTAGTCTACAGACCACCTGCATCATAATCATTCAGCATGCTTATAAAAAACACACACCTCTAAATCAGAATCTCTGGAAGGCCCAGGATCTCCCCCTTTAACATACGCCCTAGGAGAGCCTTAATCAGTCTAAAAGACTGAAAATGAATTTTTTAAGGTAAATCAGAAATAACAAGGCAAATACCACATACATATACTCCTTTGAATGTTTATTTTTTTTCCTTTGAATGTTTAGAGCAGAAAGAAAATTTCTCTCCCTTCTCCCCCGCATTTTAATTCCTCCCTCTTCCATAGGGCCCAAACTAATCAATCATATTGTATAGTTTCTTTCTAGTAGGTTATAAATCAATGCTTTCATTTCCACTCCTATTGCCCTATGCCAAGACCTTGTCATCTCAAACCTGGATTACCTTTTCCCTTAAAAATCTTTTTTCTTCCAGTGCATCTTGTATACTGGACTAATGCTGGTAAGCCCCCATTTTCACCTTCTCTTTCTTTTGTACAAAAGCATCCAAATGATTACAAAACAAAGTTCATAATGCTTAGACTATCAGTCAGAATTTCCCATAATATGACCCTATGCTAAATTTCCAGTCTTATTGCTCATAGTTCTCCCATACTAACCTTCAGTATTATTAGCTAAACAAGATTTATTGGCTTCCTGTGTATGGCTAAGGCTGCTAGATGATCACCAGATATCCTCTCCTTCCTGAGCACAATTAGACTAAATTTCCTAGTCTCCTTCATTGCTTGGAATATATAACTGACCATGTAACTAAATCCTAGCCAACAGAATGTAAGCAGACTAACCTACGCTCAATGCAGTATCTAACATACATTGTTTATTCCTACATATTTTCTTTGGCTCTTTTCTGCTGGAAAGTTTTTTTATAACATATCAATCTCAGTTCAAGTCCCTCTCCTTCTTAACTTCTTCAACCACTCAAGCTCACAGAAGTCTCCTTCTATAATACATATGGTGCTATGCCATTTATTACACATTTAACCCAGATTATCTTGCATTTTTTAACTTTTTGTGTAAAAATATATTTTCCCCATTCCTACTACAAACTCCTTAATGGCAGGAAATGTTCTTCAAAGATCTGAATATTTCCCAGACTTTATATCTAGCTGGGCATTAGTGTTTAATAAATATATGTTGAATAGACCTGAATGGCTCACTTTGGGGAAAATAAGAGAAAAGTTTTCCAAGGAGAAATTGCTCTAAATAATTGTTAAAAGGTAGAAGTATGCATAAACTTAAAAATATAATAAAAAATAATAATAAAATAAAATACATACATGAACATATATCACATATATGCTTCCAAAAGGAAGTCTAATTTGATGTGAATTTCTCAGTTCTAATTACTCCACAGCCTTCCTTAGCCTATTAGAAAGAAAGGGATTTCCCCAAAACTAATAAATATTGGAGGTTCTCTAGACAAGCAGCATTAGCCCCAAGTCCCAAAATAATCCATTTGACCCAAGCAGATATCAACCTACATGCCTATGATAGAATGATACCTAGTAAGAAGTCTGAATTATAGGTTATACCTATAATGCCCCTGTGACTACTACAGAAATCAAGACCTTTTGAGCACCTAGGTCAGTGCTATATAACAGAATTTTCTGCCTTGATGGAAATGTTCTCTGTCGGGCCTCTAGCTACATGTGACTACTGAAAATTTAAAACACAGCTAAGTAAGACTAAAAAACTAAATTTTTATTTTTGTTTAATGTTTGTTAATTTAAATGCAAATTTAAATAGCCACATGTGGTTAGTGGCAACTATATCAGATGCACATACCTAGATGTTTTCTTTCCTTGAAATACACTTTGATAAACTTGCTTGTGAGTTTTCTAATTCTGCATACTATGATTTACTTTCAATTACATACTTAATATGCTGTAGGCTTTAGTGTTAACATTTACTTTAAAAACATAGCATTTGGGGCGCGTGGGTGGCTCAGTCATTAAGCATCTGCCTTTGGCTCAGGTCAGGATCCCAGGGTCCTGGGATCCAGCCCCGCATCGGGCTCCCTGCTCAGCGGGAGGTCTGCTTCTCCCTCTCCCACTCCCCCTGCTTGTGTTCCCTCTCTCCCTCTGTCTCTCTCTGTCAAATAAATAAATAAAATCTTTTAAAAAAATAAATAAATAAGAATAAAAATAAAAATGAAAACATAGCATTCATCAAAAACAAACCAACTAAAACTGAGACCTGGTGAGCTTCTTCCCTAACACAGATCAAGGACTAAAACCTAGGTCTCGGGGCGCCTGAGTGGCTCAGTCTTCAAGCATCTGCCTTCAGCTCAGGTCATGATCCCAGGTTCGTGGGATCGAGCCCCGCATCGATCCCACCCCACATCAGGCTCCCTGCTAGGCGGGGAGCCTGCTTCTCCCTCTCACCTTCCCCCTGCTTGTTTTCCCTCTCTCGTTGTCTCTCTCTCTGTCAAATAAATAAATAAAATCTTTTAAAAAATTAAATAAATAAATAAATAAAACCTAGGTCTCCTATTATAATTCCAGTCCACTTTAAACTATGTCACACTCCGTTATCACCTCCTACATTATAAATTCTAAACAGAAAATAACCTTTTCAAATGTGTTATACACTTTTTTTCCTTATTACTGACTTTTATCCTGATTTTAATAAGGATTTTATGGCCTCTGAAAACCCCAGAAATCTGGCTCAGGAAAACAAAGTAATGTGTTAACATTTAATAGCATGAGCATGCAGTTCTACCTGACCTAAGATCAAAAGCTCATGTTTGGAAAAAAGAAAGATACTAGTTGAAAGTTTTCTAAACACACTTCATTATCTGGTTCCTGGAGTTAGTCTAAATGTAAATATTTTTTTTTAAGATTTTATTTACTTATTTGACACAGAGAGAAAGAGAGCACAAGCAGGGGGAACAGCAGGCAGAGGGAGAGGGAGAAGCAGGATCCCCACTGAGCAGAGAGCCTGAGATCACGACCTGAGCCGAAGGCAGACGCCCAACCGACTGAGCCACCCAGGCGCCTCAACGTAAATATTTAAATAATGTTATTTAATTACTTTAAAGTATTTCTGAAACTTGAAGGAAATATTTTATTAATAATTTGGGAAAATTCAAAAATGATTTACAAACTAATAGGGGACCAAATTGATGGATTATCTCATTGTATTTTTTAATATCAGTTACATACACTAACATTCATGCACTTTTGCTGGCCACTATACATATTCAAAACAAACACCTGAATCCTTCTCATCTAAGCCTTTATGGTCTAAAGGAAAATTTCCATGTATTTCTTTTTAAATGCTACACTGGTCTTTATTAGAAGAGGTAACTTCTCTGACTTGTGTTAACCCTTCTATGAAATAAAAGCATGTGTCTGTGTTCTAGCAAGTAATAAGGACACTGGTTGGGGAAAACACAGTGACTATGTAAATCATTAAATTAGTTTACTATATATGATTTCCTGAGTCAGACCACTGGAAGGCACTTTTACAAACATCAGAACCTTCCTCTGACAGACCTTTTTCCAGTCCAAGGACACTGGCTAGCTCTGAAGTTCAGTCACTTTTTTTCCATTAGTATCCTTTATTCCCTCTGGGCATGGAGAATTTGGAAGATTCCCCATTCCAAGCCCACTGGCCAGCCTTCTTGTTTTCCCGAGTCCCCAATCTTCTAAAGGTGTTTGAAGTTCCGACATCTTCAGAAAGCCTGTGTTGTACTGTAATATTTTATGAACAAGGAAAAAAATCCTGAATATTGTATTTTACATCTCAACTGAAATAGTCCATGTCAAAGAAACTACCTATGCAATAAACATATATATAAAATTCTTCCCCACACACCACTTTAAGGGATAGTATTCCCTTGAACATTTAACAAATAAGTAAGTAATAAATAAAACAATTATTATAAGGTCACAAGTGGCATCAAATTTGAATTTACTTTCCTGTGGCATTAAAAATGTACATTATATGTTTGAACTTTAATTAAGTTATATAGTGTGTGCATAGAATGTGTTTTACTATATGATCAAATCACACTAATCAGTGTGATACAATACATGGAAAATATACAGTTCACAAATATGGATTAATGACCATGAGGGTATCACAAAATATTTCATATGCTAATGATAAATGATCAAATTACACTTGTAAATTGGTAAATGTAAAATTCTCAGAACACCTGGTAATGAAAACATTTTATTATTTTTATGAATGTATAATGTCTCATGACTGCCAGAAACATTCTTTTAAATTTTCATTTGATTAAGAAATGGCTGGTGAATATTTTTTATGAAAAAGACTATTCAAGATAGAAAGAGACCTCAGTGCCAAGTTCTAGTCCAGAGGAATTTTTAATTACAAAGATTTATTTAAATTACAAAGACCTTTTTCACTTTTGAGTTTCTCAAAGTGTTTCATAATAATATAAACTAGAAATATAATCTGGAAAGTAGAGGGGAATGCTAATGGAAACCTTGAGTGCTATAAAACAAACAATGTATCTTTGGCTTTTATTTACCTCCCCATCAAAAACCAACTAACTTTAAAAAATTTATTTGTGCTTATTTGTTTATTTCATCTTTTTTACAACATGCTCAAACCTGATACCTTATGTTTTAAGTTTTTACCCATGGAACATCACTTGTGAGTTACAACACAGAAGAATTTGTATTTCTCTCAACAGTATCAGTCTGTAATACACCTTACAAATCACTTTAATACCTGTATAATTCTTCTATTTTTCTCTCACCAGCAGGTACTCAATAAATACTTGTTGAATGAATGAATAAAGCTCAGTGAAGTGCCCTAACTTCTCTTACCAATTATACAATTTCTAACTTGACGTCTCACCTTTGAACAGTTCCTATTGTCAAACTAACAAATCTAATCTGCTATTGAAGGTACTGACAATTCAAGGCACAGAATCGGTTACAGAAAGATCAAATTCCTCTTAGAATTGAATGCTGGAGAAAAGTTTGTACTATTTGAGAAATAAGTATACTTCCTTTTTATTAGATAACAATACTACGATTTTCATTTATTCTGGATTGCCAAGCAGCCTGAAACCAAATGTTGTACTCAATCTGGCTAAAATGATCTCCTCCACTTCGTTACTTGAAAATAATTTACTTTGTTTCAGGCATTACAATGAGTTTCCTTTCTGGAAGTATGTGGAAACCTACTATTTGCAAAGTACTATAGTAAATAAGACATGGTCCCTACTCTCCCACTTACATTTCTTTGTTAATTACAAGACAAAAAATATAAACAATCAAATGGATAGTAGAATGATAACGAACTAAGCAAACAATAGCAACCTTTTTTATTAAACATCTGTATCAAGCACTTTGGGAGATTTTACATAACCACAACAATAACCCTGCAAAACAGATATTATTATGCTTATGTTAATGTGAAGAAACTGAGACTCTTAGCACAGGACATGGTACAGTAGGTATTCAATAAATAATTTGTTGAATGAATAAAAGCCTAGTGAAGTTCCCTAATTACACAGCTAAGAAGAACAGGGTAAAACATTATATTTACCTTGAGTTTCCTACAAAATACCCAAATTCTCAGTTCATAGGTTAGATCTAGATTGGATTCTCCCAAATTTAAAAAGTGGACTTCATAAAACATACTTCAGGACTCAATTCTTCTGGATAATTAAACTAGGGTGTAAAATCATAGGTAATATTTGGGAAGGTAAAGAAGATTTAAAGAATTTTCCAGCAAGAATATTCAAATACTCTTTTGGAAACTTTTAAAAACATTACTTAATAGCAAAAAATCTATTTGACATGAAGCAACATGAAGGAAACTAGAAATCATCTAGATTTCCATCCCTTCTGCTCATATTCATAAAGAAATAAGCAGTTGCTTATATTGTATGATAAAAACATTCCCTTCTATCTCTTTGAGGAAAAAGTCAAGGTTTCTAATCAGATGTCTAAATTCCATCACTAATATCTTTGTGTTAAACACTGCCTTCTCTTTATAGTCCTCTTTAAAAATAAAAGATCTTGGAAAGTAGGAATAGCCTGACATCCTTACTTCTTAAGAGTAAATGAGTTGATCAGATCTCAGAGTAACTAATAGGCAAGGACTGGGTATCTGAAAGGATAGGGTTGCTGAAAGAAGACAACCAGAAAAGAGACCATCAATGAGTGCCTGAACTGAAAACAAAGGAATAGGTCATTAACATCACTTTCTCTCTCTTGCCACTTACTCCTTCCATCCCTGTTGTTCTCACCTAGTTAATTCTCTTACAGTTATTTTCCTTTTTCCCTCAACCTCCTGTACTGTGACACATGCATTTGTTTTTGTATTTGTGCTCTAGCTTTTAGCTCTCAGCCCCACTCTCTTTCATTCACCCACACAGAGGACTAATTCCAAAGTGAAAATTCTCTATACATGTTTCATTCTTCCTTTAAGCACTTGGTGTCTTCTTATTGCCAGTCCTAATAATTTCTCTCCCCATTCTCAGAAATTTCCTATTTAAAAGTAAGAAAGGAAAAGCCTGCTTAAGCACCCCTAAATTGTCCCATTTATCTGATAACCCATGGTTTCTTCATTACATCTTCCCTATTCTCAAAATCTCTAATTCCCCCTTCCTCACTCCTTCTGCCCATACCTTTTCAGAACTCTGATTGAATGCTTTGGAAACATTTATATAACAGTTTTATGGAGATATAATTCACACACCACACAATTCACCCATTTAGAGTGCTAAAGTCAGTGGAGTTTAACATATTCAGAGTTGTGTAGCCATCACCACAATCGGTTTTAAAACTGCTTTATCACAACCCCCAAAAAAGAAACCCCCATACCTATTAGGAATCACTACCTGTTCCCTCCTACCTTGCTCCATGCCCTAAGCAACCACTGATCTACTTTTAGTCTCTACAGATTTGTCTATTTCTGGACATTCACCTAAATGGAATCATACAATATGTAGTCTTTTGTGACTAGCTTGAACTCTCAAGAATTTTGCTTGTACTTTTCTTTTGCTTCTCGTTTTTTCTTCTTCATTACTAATGTACATTTATCTTTCTGCTAGACTTAAGCTCCTTGAAGGCAAAAGTGTATTGGGAACACCCTCAGTGCCTAACACAGTTCCTTACACAGAGTAGGTGCCTGATAAAAATGTATTCAAAATGAATGAGTGGATGGGGTTATTTTTTCACTGTAGTTTCTCTTTCATTTTTTCCTTTTTGACTTGTTGCTCTTACTACTGTCATATGACTTCTTATTGTGAATCACTTTCTATATGAAAAGTCAACAAATTTTGAATATTTGTTCTTCAGTAACTAGGTTTTGTTTTGTTTTGTTTTGTTTTTCTCCTCTATTTGGATTCTGTCTTGTCTTATGCTGGCTCTTTCTTTGGCTTTCTCATTCCCCTCAAGATCTAACTCCACTTACCTAAGCCACCCTGTACTCATAGTAAATAAATGTGAAAATAAACAAGGGTGCCCACTACACTGGCTCTCTTGATTCATTCATTCTACAAATACTTATTAGGCACATGCTGTGCATCAGGAACATCTATCTGGGCAGTGTGAATATATTATTAATAAGAAAAACAAGACCTTGCTATATGGAGCTCTTCCTGGGAAGATGTACAATAAACAAAGTACACAATAAATCACAACAAATAAAATAATTATAGACTATAATTAGTAATTGGAAGGAAATAAACAGGTTGTTATATTAGAGAACTAGGGGAAGAGGAGATCCCAGAATCCCAAATAACCTACAATATACATATATCCTTATATTCCTCCCATTAGAAAAGGATAAGAAGCAATAAGAGATATCTTATTACTTGAGTAATAAGGAATTCATTAAAGGTCTGACTTTAATCCAACCGATATCCAAAATTTCACACTGATTGAAAAAGGAGATAACATCTAGATAACATTACATTGTTTAAAAGTATAACGCTGTGATCCAAACTGATCACATAACTAATTAAGTTAAATTCAGTCCCTGATTTCTATGATAAGGTTCAGGAATAGTATGCACTTTGATTTTTCTAAAATTATAAAGATTAAATTGTTTTAAATTAAACCAGTAAGATACAACATTTTTATCCCTGTTGATAAATTATTTCGCTGCTTTAAAATACTTTTTATGGGCGCCTGAGTGGCTCAGTTGGTTAAGTGACTGCCTTCAGCTCAGGTCGTGATCCTGGAGTCCTGGGATCAAGTCCCATATCGGGCTCCCTGCTCAGCGGGGAGTCGGCTTCTCCCTCTGACTCTCCGCCTCTCATGCTCTCTCTCTCTCAAATAAATAAATAAATCTTTAAAAAAATAAAAAAATAAAAAAAATAAAATAAAATACTTTTTATATTTTTTCAATTTATAACATACCATTAGAAAACCTTTTTTTCTACCACATCTAGATGACATTGTAAATTATTCTAGGCAAAAGTTTTCCTGTCTGTACATTGATTCTTTGTCAAGTTCACTGCCATTCCTTTCTCCATGTTACTGGTTTACTTTTGCTTTTGGGCTTTTTTACTTTCAGAAAGACAAAATATACATTGGTGAACAATACTACTATCATTTTAAATCAGCAAAATAGTTCAGTAGAAAGTAGTTCTTTAGGGCAGTGGTGTACTTCCTGCTTACATCCCAGTTCTTTACTGTTTCCCAGTACTCCAAAATAAATGCCGAATGAAATCCTTTATATGGCACTTATGCTTAAATGCCCACAAATTAAGCAAAGTCAGTGTTTTATTTAAAATAAGTCACTTTTTCCATTTTTTGCTTCAGCCCTAAGAAATGAGATATAGTTCATTTTAAATGTAAAACTTTGTACACTATGCAAATCATGTCTGTGTGTCTAAGAAAAATAACAAACTTAATGAGGAATGTTAAAAAAATCAGAACCCATTAGTTTAAAGATACATAGGAGCAGCCAAAGATGACAAACATGCATAAAATTCAAAACATAGTGGGAAAGGGAATAGGCACTGAAACACATAAATCAGTGTTTTGAATTCTTTTTCTCTGTGGGTATAATTGTACCTTAGTTTCTTATAATGATTTATTGAGGTAAATATTCTGTATGGTTTAACAGCTACAGCTTCAAAGTGTCACGCACAGGCTCTCCTTTATTCATGAGGCAGCTGAGTATTGGGATGTGAATTCACTTCTGTATTCGGGGACTTGGCAAAGTTTGTTTTTAAGGTCCTTATAAAGAATTCATGTTGATGCAGTCTATTCAAATGTGAAAAACACTGTGCTATAATGAGTGAAATAGAAAACCTTTACAGTAATTCTAGAGAAAAAAGTAAATAAATTGAAATAAGCCACACAGAATTACTTTCAGAAAAGTAAAGAATGCCCCTGAGTTCATCTCAGCCATTTTTTCAGGTTTAGGGATGCCTACAAACCCCATCATTGGACGGGCTACTAGAGTGGATACTGAATCTAATATCAGTACAAAAAGAAAATGATCAGAGAGAAATAGAATTAAGTCTCAGTTTGTAATAATCATGCAAGGAAATCTTTTGGGTTGATTTTCAATCAGCACATACTATTGATCTGGGACCAAGATATGTACGACACCAACCAGTAACAACAGTTGTACAGTATATTATTAAAACTACCATATAGCAACTTTATAGTTTAGAGGGGGAAATGAGTAACTTATCAAATATATTTCCTTTAAAGCATCATGCCAATAGAAGTTATACACAGATATTTAAGGCAAAAACCCTATCTTGGAACTCATTGATCTTATGCTTATCTATGCCAAGACTTTCAGCAGGAAATTCAGATTTTTGCCAAGAAATACATGTGCCTTAGATGTATAAGCTCAGCATGAAATGGAAATCCAACCTGCCTGGACAGTGGTTCTCTGGTGCATCCATACTCCTACCCATCTGCCAGAGTGGCTTTATGAGTCCCCACAAGATGGTTTGCCAGTCTGGGGGTATAGGTGCCAATTTAAAAAATATACTTTTTAAAATACATAGTTTAAAAGTGTAACTACATTTTTTATAATTGGATTCTCTTATTCCCAGTTAATATAAATTGGGTTTTCATATTTTACTCAATTGAGAGAGTATTTCACATTATTAGAGAGATGCCACTAATAAATGGCTTTTGCCTTTTCAATATTTTGCCTTTAAAATTAAAAATCACCTAAAAATTCTGGTTGCTAAAAGCTACTCATTAAATTACAAACATATTAGCTATCTCCACAGAGCCTAACATAGCCATGCATGGAATAGATGATCAGTAAATAAAGACTTACATCAGATAGCAAATTATTAGTTTAAAATGGCTCTGAAAAAAGTCTTATCACTTTCAGATGACATCTTTTTTTTCCAAAATATTTTTTCACCCAAAAACACACTAAATAAATATACTATAAGATATGATATTTTGATGTTACACTTTCAGGCAAAAACACTCATCAATTTATTCAACATAACTCCTCGTCAGAGAATATCATGTGGAAAAATTTGCATTGTATACCAAACACTGCATGTTTAGATGACCAAAATGTTCTGCATTGCCAATAAGGAATGAAGAGGTAGCATCTTGTACAACTCTAAAAGTAGATTGTAATTTTATATTAAGTTCATGTGAAGGCAAGATAATCAGGAGCCCCTAAAAGGCTGAAAAAATTGATGGGGAAAATGGCACAGAAAGAATAACATACCTTCCTATTAGGGAGGGCACGTTCTGCATGGAGCACTGGGTGTTATGCACAAACAATGAATCATGGAACACTACATCTAAAACTAATGATGTAATGTATGGTGATTAACATAACAATAAAAATTTTTTTAAAAAAAAGAATAACATACCTTCCAAAGAATGAATACCTCACACTCCTCCTCCACCATCTGACAACCATTATCAATTCTTTTCCTCCTTTGGCAAGTATAATAAACCTTTATTTCTTAATAGCTCATGTATAATCTATTTACTTTCAAATGTTATCTATTACTTATATAAATTTGTTTTCATTGTTCCTTAAATGATACTTTTTTCTCTATGTGCAAATATATGGGTATCTTGGGTTGAGATGAAATATATCATAATTTTTACCATTAAATTAATGACTGGGCACCTGGGTGGCTCAGTCATTAAGCGTCTGCCTTCGGCTCAGGTCATGATCTCAGGGTCCTGGGATCGAGCCCCGTGTCGGGCTCCCTGCTCGGCGGGAGGCCTGCTTCTCCCTCTCCCTCTGCCCCTGCTTGTGTTCCCCTCTCTCACTGTGTCTCTCTTTATCGAATAAATAAATAAAATCTTTAAAAAAAATTAATGACTTTTTTATTTTATAGATTTTCACTAAGCAACAGAATTTTCAGAAACAAATTAACATCTTTAAGCAAGAGATAGGTGTACTTATTCAAAGTTTCAAAAGGCATCATAGACCTAGAGAAGAAAAGAATTAATTAATATCAACTGAGCATCCCAAATTTATCAGGTGCTGTTCTAGGTAAACACATGTTAGTTCATCAACACTTACCATAACGACGTGATAGAAGTATTGTTATTCCCTTTTCTGAAGATGAGAAAACTGAGACAATATTGTGAAATGAAGTGTTCAAGTTCACACAACCAGTAAGCAGCAGAGTCAGAATTAAAATCAAATGTTACAAAACCCAATGGTCATTTCTCTGTGATCATTTTAACTTTGTTTCTCATAAGCATTGAACAAAATCAATGCAATCAACTCCTTCCTTCTTGAAACACTGACCTCTCTTGGCTTCCAAATACTATACTCTCGTGGTTTATTCCATTCTCACTACCACTAACTCTTAGCTTCCATTCTTTAATCTACCTCTTCTACCTGACTTGTAAGTTCTAGGGTTCCTCAGACTCAGGCCAGAGCCCTTTGAAATTTATCTCTTTTCCTGGATCATCTCATCCATTCCCTTGGATTTAAATACTATCCTTGTGCTCATGACTCCCAAGCATGTATCTCTAGCCCTGACTTATATGAATTTCAGAAAACTTGAAATTCATATGATATCCAATTGTCTAGTTTCTTTACATCGCCACCTAAACATCTCAAAGACACTGTGAACTTAATATGTCCACAGAAGAAATAAAAAAAGAAATCATGATACCTACCCACCCAAATCTGTCCATCTTTCCCCACCAAGTCCAAAACTTGTTCAAACCAGAAAACTAAGAGCCATCTTTTATTCCTCCCTTTCCATTATCCTCAATATCCAATCCAGTAGCAAATTCAGTTGTTTCTTCCTATAAAATATATCTTAAATTGCTCCACATCTCTCCATCTCTACCAGTACCACTTTAGCCCAGGTCTTCATGATTTCTCACCTGGACTATGAAACAGGTTTACTTCTAATCTTGAACCTCCTCTAATGAATTCCCCGGACTGTTATAAGAGGGGGCTTCTTAAAACATTAAATCAATCACTCCTCTGCTAAAAGACCCTACAAAGCCTTACCATTGCACTTAGGATAAAATTCAAACTCCATTATCATGATCTACAAAACTCTGCCTATCTTTCCAATCTCATCTTATGCCACTCTCCCCTCTTTTCACTACACTCTAATTTACACTAGTCTTCCTTTAGCACCCAGAACACACTAAGCTCTTTCCAGCTTTAAGCCCTTTTCATATGCTGTTCCCTTTACCTGAAACACTGCCCCATTAATTACCTAGCTAGCAATTTCTCATCCTTGAGTCATTAACTCAAAGAGATATTCCCAAACCACACTGTCAAGAGTCCCTTGTTTCCTTATGGTATTTGTTATATTTTGTAATTGTTTTATGTATTTGTCTTTTGTTGTTTACTAAAATAGAACATAAGCTCCATAAAGGTAGAGACTAATTAGTTAACTTATTTATATTGTTAATTAATATTTTCAGTGCCTGGCACAAAATAGCTCTCAATAAGTATTTGCTGAACGAACAAAAACCAGGTGTGTCTAATTCCAAAACCAATGTTCTTTCCACTATATCATGCTACCACCCTAAAGGATCTTAGATATCATCTAGTCCAAACCTCTCATTTGACAAACGTAAAAACTGAGGTCCAGAAAGACAAGTGATTTGCCCAAGGACACACAATAATAAGTGACACGGCCACAATGACCCCAGGCTTTCTGACTTGTGATTCAGGCTTTTTCTTACATATCACCTTGTCTTATGCTGATAGCCCCACTCAAAAATACACCTAACAACTTTTCCACAAAGTGGCCAAAAATACCAGTAAAAACTTTTGCAACCATTTACAAAACAAAGCATTTAGTTGTCAAAACTTTTACATAATTATTCCTATTAATAAATGAAACATTTGAAAATATAGACAAATAGTTCTCTATTTCACATTACATAAATCATTTACTTCACAATATAAACAAAAAAATAATTTAACATGGATAATACATTTACAATAAACTTTCTTAGGGAAATCGACTTTGTTCCTAAAAATTTACTGTTTTCTCAACAGCCAAGAATTCTCTAAAATTCACATAAAATATAAAATTCATATAATTTCGAAACTAAACAAGAAATAAGCAAAATATCCACAATTGATAATAACCCTGATGAAAGAAGAAACAATCAAACCCAGGAATCCTACACTGCCTACTTCCAGAATATAATCACTGGTCAGTGAAGAACTTAGCCATGTATCTATTTACTCAGTCATGAATCAATGCATACTGCCTCCAGCTCCTTCTATTCCTCCAGAACCCAAATCAGATAAAAAACCATCTCGAGCTGCTCTTGTCACTTGGTGACTGATGGAGGAAACCTTGATCCAACTTTTCTTTGCTAACAACTTTTTACTTCTCTACTAAGCAAAAGTATCCACACTCACTATTCCATCTACTTGTGTCTATATTCTTAAATTTCCATAATAAAAAGTTAGGAAAAAAGCTCTGTCATTAACCATTTAATCCTTAAAAACAACTATGTCTCCATATACCACATCTTCTAAAGAATTCTACATAATTTTTCAAAAGTATTAGGAATAATAAAATATTTAAAAATTTTTTTTTTTACTTTTAGTGTTATAACAGTAATTACTGCAAAGGACAGATATTTCAGCTATATTATAGTTCAAATAGGTTTATATTGGCTATCCTAGGGAAGGAGACATTATACAGCATTGTTCTATGAAAAAAAAAATCTACTTCTATGGAACTTCTGTTTCATTTCCAACTTCCCTAAAGTTACTATGCTAAACTTCCAAAGTTTGTCTTAATTCATTCAGGCTGCTATAACAAAAATACCATAGACTAGGTGGCTTAAACAACAAACGTTTATTTCTCAGTTTTGGAGACTAAGTCCAAGATCAAGGCCCTGGCAGATTCAATGTCTGGTGAGAACCACTCATTTCCTAGTTCATAGATGGCTGTCTTTTTGCTGTATCCTCACATGGTGGAAAGGGGAAAGGGAGCTCTTACATTCTCTTTTAAAAGGATAATTAATTGAGGCGCCTGGGTGGCTCAGTCAGCTAAGTGTCTGCCTTCGGCTCAGGTCATGATCCCAACGTCCTGGAATCGAGCCCTGCATCGAGCCCCACATCGGGCTCCCTGCTCCGCGGGAAGCCTGCTTCTCCCTCTCCCACTCCCCCTGCTTGTGCTCCTTTTCTCACTGTGTCTCTCTCTGTCAAATAAATAAATAAAATCTTAAAAAAAAAAGGACAATTAATCATATCCCAAAGGCCCCACTTCCAAATACCATCACATTAGAGATTAAGTTTCAACATAGGAATTTGAGGGACATAAACATTCACTCTATAGCAAAGTCCTTTTCATATAATCAGTCATGTTCATTGTTTTGCCCTCATAAAAATTTCACAATTAACATATATATCTTTGTTATTTACCTACCAGTTGTTCTGAATGTTGTGTCATTTAATTTTCATTGGGTCTTTTTAGTCCATCAGATGTGTCTCTTGCTGCTGTTCATTAATATGCAAATTACCTCAGAATATACTGGACTTCTGAGGGTTTCAAGGCTCTATTTTTTTATCATTTAGAATCTAGCAAAATAGTCCTGTTGGAAAAATTTTAGGAAATGAATTTCAGTAGTAGAGTTCAGGGCTCTTTACTTTATAAACTAAAAATCCTATATCTCAAAATAGACTAACAACTCACTATTAGCATGCATTACAGTGAAATACTGGTGACTGATGGAGGAAACTTTGATCCAACTTTTCTTTGCCAACAACTTTTTACTTTTTATTTCTCTATTAAGCACAAGCACAAGGTATCCACACTCACTATTCTGTGAGTAAATAAGCCTGAGTAAATCATGTCCTCCTGGTATAGCATGGAGCACTCTCCCATTCTATCATGGAAAGCCCCAAATCTGTGTTGTCCCAATATGGTAGCCAATAGCAACCTGTGGTTTATTGGGCACTGGAAACGTAATTAGCCCCAACTGAGATGTGCTGTGGTATAAACACACACTGGATTTTTGAACACTTAGTATAAATAAATAATGTAAAATATCTCAATAGTTTTTATATTGGTTACATGTTGAAATGATACTATTTTGATATACTGTATAAAATACATTATTAACATTAATTTCACCTGTTTCTTTTTACTTTTTTACCTTTCTAGGGTGACTACTAGAAAATCTTAAGTTACATACATGACTCACATTTGTGGCTCACATTATATTTCTATAGGACAATACTGGTCCCATGGTAATTAATAGAGTTCTACTGTATCTAGACTATTTATTCCTTCTCCTCTTACAAGACTAAATTCTTCTCATCATGATGATGATGATGATGATGACAACACCTTAAATTCTACCAAGTACTCTCAAATATATGACCTCATTTGATCCTACTGATCTTCTGCTTTGATTTAGTACCTCTCTCCACATCAACTCAAACCATCATCATCTAAGATCCCTGCATTTTTCTGATGCTTTGGTTAGGGAAAATCTATTTTCCAGAATTGAATTAAAGACAGAACAAAAATATCATGACACTAGAAGATAAAGCCTTTGAGGACATCCAGATTTCTACAGTTAAGTTAGTTTTTGGTGTTTGTCTTTCCCCAAAGAAACAGCTTTTGATTAATATGTTGTGGTGGGTGGATAGCCCACAGCAGGGTCCTTAAATGAAAATGTATACTTTCAATAAGAATTAGCACAAAGAGAGAGAGAGAGAGAAGGAGGGAGAAACATCATAGGAATAGATAATAAATACTAATCTCCTCTCTGCTCAAAGCAGAAAGTACTATATTATTCAAGAATGTAATGACAGCTAAAGGAGTTTATTATTATAACACTGCTTAGTTTAGCCAAGGGAGTAAAAAAGAAAATGAAAACAACAGTTCAATGATTTTGAAGTTTTACTTTTTCCAACCACTCTCAGTTCTCTGAGGGAACAAAAATTAGCAAAAAATCAATTGCTTTTCCCTGTGTTAAATAATAGGTAGTGAGAAATTCCAGAGTCCTAGTCACCAAAGAGTAGGGCTATGACATTTTCAAAAATAAGCATTACAGTGTCCACATACCAATTTTCTCCTGGGAAAATTCAAATGCTTCATATTAGAGATCAATTCATTTTGATAATCATAAAGGAACTGTTAAAATTCTATGGCCTGAGCAAATGGAAATATAAATTTGTACACATACTTAGGAAAAGCTTTTCATGTTATTTTCTACTCTTAAGCATATACCCAACAGTAAAGCATGCACATTTATATAAAAAAAACTTACACAAAATCTTACAGCAGCATTATTCATACTAGTCCCAAACTGGAAACCCACAAACCCATCAACAGGTGAATTCATACAGTGGAATACTATACAGAAATAAAATGAACCAACCACTACTACATAATGACAGTGATGATTCTCACAAATATTGTGTAAAAAAAAAGCTAGATGCAAAAGAATACATACTGTCTGGTTCTTTTTTTTTTTTTTTAAGATTTTATTTATGTATTTGACAGAGAGAGATAGCACAAGCAGGGGGAGTGGAAGAGGGAGAAGCAAGCTCCCAGTTAACCAGAAGCCCAGTGTGGGACTCGATTCCAGGACCCTGGGATCATGACTTGAGCTAAAGGCAGACACTTAACTGACTGAGCCACCCAGGTGCCTCAATATACTGTCTGGGTCTATTTAAATAAAGTTCATGTTAAAAACAACACAAGAGCCCCCAAATGGAGTCACTCACTAGGCCCCACATCACTAAACCAAGACATAATTAATTTTTTTTTAAGATTTTATTTATTGGGGCACCTGGGTGGCTCAGTCAGTTGAGCAACCAACCCTTGGTTTCAGCTCAGGTCATGATCTCATGGGTTGTGGGGTCATCAGGCTCTGCGCTTGGCACAGAGTCCGCTTGATATTCTCTCCTTTTGCCCATCCCCCCACCATGGATAAATTTTTTTGGATAAATTTTTTAAAATTTATGTGGGGCATAAATTTTATGCCCACTGTGGGGCAAGGGGCAGAAGAAGAGGGACAAGCAGACTCCCTGCTAAGTGGGGACCCTGACTTGGGGCTCTATCCCAGGACACAGAGATCATGACCTGAGCCAAAGTCAGATGCTTAACTGACTGAGCCACCTAAGTGCTCTGACTTAATTACAGTTTTGACCTCTCTCAGAAATGTAATTTTAAACCAGTTAATCAAGAATCACCTGGTCAAGGGGCGGAGCAAGATGGCGGAGGAGTAGGAGACCTGGATTTCGTCTCCTCTCAGGAATTCAGCTGGATAGGGATCAAACCATTCTGAACACCTACAAACTCAACAAGGATCGAAGAAAAGAATAGCAACAACTCTCTGAACAGAAAAGCGACCACTTTCTGGAAGGTAGGACGTGCGGAGAAGTGAATCCGAGGCGTTATTCGGGAGGATAGACGGCGGGGGAGGGGCCTCCGTCGGCCGCTTCTGGCAAGTGATAGAGCCACGGAGCACAAAATCGGAACTTTTAGAAGTCGGATCCGCTGAGGGACCTCACTCTGGTGGCGAAGTGGGGGGTGGAAACCTCGCGGGACAGTGTGGTCTCAGGACCCTCGGGGTCACAGAAAGACCGGGGGTGCCTGAGTGCGGCAGAGCTCCCAGGTATCGGAGCAGGGAAGCCGGCTGCAGAGACGGAGCCCAGGCGCGGGCTCTCAGCTCGGGGCTGCCATAAACCGTGGTCGGCAGCACAGTCGGGCCACTGCTCCTCCAGCAGGGACCCAACAAGCGGCAGATCCGGGGAGACTCACCTTCTTCCCCCGGGAGGAGAGGTGCGGGAGCACACCCCGGGAGGAGAGGTGCGGGAGCACACCGCGGGGATCTGCTGGGTTTGGAGACTCCACCCGGGGTCGGGTGCCGGATAGAAAGGCGCGGTCACAGGCCGGGTGAGCGCGGAGTGTGGCCGGAGACCGGGGAGACGGGAGTGACTGATTGCTTTTCTCTGGGGGCTCGCTGAGGAGCGGGACCCTGAGTTCTCGGCTCCGCCGGGGCGGAGACTGGGAGGCCGCCATTTTCACTCTCCGCCTCCAAAGCTGTACGGAAAGCTTGCAGGGAACAAAAGCTCCGGAGAGCAAACCTGAGCAGATTACTTAGCCCGGACCGGCAAGGGCGGGGCAATTTTGCCTCCGGCAAAGACATTTGGGAACCACGACAACAGGCCCCTCCCCCAGAAGATCAGCAAGAACAGCCAGCCAAGACCAAGTTTACCGATCAATGAGAATGGCAGAACTCCAGCGCTAGGCGAATACTGCACATAGAATTCATGGCTTTTTTACCATGATTCTTTAGTCTTTCAAAGTTAATTATTTTTTTTAACAGTCTTTTTTTCTTTTTTCCTTTTCTCCTTTTTTTTGAATTTTTCTTTTTCCCTTTTTCAACCAACATCTTATCAATCCCTTTTTTTAAAAAAAAATTTTTATTTTTCATTTTTAAAGTCATATTCTATCCCTTCATAGTAGTTACCCGTATTTTTGGCATATATATATAAGTTGTTCTCTCTTTAAAATCTTGAGATAGTTTCTTCTAACAGATCAAAATATACTCTAAATCTCTAGTGTAGGGTTTTTTTCTACTCCCCTGCCTGATCACATTCTCTCCCTTTTTTCTTTCTTTTTTTTTTTTTATCCTCTTCTTTCTTTTTTCAAACAACTTATCAAATCCTTTTTTAAAATTTTTTATAATTTCCATCTTTACAGTCATATTCGATCCCTTCATCATATCAACCCTTATTTTTGTACATATATAAGTTTTTCTATCTTTAAAATTTTGGGAGGGACTTTCTTTTAACAGACCAAAATACACCCAAAATCTAGCATGTGGCACTGATCTATAATCCAGCCTGATCATATTTGATCACATTCTGTTTTTGTTTTGTTTTGTTTTGTTCTGCTTTTGTTTGTTTTTATCTTTATCTTTTTCTTTTTTCTTTTTTTCTTTCCTTTTCTTTTTTCTCTCTTTCCCTTTCTTTTCCCACTGCTTCAGGTCTTTTCTGATTTGTTTAGAGTATATTTTCTGGGGACGTTGTTACCCTGCTAGCATTTTGTTCTCTCATTAATCTATTCTCCTCTGCACAAAATGACAAGACGGAAAAAATCACCTCAACAAAAAGAACAAGAGGGAGTACCGACTGCCAGGGACCTACTCAATACGGACATTAGTACAATGTCAGATCTAGAGTTCAGAATCATCACTTTAAAGATACTAGCTGGGCTTGAAAAAAGCATGGAAGTTATTAGAGAAACCCTTTCTGGAGAAGTAAAAGAACTAAAATCTAACCAAGTAGAAATCAAAAAGGCTATCAATGAGGTGCAATCAAATATGGGGGCGCTAACTGCTAGGATAAATGAGGCAGAAGAAAGAATCAGTGAGATAGAAGACCAAATGATGGAAAATAAAGAAGCTGAGAAAAAGAGAGATAAACAACTACTGGATCACGAGGGCAGAATTCGAGAGATAAACGATACCATAAGACGAAACAACATTAGAATAATTGGGATCCCAGAAGAAGAAGAAAGAGAGAGAGGGGCAGAAGGTATAATGGAGCAAATTATAGCAGAGAACTTCCCTAATTTGGGGAAGGAAACAGGCATCAAAATCCAGGAGGCACAGAGAACCCCTCTCAAAATCAATAAAAATAGGTCAACACCCCGACATCTAATAGTAAAACTTACGAGTCTCAGAGACAAAGAGAAAATCCTGAAAGCAGCTCGGGAGAAGAGATATGTAACCTACAATGGTAGAAACATTAGATTGGCAACAGACTTATCCACAGAGACCTGGCAGGCCAGAAAGGACTGGCAGGACATATTCAGAGCACTAAATGAGAAAAATATGCAGCCAAGAATACTATATCCAGCTAGGCTGTCATTGAAAATGGAAGGAGAGATAAAAAGCTTCCAGGACAAACAAAAACTAAAGGAATTTGCAAACACGAAACCAGCCCTACAACAAATATTGAAAGGGGTCCTCTAAGCAAAGAGAGAGCCTAAAAGCAACATAGACCAGAAAGGAACACAAACAATATACAGTAATAGTCACTTTACAGGCAATACAATGGCACTGAATTCCTATCTTTCAATAGTTACCCTGAATGTAAATGGGCTAAATGCCCCAATCAAAAGACACAGGCTATCAGATTGGATTAAAAAACAAGACCCATCGATATGCTGTCTGCAAGAGACTCATTTTAGACCCAAAGACACCCCGAGATTGAAAGTGAGGGGGTGGAAAACCATTTACCATGCTAATGGACACCAAAAGAAAGCTGGGGTGGCAATCCTTATATCAGACAAATTAGATTTTAAACCAAAGACTGTAATAAGAGATGAGGAAGGACACTATATCCTACTTAAAGGGTCTATCCAACAAGAAGATCTAACAATTGTAAATATCTATGCCCCTAACATAGGAGCAGCCAATTATATAAGGCAATTAATAACAAAAGCAAAGAAACACATCGACAACAATACAATAATAGTGGGGGACTTTAACACCCCCCTCACTGAAATGGACAGATCGTCTAAGCAAAAGATCAACAAGGAAATAAAGACTTTAAATGACACACTGGACCAAATGGACTTCACAGACATATTCAGAACATTCCATCCCAAAGCAACGGAATACACATTCTTCTCTACTGCCCATGGAACATT
The DNA here is from genome assembly GCF_004348235.1 of Phoca vitulina. NCBI lineage: Eukaryota > Metazoa > Chordata > Mammalia > Carnivora > Phocidae > Phoca > Phoca vitulina. Next base: position 1,225,994 of record NW_022589739.1, on the reverse strand, counting down.
CTCCAGAATCGATCACATCCTAGGTCATAAATCAGGTCTCAACCGGTACCAGAAGATTGGGATCATTCCCTGCCTATTTTCAGACCACAATGCTTTGAAACTAGAACTCAATCACAAGAGGAAAGTCGGAAAGAACTCAAATACATGGAGGCTAAAGAGCATCCTACTGAAGAATGAATGGGTCAACCAGGAAATTAAAGAAGAATTTAAAAAATTCATGGAAACCAATGAAAATGAAAACACAACTATTCAAAACCTTTGGGATACAGCAAAGGCAGTCCTAAGAGGAAAGTATATAGCAATACAAGCCTTTCTCAAGAAACAAGAAAGGTCTCAAGTACACAACCTAACCCTACACCTAAAGGAGCTGGAGAAAGAACAGCAAATAAAGCCTAAACCCAGCAGGAGAAGAGAAATAATAAAGATCAGAGCAGAAATCAATGAAATAGAAACCAAAAGAACAGTAGAACAGATCAACGAAACTAGGAGCTGGTTCTTTGAAAGAATTAACAAGATTGATAAGCCCCTGGCCAGACTTATCAAAAAGAAAAGAGAAATGACCCAAATCAACAAAATCATGAATGAAAGAGGAGAAATCACAACCAACACCAAAGAAATACAAACAATTATAAGAACATATTATGAGCAACTCTATGCCAGCAAATTAGATAACCTGGAAGTAATGGATGCATTCCTAGAGATGTATCAACTACCAAAACTGAACCAGGAAGAAATAGAAAACCTGAACAGACCTATAACCACTAAGGAAATAGAAGCAGTCATCAAAAATCTCCCAAAACACAAAAGCCCAGGGCCAGATGGCTTCCCAGGGGAATTCTACCAAACATTTAAAGAAGAATTAATACCTATTCTTCTGAAACTGTTCCAAAAAATAGAAATGGAAGGAAAACTTCCAAACTCATTTTATGAGGCCAGCATTACCTTGATCCCAAAACCAGACAAAGACCCCATCAAAAAGGAGAATTACAGACCAATATCCCTGATGAACATGGATGCAAAAATTCTCACCAAAATACTAGCCAATAGGATCCAACAGTACATTAAAAGGATCATTCACCACGACCAAGTCGGATTTATTCCTGGGCTGCAAGGTTGGTTCAACATCCGCAAATCAATCAACGTGATACAATACATTAACAAAAGAAGAACAAGAATCATATGATCCTCTCAATAGATGCAGAAAAAGCATTTGACAAAGTACAGCATCCTTTCTTGATCAAAACTCTTCAGAGTATAGGGATAGAGGGTACATACCTCAATATCATAAAAGCCATCTATGAAAAACCTACAGCGAATATCATTCTCAATGGGGAAAAACTGAGAGCTTTCCCCCTAAGGTCAGGAACGCGGCAGGGATGTCCACTATCACCACTGCTATTCAACATAGTATTGGAAGTCCTAGCCACAGCAATCAGACAACAAAAAGAAATCAAAGGCATCCAAATTGGCAAAGAAGAAGTCAAACTCTCACTCTTTGCAGATGATATGATACTTTATGTGGAAAATCCCAAAGACTCAACCCCAAAACTGCTAGAACTCATACAGGAATTCAGTCAAGTGGCAGGATATAAAATCAATGCACAGAAGTCAGTGGCATTCCTATACACCAACAACAAGTCAGAAGAAAGAGAAATTAAGGAGTCGATCCCATTTACAATTGCACCCAAAACCATAAGATACCTAGGAATAAATCTAACCAAAGAGGCAAAGGATCTCTACTCAGAAAACTATAAAATACTCATGAAAGAAATTGAGGAAGACACAAAGAAATGGAAAAACGTCCCATGCTCATGGATTGGAAGAACAAATATTGTGAAGATGTCAATCCTACCTAGAGCAATCTACACATTCAATGCAATCCCCATCAAAATACCATCCACTTTCTTCAAAGAAATGGAACAAATAATCCTAAAATTTGTATGGAACCAGAAAAGACCCCGCATAGCCAGAGGAATGTTGAAAAAGAAAAGCAAAGCTGGCGGCATCACAATTCCAGACTTCCAGCTCTACTACAAAGCTGTCATCATCAAAACAGTATGGTACTGGCACAAAAACAGACACATAGATCAATGGAACAGAATAGAGAGCCCAGAAATGGACCCTCAACTCTATGGTCAACTAATCTTTGACAAAGCAGGAAAGAATGTCCAATGGAAAAAAGACAGTCTCTTCAACAAATGGTGTTGGGAAAATTGGATAGCCACATGCAGAAGAATGAAACTGGACCATTTCCTTACACCACACACAAAAATAGACTCCAAATGGTTGAAAGACCTCAATGTGAGACAGGAGTCCATCAAAATCCTAAAGGAGAACACAGGCAGCAACCTCTTTGACCTCAGCCGCAGCAACTTCTTCCTAGAAACATCGCCAAAGGCAAGGGAAGCAAGGGCAAAAATGAACTACTGGGACTTCATCAAGATAAAAAGCTTTTGCACAGCAAAGGAAACAGTCAACAAAACCAAAAGACAACCGACAGAATGGGAGAAGATATTTGCAAATGACATATCAGATAAAGGGCTAGTATCCAAAATCTATAAAGAACTCATCAAACTCAACACCAAAAGAACAAAGAATCCAATCAAGAAATGGGCAGAAGACATGAACAGACATTTTTCCAAAGAAGACATCCAAATGGCCAACAGACACATGAAAAAGTGTTCAATATCGCTCAGCATCAGGGAAATCCAAATCAAAACCTCAATGAGATACCACCTCACACCAGTCAGAATGGCTAAAATTAACAAGTCAGGAAATGACAGATGTTGGCGGGGATGCAGAGAAAGGGGAACCCTCCTACACTGTTGGTGGGAATGCAAGCTGGTGCAGCCACTCTGGAAAACAGTGTGGAGGTTCCTCAAAAAGTTGAAAATACAGCTACCATATGATCCAGCAATTGCACTACTGGGTATTTACCCCAAAGACACAAAAGTAGGAACCCGAAAGGCTACGTGCACCCCGATGTTTATAGCAGCAATGTCCACAATAGCCAAACTGTGGAAAGAGCCAAGATGTCCATCAACAGATGAATGGATAAAGCAGATGTGGTATATATATACAATGGAATATTATGCAGCCATCAAAAGGAATGAGATCTTGCCATTTGCAACGACGTGGATGGAACTGGAGGGTATTATGCTGAGCGAAATAAGTCAAACAGAGAAAGACATGTATCATATGACCTCACTGATATGAGGAATTCTTAATCTC
>NW_022589739.1:926694-1222663 GCF_004348235.1 Phoca vitulina | reverse complement strand
GTATGTGTTCTGGTAAGCGCTGTGAACTGTGCAAGACTGTTGAATCTCAGATCTGTACCTCTGAAACAAATAATGCAATATATGTTAAGAAAGAAAAAAAGAAGAAGAAGAATGTAGCAGGAGGGGAAGAATGAAGGGGGGGAAATCGGAGGGGGAGAAGAACCATGAGAGACAATGGACTCTGAAAAACAAACTGAGGGTTCTAGAGGGGAGGGGGGTGGGAGGATGGGTTGGCCTGGTGATGGGTATTGAGGAGGGCACGTTCTGCATGGAGCACTGGGTGTTATGCACAAACAATGAATCATGGAACACTATATATAAAACTAATGATGTAATGTATGGGGATTAACATAACAATAAAAAAATTTAAAAAAAAAAAAAAAAAGAATCACCTGGTCAGCACTAGTGAGGTAATCTGCCTGATAGACCCCTGCTATACCCTAAAAAAAAGTAATCCAGCTTTTTCTAATACAACATCCTTGTTCCTGCTCCCTTCTGCCTATAAGTCTTTCATTTTGTATAGCTCCTTGAAGCTCCATTTTATCTGCTAGATTGGATGTTACCTGATTCAAATCGAATTTCACTCAAATAAAGTCTTACAATTTTTAATATGCCCTGATTTATATTTTAACAATAAAACAGGGAAAATTAATGCATGTTCTTAGAAGTCAAGATAGCTATCTTTGGAGAAAAAGAGAAAGTAGTTCTGGGAGGGAAGGAAGACATAAGGGGCACTAAATATATTTTATTTCTTGACCTGGGCAGTGGTTATATAGATATACTTATTTTGTAACAATGAACTATACAATTATGCTTTGTGCACTTTGCTATATGTCCATTATATTTCAATGAAAAAATAGATGGAGACTAATCTGTACAAACTTCCAGTTATAAATAAGTCACAGTGCTGAAATGTACAGCATAGCAAATATAGTCAATAACATTGTATTAACTATGTGGTGAAAGATGGTGACTACACTGTGGTGAGCATTTTATAATATATAGGGCATTGTTGAATCACTATATTGTACACCTGAAACTAATATATGTCAAAAAATTGCCAAATGTAGAAGGAGCAGTCGCTGTTATAATATTAAAAAACAAAAAAATTGGCTCAAAAGAAAAAAATTCGGTGGTCAAAAAAAAAATTCTGTGGTATATGAAAATTTTATTTTATATTACTAATTAAGACATCACTTGGGGGGCACCTGGGTGGCTCAGTCGTTAAAGTGTCTGCCTTCGGCTCAGGTCATGATCCCAGGGTCCCGGGATCAAGCCCCAAATTGGGCTCCCTGCTCAGCGGGAAGCCTGCTTCTCCCTCTTCTACTCTCCCTGCTTGTGTTCCCTCTCTCACTATATCTCTCTCTGTCAAATAAATAAATAAAATCTTTAAAAAAAACAAAACAAAAAAAGACATCATTTGGAATTTAAGAATATTTGTTAAGTTGAGGCTTGTTTTTTAAAGAAAATTTTATCCTTAACATTACTTTCACATGTTTTAAATTCACAGAATTACAGAGCTTTAGAGATGGAAGAAACAGAATAAACTAGTTGGCTCTGAGAGAGGTTGGGTAACTGTGCCATGACTAAATTAGCAGAAGTGATGGGACTAAAATTCAGAACTTCCATATTATATTGCAGGACTTTTAAAAGTTTTTAATTTAAGTAGAGTTAGACTCCATTAGAGAGATTGGAAATCCCTCTACAGTCTTGATGGTTTATAATGCTAAAAGGACAAAATCTACAAGTCACTGAATGTCGCTTATTTTTCCATTTCATTTATAATAAGAAATAAATCATAAAACAAGGGAGGAAAGTCATACCTAGCCTTTTGGTAAGGCACTTTATAAGGATTGGCAATCCATGTCCTTTGAATATTTTTTTAAAACTTACTCTTTATGAAGACAGATATAAAACCTTTGTGTTCAACCAAATACTGTATTAAAAACAGAATAGTCTTAGTGCATATTGCTTCTTTCTCTTTTACTTTTTCTAACATGTTTGTAAACAAGTGTAAGAGCAACAAAATCAAGAGGTATTGATCCCTGCTGGAAATGCACCTACATTTGAGCTGCTAGCAATTCACAAGATTCAAGAATATAACAACGCATTCTCTTTGTTTCCTTCAGACTTTCAAATACGGCAATTCTTTGTTCAATTTTTTTTAAGAGGCTATTCTTTTGGCTCAGAAATTTAAAACAGACTGCGACAACATCCTTTTTATCTGGTCTTTTCCTGTTTAATTTCTTTTTTTAAAACTATTTTGTTTTGGAGGAGGGGGAGGAAAGAGAGTTCTAAGAAAAGCTTTCATAACAGGTTCAAAAGTATAAAAGCCATTTCAAGCTCCAGACATTTGTAGCCTTTATTGCTTTAGTCCTTGAAAGGGTTTTTTAAATGTTAACAGGTAGGATAGGACTGCTTTCCTATACTGATATTCCAGGCTTCCTTTCCTTTGTAGTCTTGGATTCTTACCTCACCCTCAATTCCCCAATAACCTGTATGCCAACTTTTTTTTTTTTTTTTTTAAAGTAGGCTCCACGCTGGGCATGGAGCCCAACATGGAGCTTGAACTCACAACCTTGAGATCAAGACCTGAGCTGAGTCCGATGCTTAACCCACTGAACCACCCAGGTGCCCCTATCAGCTTCTTTTTTTTTAAACAAAACAAACAAAACCAAAAACAAACAAAAAAAGATTTATTTCATCATGATGTGTGTACAGGCAGACTTCTAAGATCCCTAACAGAGTGGCTACCTCTTGTAAAGTATTCAAACATTTTTACTTTAATTTCTTCTATACTTGGTGATTTCATGTGCCTATTTAACATGTTGTCATGTTAAAAATAATGATATGTCACCTACTAAGTAATTACAGTTAAGATAGCTAACAAGAACCTTTGTTAGCCCCCTCTTTCTAGAAGTGCTAAAATACAATCTTCAAAAACAAAATGTCAAAAAGGTGCTCATTTATATACTTCTAACTTAAAACAAAAAAGGCTTAAATCAATACAGGATACAGTATTACCCTACTTTAGAAAAAAAATTACATAAATACAAAAAATAAGTCTGAAACACTGTATCCCAAGGTCTTAACAGTGATTATTTCTGGATGTTGAGACTACAAAATATTTTAATTTTCTTCTTGCTCATGAATATATTTGAGTTCATCTTATATGTACATGAATTATTTGTGATAAGGGAAAATATTACTCTTAGTTTAAAAAAATAAGTGCTATTTCATTGCTTTTCAGCATATATATGGGTACTTCTTTAAAATTCATATATATTTATATTTAAGTATATGTGCATTATATAAGTAGATAAAAATTCTAAAGCATAATTTCCAAAATGGTAAAATCATGATTCTCATGTAAATATTAAAAGACCATGAATCAAAATGTTAAGTGTCAAATTTCATTTCCTTATTAATTAATGAGGAAATCAGAAAGAAGTGAAAACCAATTCATAGTAGAATCTGACTTACAGAGATTTATATTTTCACCTGGACAAAATCCATTTGTATTGCCAAGAACAAGAATCATTTGCAGTGTCAAAGGCAGAAAATGTTTGCAACGTTTTCAGTTTTCTACAATTTAACTTTTATCCTTACAGAGTTATAAAATAGCCTAGTCAATCAAAGATGATCCAAAGTGCACACTTATCTAGACTCAGATAAACATTTCAGGGTCCCTAGACATTCAGCATTCCCTTGAAAGGAAACCCAGTAATCACTTTTGTTCATGTCCAAGTTTGACAAATTTTCCAGATATATTTTACTAATTATAATTAGTAAACTGAATTAAAACTGTTACAATTAAAATGTAAATTCTTTGAAGGCAGAAAACATAGTGTCTCTTTCATACTTATGTTCTAGAAATGTTTAGTAAAGTGTTCTGAACTTAATATGTATATAATCAAGGTATATCACAAAATATTTGAGGTAGTACAAACTTTAGAAACTTCAGACCAGTTTAAATGATTGCACATTAGTAAATTATTTTTAAAAAATCATGAAATACTGATACAAAATAGGAAAAACCATGTAAGAAATTATGAGTAATTTATAGGTAAGGAATACAAAATCACAATCACAAACACAAATGTCCATTAAAAAAAAAAAGCAAGCTGTCAAAGAAAGCTTATCAACTCTGAGTTTCTCTATCAGTAACTTCCAAAGTTGAGAAAATTTTAAGGGAGAAAATCTTAAAACAGGAAATTCCATCTACTAAACTAAATTTCCCTCTCAACTAAGAAACGATTGTCATCATCTGAATTTTATAATAGGACAACTAAATCCAAATCATAGAAGCATAGTTTGATGAAGAAACTGAGGCCCAGAGAATTTCAGGGACTCTCCAAGATCACACAATTACTTAGATATTCAACAATACTTGTTAACATAAAAATTATAATTCACAGTAGTCCCATGTTACATAAAACTGAATCATAAACACAAAAGTACTTTGAGAATTACTGGACACAGTAATGAATGAATGAATTAGTAGATACAAGCACATTGAGGAAACCTTGATTTTTTTAGATTATTGCCTTGAAAGAAAAGAATTCTTTCTTGGAACTAAGCATCCCAAATTTGCAAGAAATGGATTATTCTCAAGTTTTCACTCAATAAACATCATGTATACCACGTGAATTAACTTTATGTATAGCAGCATCACATAGTGATTAAGAGCATAAATATTAGAGCCAGATCATGCATCAGCTCCACTAATTTCAGATATGTGATCTTGAGCAAGTTACTTAACCTTTATGCAATCAATTTCCTTGAGCAAGTTGCTTAATCTATCCATGCCTCCATTTCCTCATCTGTAAAATGATATAATAAAGTTTTTTTTTTTTTTTTTTTTTTTTTGACAGAGAGAGACACAGCGAGAGAGGGGACACAAGCAGGGGGAGTGGGAGAGGGAGAAGCAGGCTTCCCGCCGAGCAGGGAGCCCGACGCAGGTCTCGATCCCAGGACCCCGGGATCACAACCCGAGCTGAAGGCAGACGCTTAACGACTGAGCCTCCCAGGCGCCCCTAAAATGATATAATAATAGAGCATACCTGCGTGAAGATTATATAAATTAACATATATAAAACACTTAAGGAAGAAACTGGACTCAAAGTAAGCATTACCATCATGTTGATGAAATCAATGGTTCCAAAACTGTGGTCTTTAGGTTAAGGTTAAGTAACTTGGATGTAAAGTTGCCTTCAGTTTTGAAACAAGTGTCTTGTTACAAATGTAAATTTTCTCACCCATCGCAATCCTACTGAATTAGAAGCTCTGGGTAGGACCCAACAATACAGACTCACAAAAAGTCTTCCAAGTGGTTCCGATGCACACAAAAGCTTGAGAACCATTGGTGCAAATTAGCAAGATTTTTATCCCTCTCTCTCTGGACTTATATAAAGCCTAAGGTACTTAAAAGATTTGGTTTCAAAACTGAAGGCAACTTTACATCCACTAGGATAGTTATAACCAAAAAGACAGATAACAAGTGTTGGCCAGAGTATGGAGAAATTGGCCCCTTTATACAATACTAGTGAGAATGTAAAATGGTGTGGCCACTTTGGAGAACAGTCTGATGGTTCCTCAAAAAGTTAACCATAGAGTAATCACATGACCCAGCATATACCCATGAGAACTGAAAACATGTTCACATGAAAACTTGAATACAAATGTTCATAGCAGCAGACAGAAAGTAGATTAGTGGTTGTCTAGGGCTGGGGTCAGTAGGAGGAAAACAGAGTGACTGCTGATGGATACAGGGCTTCTTTTGGGGGTGATAAAAATGCTATAAAATTAATGGTGATAATGACTGCACAACTCTGAGACTATATTAAAAAACATTTGGGGCACCTGGCTGGCTCAGTTGGTAGAGCATGTGACTCTTGATCTCAGGGTTGTGAATTCAAGCCCCACATTGGACATGGAGCTTACTTAAAAAACAAAAAACATTTAATTGTGTAAATAGGTGAATTATGTGGATTATATCTCAATAAAGCTGTTATTTTAAAAGGCTGAAGGCATATGCCCAAATATTATTGATGGAAAATATATGTGATATAAAAACTGATGCAATAACAATAATCTGCACCTAAACCATAAATGATACTATCCTGGAATTGAGGGAGGGAAGAACAGGGCAAAAGGAGAGGTGTGAAATTCCTCACACATATAGGAAGTCATGAGACACTGAGATATTGTTTTACTCTTGATTAGAGTAACAACTAAAATACGACAATTAAGAGTATTAAAACCAAAATGTATATCCTCCAAATCACTAGAAAAAATAAATTAGAAGGAATTACACTTACAAGTTAACTGTGGTTACCTCATTACTATGACACTATGAGTGATTTTTATTTCTTGTTTATACTTTCTTTTCCACATTTTTACAATGGGCTTATTTTATCTTTGTATGAGTCTGCTTATCTTTGCGACTCTTCTTTTTAAACGCAATTTAATTTACTTACACATTCATTTATGGTTAATTTTTAATAGGTTAATATAGTCAGACAATTTGAAATTCAAGATACAGAAAGTATGGTGAGAAGTCTCCCTGCCACCTTTGCACCTCAGCTCCCCAGCCACCACCACTCCAAGCATGGAATCTATAAATATGATCAGTTTCTTGGGTATCTTTGTGGAAATACTTTATATATAGACTCTCTTCTGTCTTTTTAATACAAATACAGTTATAATATATGTAGCGTTCTCCACTTTACTTCTTTTGTTCAACAGCATATCTTGGAGACTGTCCCTCATCAGTATTTAAAAGTTTCCTTTTTTTTTTTACTGTTTTATTTATTTATATTTTATTTTACCTTATTTTTTCTTATTTATTTATTTGTCAGAGAGAGAAATCGAGAGAGTGGCAGGCAGAGGGAGAAGCAGGCTTCCTGCTGAGCAAGGAGCCTAATGCGGGACTTGATCCCAGGACCTTGGGATCATGACCTGAGCTGAAGGTAGACACTTAACTGACTGAGCCACCCAGGCGTCCCTTTTTTTTTTTTTTACTTTATTTTTTTCATCATGATAAGTGTACTCTTTAATTCCCTTCACCTATTTCAACCATCCTCTCACCCACCTCCCCTTTGGTAACCATCAGTTTGTTCTCTATAGTTAAGAGTCTATTTCTTGGATTCTCTCTTTTTTTTCTTTGCTCATTTATTTTGTTTCTTAAATTCCACATATGAGTGACATCATATAGTATTTGTCTTTCTCTGGCTGACTTAGTTTGCTTAGTATTATACTCTCTAGCTCTATCCATGTTGTTGCAAACAGCAAGATTTCATTCTTTTTATGGCTGAATAATATTCCATTATATATAAATATAAATACACACACACACACATACCATATATTCTTTATCCATTCATCAATCAATGGACACTTGGACTTCTTCCACAGTTTGGCTGTTGTAAATAATCCTGCAATAAACATAGGGGGCATGTATCCCTTTGAATTACTGTTTTTGTATTTTTGGGGGGTAAATACACAGTTGTGTAATTACTGGATCATAGTGTAGTTCTACTTTTAATTTTTGAGAGTTTCCTCTTTCCTTTTAATGGTGATCTACTCTAAGGATTTACCATAATTCATTTAGCCAGTCTCATATTGACAGATTACTTTTATATTTGGCAAGAACAAGAAAGTAATTTTGGAGAATAAACTAAAATGTTCTCAAATTCCACTCCCCCTCCCAAAAAAGGTATCACCATTGTTTTAAAGTCACAAACTCTTTTTGACAACAACTATTGGAATATTGCTGCTTTTTGTATCTAAAGGCCTTATGACCAGATTAGAGAGACACAGCAACAATTTTATTGAAGCAATTTTATAAGCAAATACATTTTCATTTCCCTTTTCATTCTCTATTCTTTTAAGTTTCTAGGTATATGTAAAAGAATCAACCCAATATTTATGTCACCATATTTTAAATTACAGTAGCAATGTAGTAAATGTGCATGTTCCATGGACAGAATGGGAATTGATCTCATCATCATCAACCATCATCAATCACAAATACTTATTTTTTTATACCTTGTCTTCAGGATTTATGTTAGGCCCTACAGTTCTCTTTATATGATGCCTTTAAAATCAGGTTTAAGATAAATTTCATCTCTTAGTCTCCCAATTAAACAATGCATTCTTCAAATATTTTTCTTTTGGATTCAGTGATACTTAACTCTCTTTGTTCTGCATCTATCTTTTAATCTCAGGCTCTTCCTACCCTTAAGTGTTCTTTTCTTTTTTTTCCTTTTCCAAGGACCTCTCTTCTGTGTGATCACTCAGTAAGCTCAGTCACTCTCCTAGTTTACCCATCATCTCTACATTGGGGATTTCCAAATTTATGGCTCTCCCCTAACTTTGAAGCCTGTATTTCTAACTGCCTACTAGATAGTTCCACTTAGTACCCCACTAATACCTTAAATTTAACATGTCTAAAATAAAAAATTCATTATCTTACCATGTAAACCTGCTCCTCTCTGACAACATCCATTCATATAGTACAACAAAAATTTATTGAGTCATGGTTCATAAACAAGTCATGGTGCTAAGCTTAGATTCTACTCAAAAGATTCTTAGTCTAGAATAGCCAGCAAGACTTGTATCTTTGTTCATACCTCTATTATAGCACAAAAATTTTATTTTAACTAGCAACGACAGACTAACCAAGATAAATAAAAGGTAGCAGTGGAAAATAAGATTAGAGTGGATGATTGAGGTCAGAATATAGACCCTCAATTGTAGGCTAATTATATCAACTTTATCAACTTAATTCTGTACAAAATGGGAAACTAGGCCGTTTTTGAGCAGGAGAGTCTCTACATTCCATTTTCAGATGATGAGTCTGGCTATGATATGTAAAATGGATTTAACTGGGGAACTATTAGAGCATGGGAAAAGGTTACTATAAATCTATGAAACAGGATTTGAACCTGAACACACACAGTGAGAGATTCAAACCCAAGGCTTTGACCAGCCTATAGAGTTTTGTCTCAGAATATACTTCTGTGTTTATCCGGTTTCAGTTTCACAAGACACTAACCAGTCCTGAATGCCCCACCCTGCTTCCACAGTTTTTTAGGATCTAGCTCAAAAACTTTCAGGGAACAATTTCCCCCTTTCCCTCAGCTAAAATGAACTGCTTCCATAGCATTTTATCTGTAACTTCCTGGTGCCATTTAGTCATTCCTCCCCCACCAAGCTATAAAATCCTCGAGGTAAGGGATTATACATTATTTATTCTGGTTTTCTTCAAATTTAGCACACTGCCTGACACATACTAAGCTCCCTATATAAATGTTGAGTTATATTGGCACAGTGGAAAATGCACAGGTTTTTGGAGTTAGACAGACTTAAGGACTAAATTGCAGATTAGCCATTCACTCATTAGCTATATGATCATGAGCAAGCATTTAACTTTTCTTAAGCTTCATCATGTATAAAATAAAAATCCTCGCAAATTGTTGTGAAGCTTTGAGAAGCATCTAGCAATGTACAGGTGCATAGTGGATATTCAATAAATAGTAGTTATAACTATGGCTCCAGGAGTTTTTTGTTGTTTTTTTTTTTTAGTCTCAGATAAAATAGTAGCAAGTTTTTCGTACAGATCATATTCATCAGAGTTTTTATGTCTTCTTTAGGTTTGTTAACTATGTTCTGTTATGACTGCTCTTGGTTGAAGGAAAATTAATGTACACACTCAACAAACAATTATGAATGCCTACTACATGCTAAAGCATTGGGTATATAAAAATGAAGAAGGCATGGTCAGGAAAGTATTTCAAAGTGCTATTAGGAACAGGACCTCCTCTCCTTGTCTTTACTATCCAATAAAGAAGGCTATTGCTGAGTTTCTAGGACTTATATGAGGTACCACTCTGTTACATTATATAATTTCATACTTCATTAATTAAAAAAACTTATGTTTTTTGAACATAAGGTCTGTGGCACATTGTTGATACAGAAACAAAAAATTAAGACGGACAGTTGTTGGAGTGCCTGGGTGGCTCAGTCGGTTAAGCTGTTAAGCATCTGACTCTTGATTTCAGCTCAGGTCATGATCTTAGGGTTGTGAGATCAAGCCCCGCATGGGGCTCCACGCTGGAGCCTACTTAAGATTCTCTCTCGAGGCGCCTGGGTAGCTCAGTCGTTGAGTGTCTGCCTTCGGATCAGGTCATGATCCCGGGGTCCTGCGATCGAGCCCCACATCGGGCTCTCTGCTCAGCGAGAAGCCTACTTCTCCCTCTCCCACTCCCCCTGCTTGTGTTCCCCCTCTCACGGTCTCTCTCTCTGTCAAATTAATAAAGAAAATCTTAAAAAAAAAAAAATTCTCTCTCTCCCTCTGCCCCACACCCCTGCCCCCCAAAACGGAACAGTTGCACTGAGTACCTTCTCCTTGTTTTACAAAACAAGGAGGAAGAGTATTACTGAGTTTCTGTGCCATATATGAATTTCTATTGCACTATAATTCCATCCTTACCTATACAGACTTCTGTAATGAAACTGCGTAAAACCTGATAAAATGATCCAGTCTTTTTTATTTCCTACGTTACTTTTTGGCTTGTGGTCTTTTTTTTTTTTTTTTTTTTTTTATTTATTTGTGAGAGAGAGAATGAGAGACAGAGAGCATGAGAGGGAAGAGGGTCAGAGGGAGAAGCAGACTCCCTGCTGAGCAGGGAGCCCGATGCGGGACTCGATCCCGGGACTCCAGGATCATGACCTGAGCCGAAGGCAGTCGCTTAACCAACTGAGCCACCCAGGCGCCCATGGCTTGTGGTCTTGATTTATAACTTGAAGATTTAGTCATCCAGGTGCCAACAATCTGGTAAAGAAATAGAAGGCAGGTTGCAAGCTCATTAAACTCTTCTGGACCTTCACCAATTTAAGTTAGAGCTATTTAGTAACTACTAACCTTATTGATAGTCCTTTTTTATTTCTGAATTCTTTTAGCAGTTCAAAATTACCCATTCAGCCACCTCATTTATTTATTTATTAATAAAGCTAAGTTCTAAATTGTATATATTTATAGTCTGTCAAACCCTTTGGATGTGAACTGTAGTTCATCCTAGAAAATTCTGTAACTTAACTGTAATTTCATTGTAATTATAGTTATAGAATCTTTGTAGAATCAGTTAATATGCAAAATATTTTAATTCATAGTGAACAGCAAGTAACCACTTCTCCAAAATACTTCTCCTCATAGGTTTGCTCTTCTCCTCTTCCACTTGTTTTATTCTTACCACAGAACTAATTGATTAAGGTGCCCTTGGTTATAAAATATGACCCTATCTGAGATTTTTTTCATATAATCCTAATTCACATTGTCATTCCTTTGCTTCCAAAATAAAGGAGAATTTGGATATATGACTGCATAAATTAAAGAACTATCTTCCACTAGTCACAGTTCTGTAAATGGTACAAAGATCATCTGAAATCTAGTACAGTAATATTATTTCTACAGAGGCAGTGAAAGCTACAATAATTGCTAAATTCAGAAGCTGCTAGTTAAGCAGTTTCACAGGCTCCTCTCATCACCAAAATGCACACTAGATCTGTATTGTCATACCATTTACTGATTTTTGCTTAAAAAAAAATAAATTTTTGATCAAGGTCAGAAAGGTTCAGAATAAATAAAGACGAGGATCCTGGCAGAATGTTAAGGTTCAAGGCACACAGGTTTAGGCCAGGTTAAAAAAATCAGACACCTTAATACTGCATGAATGTATCTCCAATATCTGAATAAAACCTTTAGATACAGCACTTTCTGAGTAGACAAGTGGCTGCTGGGGGTGGGGTGGGGGGAATGGGGAAGGACTACTCAAGGGGGACTGACCTTTTTGGGGTGATGAAAATGTCTTGGAACTAGATAGAGCCGATGGTTGCACACACTGTGAATGTACCAAATGCCACTTAATTGTACACCTTAAAGTGGTTAATTTTACATTATGTGGATTTCACATCAATTCAACAAAAACAAACTTTTTAAAGGAAAATTGAAAGATACAGGATCTTCTGGTAGAAAGGGACTTTACCTCGTGAAGGCCCCAAAAGTACAATACCAGCAGGGAGGTCGGTTAGGGTCACTCCCACTTCACAAAAAGCTGTGTGAACAGTTTACAGAATTCCCTCAGGCGGACCCTAGTTTCAGTAATAGCCAATTAACCGGCACCATCTTGAACTCATTTCGGTGAGAATGAGAAAGCGGCAAAATATTCATCAGAATCTTCTAAAGAGCCGCACCGCCGGTCATCTAGAAATCCCTTAGGAGCAACAGAGAACACGAGGGTGGAATCAGTAGAAGCCATATTTTTTTAAAAGGTTTTTGTCGCGGGGGACGGTACCAGTAAGGATTCAATCATCTTCAAACATTATATTTAAACCTAGGTGCTTAACTATGACAGATGCTTCTGTCAGTCGCGCAGCATCTGAGAACGAAATGCTTCTTTCTGTGGCGACGAAGCCTCTAAGCCGCTTTCTGTGGCGACGAAGCTTTGAACAAACGCCCACCGCCATACCCATCCGCGGGAAAGCTCCCTCCACCAGCCGAAGAAGGCGGAACTTCAGAGGGCACTCCCGCCACACAGCGCGATCGGCGCCGCTGAGCTTCCTGGGAATTGTAGTTTTAGTTTCCCCATCCATCCCTTTTGTTCAGACGGGTATGGAGTGAACCAGAAAACTACAACTGCCAGAGTGCTCCGTAAGGGCGAGTAGCCGCGGCGGTGACGACTGTGGCGGAGAAGGCCTGGAGGGGCTCTGCGTTCTGGAGTGGCGCTGCTTGGGCGGGTGGCAGGTTGCAGGCTGCTGGCGCCGCTGCTGAGGAGAACGGAGAGTGGGTTCGGCGTTTCCCGTCGGGGTCCCAGCAACGATGAGTGCTGCCAGGGAGTCCCATCCGCACGGGGTGAAGCGTTCAGCCTCCCCAGACGACGATGTAAATAACAATGGCGGAGTGGATGAGGGTTGAGGCCTACTAAAGGCTGGGGTAGGCCGGGAAGGGTGGTTTAGGAAGGAGGAAGCGCCCGAGGTGGCCCGAAGAGGGAGGGCCGAGGTGCGGGAACCAGACGAATGACTGGGAAATGTCTCCTTTCTTTACTTAGGGTCTGAAGGTTTGAAGAGGTTTACATCCTAAGAGCCAGAGACCTGCGTAGGAAGGGGGTTGGAGGAAGGAAGTCCTGAGAGGGTCGGGAAGCGTATTTCGGGGCTGATGAAGCTTCATTGTCGGGCCTTTCTACTTAGGATAGGGATGGCAAGATCCTTCCTGTTGGAGGTTTAAAATGCTCCTGTGACAATGTCAAGATGTTGGTGCACGTTTGGACAGATTTTTCCGGCCGGAATTATTTTCACAGTGTACTATTAAGGGTAAACCGAGAACAGTATTGAACCGAAAATTGTACCAGGGGAGGCATTTCGTACTGACGCGTGGTGATGAGGTCTAAGATGTTGAGACCTAGAAGCCCATTTTGATTTCAGCTACCTTCCTCCTCTTTCCCCCACCCCAAGCTTGTCGGCTTAAATAGCAAACCATTCATTCCTTAAAGTAATCCATTAAATATTTACTGCTATGCTAGGTGTTAGGAATTCAAAGATGAGTAAGTACGGTACTTATCTTAGGTCTTTTTGTATATTTGTCCTAGCTCTTAGCGCAGTGTCATGGAGACTGCAGTAAACGGAAAACTAGGTCCTTCATACAATGGATAAACGCCACGGAAACGTTGATTGAGAAATTTTGGGGACGGGTAGGTGGGGGCATGGAGAGGTCATCTTTAAGGATGATAAAAGAACATCTGTTTTTCTTTCAGTTATTGTTTAAAGCACTATTAATTTCTGAATATGTAGAGTTCTTTATAGTGCAGTTCAGTGCCTTTCATAATACCTTACTTTGTGAACCGTTAAAAGCTCACTAAAGACTACTAGTGCTTAAGTTGTATAAGACCCACCCCTCTTTGGATGGGTGGTGGGGTTAGGAAAGGAATACCAAGATTTTTAAATTGAATTTAACTCTGCAGAAAGAATAGTAATCAGGAAAGATTTGGGAATGAATAATTATATAGTGAGATTTTTGGTGCCCTCTGTTCTTCCCTGCTACTGGCTCTTAGATCTTTTCTTGTTAATATGGTAATCCAGTACTTGTTAGGCATTTATCTAAGGCATTTGAGTAACCTGGGTGCCATTTTAAAAGCTATTACATTGTTTTCCTCCTGGTAGTTAACTGTGACGATTCCTAGAATGTGAGGCATCTGTTTTGCTAGACTTAGAAATATCTTTTAGCTTGACAGAAAACTCTTGATGTTAGGTAATTTAACAGAGTTAAAGGGATTAAGTAATTAACTCTACAGCTTCTGTTGGGATCAGTTTAAGATGACCTTTAAGACCTTTTCCAATCTTATAAGCATTCTCTTTTGAAAGAGATGGTTATAGTTGCAATTCAAGATCAGGTCCTGCAACTTTAACATACTATCTAAAAATGATTATGTTGCTAATTTAAAGTGCAATAGAGTAACTTGTCTTTTGATAGTGATTTTTTTTAAGTCAGTTAAATGTGACTATTACTTTTACTGGTAATTGGGAGTTATCTTTACTTGTTTTAAAAACATTTTTAAATACTATATACAAAATTTAAAAATGTTTTTGAAATACACATCTAAATTGTAGAAAATCAATTAATTATAATTGAAGTTGTAATTGGTCATCAATTTCTAATGAACATACACTGCATGTAAAGGATAATCGGTTTTTTTGCCTACTGATCTCACATATTAAATGGGGATAACAAAGCATTTTGAAAGATGTTAGAAGTAGGGGACACCCGGGTGGCTCAATCGATTAAGCGTCTGCCTTCAGCTCAGGTCATGATCCCAGGGTCCTGGGGTGGAGCCCCACGTCAGGCTTCCCTGCTCATAGGGAGTCTGCTTCTCCCTCTGCTCCTCCCCCCGTTTGTGCACTCTCTCTCTCTCTCTCTCTCTCTCAAATAAATACTTTTAAAAAGAAAGAAAGATGTTAAAAGTAGATATTAAACATGGAATCCAGCTTTAAAAAAATGCTGACGGTGTTAGAAGTAAATTCTAAGAGTTACTAAGGTATGTATTCAGGAGGAGGTAAATTGACTACAATTCTATAGTAAAAGGTATTAAGGGTAACTTAAAAATGGTCTCATTGGTTTGACTGGAGTGGAGAAATGAAAGCTATTTTTTAGAGAGTAGGAGGTGAGGAGAAGTTAATTTTAGTAACTGGTGGAGACCCTCTAAGAATGTATCAGGCACCCATGTGCTTTTGAGAATGCAGCACTTGGGCTGTTGTATGCTAAGGTCTTTGAAAGAAGAACCAGAAGGACTTCATGATTGGAAAAAATACTAGGATTAGATATGGTAAATGATAGGATTATTTATGTAAAGACATTGGAAGATATTTGCTCTTTTAATAGAGAGTTTGGGAAAGTTGGCTTTTAGACATTTTGTTTTTAACTTGATTCCATAACTTTTATAACTGTGATTCATAAACTACTTTCAGATATTCTGTCTCATTTGGTCATGTACAGTATGATGTGGAAAGAGCAGAGAACTTAAGGCAAGAGGATCAGAGTAAGTCACTTAAACTTTTAAGTGACTTTGCCTCAGTGTTCTTATTTATTAACTGGACTCTTGAGAGAACATATATGAGCAGTCATTTGTAAGTTGTAAAACACTGCAATTCTTAGGTGTTGTTATTTTTAAGATAGTCTTTTAAAGAAGCTACTCTGTGTAGATTAGGAATGAAAACTAAGAAGTTAAATGCCCTGTTCAGGCTCAGAGAGCAAGTGATTTAGTGAGAATCAGAACTTGACCTTCACTAGTACTTTATTTTTTTTTATTTCTTAACTATGTTCAGCCAGAAATAGTTAAGTACTAACTGGCATATTAAAAAAAAACAACAAAACAAAAACAAAAAAATAGATATTGAGTTGTCAGATGGAAAGAAGTGGAGATTTGGAAGTTAGGTAGCTAAAATCATGAAAGCATATAAGCTTCCCACCAAAAAGAATTTAGAAGAACCACAAGTAAGTGTCCATTGTTGTACAGCTACTTAATTTTTTAAAATTTATTTTTATTTAAATTCAGTTGATTAACATATAGTGTATTATTAGTTTCAGAAGTAGAGTTCAGTGATTCATCAGTTGTATATAACACCCAGTGCTCATTACATCAAGGGCCCTCCTAAATGCCCATCACCCAGTTATCCCACTTCCCCACTCCCCTCCCCTCCAGCAACCCTCAGTTTGTTTCCTATAGTTAAGAGTCTCTTATGGTCGGTCTCCCTCTCTGATTTCATCTTACTTTATTTTTTCCTCCCTTCCTCTATGATCCTCTCTTTTGTTTCTTTTTTTTTTTTTTTTTTTTCTCTCTTTTGTTTCTTAAATTCCACATATAAGTGAAATCATATGATAATTCTTTCTCTGATTGACTTATTTCACTTAGCATAATACTCTCTGGTTCCATCCACGTCGTTGCAAATGGGAAGATTTTTTTTTTGATGGCTAATATTCCAGATACAAATACTTTTAACACTCATATCCCTAGAGAAATGGTCACCATTGTTTTTTGTATTTTCTAAGTCTTCTACAGATAATTTCCAAAAGAATAAAAATAGTGAAAAACAATTTTACTGAAAATTTTAATGTGAATCTAATCATAGTAAACCCAAATTTCTATTACATGGCTTCCTGATTTTCATGACATACATACCCAAAATGGTTAGCATCCTCTGAATACAGTTAACTGCTTGTCAATTGTGTGTAAAACTGGAACATATAATTCCAGATTACAGATAATTTCTAATAGATTTTAGCTTTATCATTATTTGTAGTTCCAGCATTTGCATCATCAAAATATAATATGAAGAATTTAAACCTTAGTGCTCATAATTTTGTGTTGAAATGGGGTTTTCATCTTTGCTCCATAATTGCAAAACATTTTCATTTTTAGATTATAAACTCAATTAGAATGATCAATCCAATGAATGTTTTCTTTCTACATTCCTTCCAGTCACCTTTGTATATACATCTGCCTTTAGCACTTGTCCAGTTTCAAATCCTATCAAGTAAATATTGGCGTACAAATATAAAAGATGAAGCAGTCACACATTTTTTTTAGAAAAACAGGATGGTCCAGGCTCTTACAAGATGAAGTCTCCCTGTTGAATGACTTTCTAGATGAGCGTGCCATATTTTTTCTTGTCTTTTTTTTTTTTTTCTTCTTTGTCTCCTTGATCCCTGGGTTGGAGAAAAGTCATAGTGTTTCAACATCCAAAAATTCAGTCTAAGATTTTTGCGTATACAATTAATTTTGCCATTATCATTAGTTTAGGGTACACTACCTATCATTTTGCATTCACCTTATTCATCTAATAATTGTTAAATGACTTTTGTCAGTTTCTGGTTTTTACCCGGTTACCATTATGGGTAGAAATGAAAAATTCTGGACTCTTAATTGTGTCCATGAAAGCTAGAAGCATACAATGGAGGAGTGACGTCTTCTTGAAAGATGATGCACTGCCTTGGACAACAGGTTGAGAAAACTCATGTACCATTTTTCTGTTCCCTTATTTTAGTCATTTTTAGCATAGTTGGCAATAACTAATAAATCATAATGAAATATTTCCTACATTTGTTTCAGGATGTAGGGAAAAATATCACTAGGACTCCATAATATTTCTTAGATTTGTAAAAGGGCTCAATTGATAATTACAAGGTAGAATGAGTTTTACTCTTTTTTAAAATAAGTTTTCTCCTCTTTCTGTTTTCTCTTCAGAAGACCTTTAAGAAAGAATAAGTCTTAACATATCAATCCTTAAAAATAACTAGAACTGCACAAAAAAGAAACTGAAAACCTAAAATTTGGTCCATTTTGTGTTCCATGGTCCTTTATCACTAAAGCCAGACTAACTTTTAAGTAACAACTGTGGCAGCCTCTGGAATCCTAGGTACTCTCGGGCCTTGCAAGGCTCTAGGATAGTAGGTCTCAAAAGTGTGGTCCTCACATCAACATCAACAGCATCATCATCACTTAGGAATTTGTTAGAAATGAAACCCTTGAACCCACCCCAGACTTACTGGATCTGAAACTCTTGGGGTGTAGCCTAGCAGTTTGGGTTTTAACACACCCTCCAGGTGATTCTGATAAGTGCAAACTTTAGAATCAAAGCTCTGGCTGCAGAAGAAATAAAGGATTCTGCCTTGAGGTAACAGAAAAGGAGTATAATTGAGTATAATGTATATGCTTAATTACTTAAACAAAATCAGTGAGCCCTGTTTATGGTTAAAAATGACGGAGGGGGGTGCCTGGGTGGCTCAGTTGGTTAAGCGACTGCCTTCGGCTCAGGTCATGATCCTGGAGGCCCGGGATCGAGTCCCGCATCGGGCTCCCTGCTCAGCGGGGAGTCTGCTTCTCCCTCTGACCCTCCCCCCTCTCGTGCTCTCTCTTTCTCATTCTCTCTCTCAAATAAATAAATAAAATCTTTAAAAAAAAAAAAAATGACAGAGGAAAAAAACCTTGGGAGTTATGGGTAGATTTTAAATTTTTAAATATTTATTATGCAAAAAAACCTAATTGGCCAATTTCTTTTGCAGCTTGGATCTAGCAATTGGGAAGCAGCAGACTTAGGTAATGAAGAAAGAAAACAAAAGTTCCTGAGACTTATGGGTGCAGGAAAGGTAAGCATCAAACAGTATGTGTTTTTTAAGTCTTTTCTGTGAAAATAATATCCTTATTTTGTCTGTTGAGTGAGCCAGACTGAATATACTGGATCCCATTTTCCTGTTCTGCTTGGGAAATACAGCTGACCTAACCAAGCACATAAAATGTATACTATTATTTCTGAACCACTTCTGGGATTCTTAGTGCCACTGGGCAGTAAGGTTTAGAGACCGAATAGAGAGAAACCTTGGCTTGAGGAGACTCCTAGGGAGGAAAGTTTATGATTTGCTATCTGTGAGCTTAATGATTTAATAGAAGTTCTTTTCTGGGCAGACCAAATTGGTAGGCCTTTCATATTTTATAGCTCCCTCTAGCCCTTGAAGTAGTAGCCAAGCCTTTATCAAAAACTTAATTTTTAAAATGTTCAATATATTTTGAAATCCTTTTCAGTTTGATTAACGTAGTAGAAGATAGAAAATATAGGTGCCAGGAAGACTTCACCTATTGGGGAAAAACCCTTCTTGTTCCTAGCAATAATTTTTACATGCAAATACAGTTATCTCTAGATACTTACTTTGTGTAGGCAAGTCAATTTATTTTCCTAACATTGTCCCCAAAATTTATTTATTTATTTATTTTTAAAAGATTTTATTTATTTATTTAATTGACCGAGAAAGAGAGACACGTGACAGGGAACACAAGCAGGGGCAGTGGGAGAGGGAGAAGCAGGCTCCCCGCTGAGCAGGGAGCCCGACATGGGGCTTGATCCCAGGACCCCGGGATCGTGACCTGAGCTGAAGGCAGTCGCTTAACCAATTGAGCCACCCAGGCGCCCCTGTCCCAAAAATTTACAAACAAAATGTAGATAAAAAAGAAAACTTTTTTTCTCTTTTAAGCTCCTCAAAATTAAATTCTGCCCTTTGTTTTTGTTATTCATATGGGGATTCATTCATTCATTTTACCAACAATTATTGACTATCTGCAAGATGCCAGGGACCATGCTAGGTCCTGGGGGGTCACATAGATCTTTAACACATGTTTGGAGCCATCATGTAATAGAGGAAACCAGATAATTTAGAATTATAATTGCTATGAAAGAACTGTGCACATAGTGCTGTGGAATCAAGAGACAAGGGTAGCTAACTCTGCCTTAGTGGTACAGGAAAGCGTCCCTGAAATAGAATTGGTGAAACAAAGAGGACTTAGCCAGACTAGAACAATGGGGTTCAGGGTAGGGAGAGATCGTGCAACATAGTAAGACCTGTATAAGGATGCATTTTTATAATATCTTTTTAATCCAGATTTCCCAATAATTTTGTGATTTATCATAGAAAGTAGTCTGAAGTTTATCTTGATTCATGCAAATAAAATATTTGCTAAGAATATATGAAGTAAATAATAATTTAGGGGACATGCTCAACCTAGTAGAATGAAAACTCTTTGAGTACTTAGGAAGAATACCCTAACATAAAGTATATGAAATTTGGCTACCAGTTTTATATACCAGATACATAGTCAAATGTATCTCATTAAAACTGCGGGGAAGAAAGAACAGATGGAACAGTTTTTTAAAAATTGACTGCAAATATATGAGCTGTTTAGCATACGTTAAATTCCTTCCTAGCAAGGCCAAGATTATAGCTTTGATCTTAAATATAGGCTGTTTAGATTTATTCTGTTTTGTGACAACGAAGTATATTCCTAACCCTAGCCAGCTACCCTGAGTATTTTACTGGTCACAGGGAGGACCAGCTAGGAGAAATTATGAATAGACTAGTGCGCTACTGTCATCATTCTCAGATAACTTAATGTATTATACATTTTCAAATCTTGATAATGTAGTGTCTTCTGCAATCTAATGAAGCAGCATACTGAGTCATTGATTTGCTTCTGTAATAATGGCATGTAAGGCAGTTAAGTATTAATGCTTGAAGCCTTTCAGTAATGTCTTGTAATATGGAAAATATGTCTGTCATCCTTTCACAATAGGAAGATTTGTTATGTCCTATATCTTCACAGGTGATTGGTTAAGATTTGCAAAGTCACATTTAATCTCTCCTTCACTGTGTTTTAGTGAAGAATTTCTTTACCTTATGAAACTAAATATGAACCATAAGGAGTGGATTGTAACTGATAATTGAGAGTAATTATGTAGCCTGATCAATTAGTAACATTGAAGCAGGATTTATTTGTATGTTTTAGAGTAGAATTAGATTGCTTTAAATTCTGTTCTTTTTGACAGTTTAAGATTGGGTATTTATTGTAGTCAGTAATGAGCTGGCTATTTGTTAAAGATCTGTCACTGTTCATTATAAGTCTATTCATTTTTATCTAGCTAAATAATTTCATTTGCTTTCTTTCTATGAAGTGTGCCTGAGGCATCAGAAAGAGGAGGTGGGAAAGTTAAAGCAACTCATTTAATTGGCCTTTTAGGAAAGAAAATGTTTATATTGATGCAGTTTTTTAGTTATCCCATTTAAAATTCCAGGCTGACCTCTGCATACTCTCCCCTCCCTTTCTCTGCTCTGTGCATTTGTTTTAATGGCACTTACAACTTTCTACCGTACTATAATTTACTTACTGATTTCATTTCCCCTCCTCATCCCTACCTTTGCTAGAATGTAAGTTCCATAAAGACAAGGATCTCAATTTAGTTCTTTTTCTTCACTGTATCCCAGAAGCCTGGAATAATGTTGGGCACATAGTAGACACTCAGTAATTACTTTAAGTTAGTGGTCTCAAATTCTAATATATTTTCTACTTTCTTACAGAAAGAACACACTGGTCGTCTTGTCATAGGAGACCACAAATCGACATCTCACTTCCGAACAGGTAAGAAAGTAAAATATTTAAGAGGTGGTGCTAGATTTGGAATATGAAATACTCGTATGTATTTCAGGATATTCTCTGTATAATTGTGTTAATGATTAAAATATTAGATCTGGAAATGTATATGTAAACGTGTATATGTAACAATCAGCATATACTTTAATTTTTTAAAGATTTGAGATTGTATATCAATGATACTCTAACCAAGGAACTGACCTTTTACTGTCTTCGTTTTTACGGATTCCTAACATATTTATTGTAGTGAGGTTTTATGTCTCATCTTGCCAACTGTTACATAGTATGTGTTTATGAATTTTTTACATAATAAATTATTTAACATACAGTGTTATTGTTGGTATATTAAACTGGTTTTGAATTTATTCACTAAGTTTTGTTTTGAAATCCTTAATAAAGAATATAAACTTGTTGCAAAGCCTGAAGAAATGAACTTAATTTTAGAGGAAAAACTTAAAATAAAAACTAAAAACGAAGAGTTTGGATTTGAATTCAGGCTGCTGAAAAATGAAATTTTCTCCTATATAAAATTGACACTAATCTTGGACATTATTAATAACAGGGCATAATGACCTGGATCATACTTAACAATGAATTAAATTATTTAAATTAACTTTATACTGACCTAGAATATGTAGCACATTTCAGAAATTAACAGGTCTTTTATTTTTCCAAATAATTATTTCAAATTGATTTGCATTGTTAGAAAAAGAATTTCTGAGGCAAAAAGAATACTGAGCTTTGTGGAATGGAAAAATATTTACTGCGTTTATTCTTTTAAAACTGTGGACTTTATGAATAAAAATAATGCAAGCACCACCATTTGTGATTAAAATGAAATTCCTCTTATTTCTTATATTTACAAATTAAAATGGCATACTCAGCTTTTTCTTTTTTTTTTTTTAAAGATTTATGTATTAGTGTGGGAGCACTTGCAAGCAGGGGGAGGGCGAGGGGGAGAGAGAGAATCTCAAGCAAACTTCCCGCTGAGCAGGGCACCCAACTCAGGGCTTGATCTCAGGACCCTGAGATCATGACCTGAGCTGAAATCAAGAGTCGATGCTCACCTGAGTGAGCCACCCAGGCAACCCCTCAGAAAGCTTTGATGGTATTAGTAATGTTCTAGTTCTAAATAAGTTTATGTTGTTTCATTAAACTAGTATGTAAGAAAGGCATGAAATAGAGCCATTATTTATTTAGCCATTCTCTGAACAGAATTGCCTGCCTTTTCATTATATATCTGTTAAAAGACAGAAACTTGTTTGTTGCTGGTGTTTTAAATGTGAGAGAAAACTCACTTTCAGGGGAACAGTTATTTATTAGACTATAAATAAGCTAAAATATTTAAGGCCCAAAGTTCTTAGTTATTAATATTTATAATATTTGAACTTCAGGCAGTTCTGAGACTTGTCTAGTTTTAACTTATCACATAGAAAAATAGAAGTTCTTCATCTTTTATAAACACTTTTGTAGTTCAGAGGGTGGTTACTAGAGAAGTAATCATAAATACATCCTTCAATTTTTTAATATCTGTTAGGTAACCACCTACTGTATAGAGGAAACCCATCCACAAAATGCGTTACAAAATTAGTCACAGAGAAATCAGCCCTGAATATAATAGCATTTGTAATATGGGTTTTTTTGTGTAATCAAATGTTTTTATTAATTTGACTGAAACATAACCAAAGTACACTGGACATGCAGGGGAAGAAGACAAGAAAATTAATGAAGAACTGGAGTCTCAATATCAGCAAAGTATGGACAGTAAATTATCAGGAAGATATCGACGACATTGTGGACTTGGCTTCAGTGAGGTAGTAATTAACATTTTCATTAAATGGGAAGATAATTTCTAAATTGATATCCTTTATTTCTGTTAGATTAGCAATCAAGAATCCTATGTAGAAAGCTTTCTTTTTACAGTTACTTAATTTTCTATATGCCCAATAGGTCTTTGTAGATAATGAGAAAAGATATTTTTGAGTTTTACAAATGTTTTCTGATAGAAGCTTAATGTAAATTCTGCTCAGATAATCATTATGGCACATCTTTAATAAGCATGAGCAACATACACGTTAAAGGAAATATTTCATGTAAATACTAGTTTAGGATCTTCCTCAGTTTTCCCAGTGACCTCTTTTCATATTATAAGTGCTGGTTAACTACTCCAAAGTAATATGATATGTAAAACATTGATAACTTTTCCATATTTCCATGGGTCAATAGTTAATTTGCCTTATTTACTTTAAAAAAAAAAAATACTGTTTCTTTCAGGAAGATGTGGTAGTTTTCCAACAAGGGGGAGGGGAGTCAAGTGAGTGGTCTTCAGAGCTGTTTCTTAAAACAAAATACTACTTAAATCCTAATGGGTAAAATACATGGGGATTCCGGAGTCCTCGGGTCTTCCTTTGGCAGCCTCTGATCATAATACAGTCTTAAAACTTGATGTTAATGGCTCAGGGAGTGGGTTTTTTGAGACTGTCACAAAAATTAGTGTCTTTCCCAGTTTTTGTACTGGGTAATTGTATTTAAGAAGAGCCTGTTGGTTGATGTTTGTAGGTAGAAGATCATGATGGAGAAGGTGATGTGGCTGGAGATGATGATGATGATGATGATTCACCTGATCCTGAAAGTCCAGATGACTCTGAAAGTGATTCAGAGTCAGAGAAAGAAGAGTCTGCTGAAGAACTCCAAGCTACTGAGCACCCTGATGAAGTGGAGGATCCCAAAAACAAAAAAGATGCAAAAAGCAACTATAAAATGATGTTTGTTAAATCCAGTGGTTCATAACTCCCAAACACTTAGTCTTTGTATTAAAAGTAAGCCTTATTGTTATAATGCACAGTGGAGGACTGCTTATAGAGCACAGACCTTTGTATTATAATTTTTAAAAAGGCCCTTTTAAATAATTACAAAGAGTGTTTGCTTTCAGATGCCATGGATTACACTTTTATGGGCATGACTATAACCATTTTTGTAAAGAGTAAGAGTTGTATAAAATAAGAAATAAATACAATACTCAATTTCCTTTCATAGTAGCATCATCAAACTCTAATCTCACCTTTTTTACCCCTTCAGATAGTTATGGAAGAGACACTTTTTTGTGGTAGCTGTTTCATCTTTTTTGTTCCTTTAATATTTTTCTCTTATAAGAAGTTTAATCTGATACTGTGATGTGTTCATGAAAAATATTCAGTTATTATACTTTGTTGTAGTAGAACTATTCATCATGGATATTTCTGCTGCCAGTAACTATCTAAATTGTTTGCAAAAGATTAGGTACTTAGTGTACTCTTACTGATTCAGCTCTACTCTTTTGGACCAAAGCAACATGAGAGCAAATACTTTCACACCTGTTAGGATGGAGTTGCAACTGTCATACATTTGGAATGTTATGATCCCAAGCAGTCTTTATATAATTTGAATTACATTGTCTGTTTGATTTTTGATAAAATTTGGCCAATTTTTACAGAAGAAATTATTTCTCTGATCATTTGGTCCTATCTAGGAATATGTAAAACTGGAATTTTTTTTTTAAGGTAATATGTGACCAAAGTTAATTTTCTTCCTAAGGCCTAAATAAAGAAAAAGCAGTTTCCCATATTTGGTTTGTGATACCTTTATCCTCATTATCTAAAATGAGGAATAGCCTTATTGAAAAAGAAGCTGAAACAAACGCTCTTCATTTTATCCCAATGCTGTTATCTTGATTATTGAATTACTGGAAAGTAGTATTGCTTTCTGATTTTATTGCTGCTTCTGTGGGAGTGAGATTAGAATCCTCTGACTGGTGATGTGGTTGATATGTACAGCACATTAACAAACTGCATCATGGGCTGGTCCATGATCTTTGAATATTTGGGTTCAAAAGGTTTCTAAGTAACATGTTCAAAGGCTTGAGTCAAACCTGTTTGTTTGCTGAATTTTTATATTCTAGATACTTAAGTATGTGTTTGATGTGTTGAACTTAAAAAACAAATTCCTATGTCACTTTGAAATTTAAAACGTTAGGAGTGTAGCAACTAGAACAGGTGATAATCTGGTTTATGCAATCCATTCATAGATTAGACCCCCCAACGTTTGGGGTTTGATTTTTCTTATTTCTTATATTGTTTTATAATAGGTGCTACCTTACATAGTAAAATGTCGAGTCAGTGGGTAGTAGACAGGATATACGACCTTTAATAGGTACTTGGTTTGAGTATGTTTGGCTTTATTCAAATTTCAATTGGCCACAGATTTTTAAATATCTAGTTTCTAGGGTTGCCTATTACAACTAAATTAAATAGTAAACGAAGGCTGATTTATGTTTAAGAATGGAAGTGGGAGAGATCAGTATTACATTTTAAAAAGTATTTTCATTAGTTTATTGTTGAAACATGCTAGGTTGTTGATAAGTGTTGGTTCTTAATATGTAAGAAGAGCCTTCTAAAATAACTACACCGGAAGACCTTCTTCTTCATGTCCAAATAGAGAAATTCTTATTCCAACTAATTCATATATTATTGGACCATTTACATAATTCAGGGTTGGAATAAATTTAGGTCTGTTGGTCCATGTGGCCTAGTGTCCCAGCACCACATTAAACATCAAGGCTATCTTTTAAGCATGAATATCAGGGTTGTGTTTTTTTTCTTACCAAATTTAGGGAAAAAACAGGAAGACAAATGCTTTGCCATCTTGATATCCCTATTAAAGAATCAGGTGGGAAAATACAAATTATTTTTGTGCAGTGAAAGACTATTCAGTCAAAAGTTTAATGGCAAATTTGCCTTATCACTGATAATTTCTTACGTGAAAGGCACTTCTCCCAAGTGTTTACCTATGCCAATGACTTAACAGTCTTTTTATTGAAAAGTTTTTTAGGAACACAGTTTCCAGTTTTTTGTGTAATAGGTAAAAGTCCTCAAATCTGTAATTTTTTTAAACCTGGGAGAAATGGAGTTACAGAAGAAAGTTTGAAATTACTGTTTTTCTGATTAAACAGCAGTTTGAGATCAGAAAGATAGGTCACATTCTTCAAGGAAATTTTCAACTGCTTGGTTGACTTCAATGACTGCTTCTTAGAGGGCTTTGGTTCCATTACATTGTCTCCACGACAGCCACATCCTAGATACTTCCAATATCCAAAACAACTTGACCTCTGAAATTGCTAATTTAGAAATTACCTCTGACCATGACAGTTCTATTCCTTTACACATGTTCAAATTAGGTCATTGTCAGTCTGTTTTCACCTGCTTCACAAGCCCGGTCTAGATTATTAATACTTCTATCAATTCAGTATCACTGTTGTCAGTGTCCTAAATAATCTTCTTCAGTCATACCTTCCTGGAAAATCCCATCCCTAGATGTATGTATCCAATCCTCTATGGATTATTTCTGGAGAAGACCCAGTATTGCTAAAAATTAATGTTAACTGGCCTCAACACTGCATGTTATCAATACTGTTTTGTCTAGTCAACTCTTCTCCCATTTTCTTAACAATTGTTTAAAGCCTCTATTCATAAACTTGTAACCCTCCTTCATTCTTAACTTGGCCTTGCTTTCTAGCTTACATAAGAAATAGATTTTATCAGGCAGAAATTCCTTCAACTTCTGCCTTCTAAATTCACAACCATGGAGAAGTTCCCCACTGCTTTAGATCACAGCCCAGCTCTATCACCATAGTGAAGAAGCTGAGTGACCTTGGGCATAACTAGATCTCTTTGGGTCTTCTTTCCTTGTCTGTAAAATGAGGATAGCAATAGCAACTACCTTGTATGTTTACTGTGAGAATTTGATAAAGCAGATTAAAAGCTTTTCACACTAGTAGGTATTCAGTGCTCAATAAATACTAGCTATAGTTAATCCTTTGCGTCTTATGAACCTAGTGCTTTTGATTATCTTCGAGTCTTCAACCTCTCAATCTGTTGACCCTTTTCTGTCAACATTTGTACCCCCAGTATTTCACATCTTAAAAATAATTGTTCCTAGATAATATATACTTCAGCTGTTGTCATCCTACCTCATGCCTTCCACATCCAGTTTTAATAACTTGCTTCTATTACTGCTTCACTGCCATCCCCTCCCTCTTCATTTCAGAATGGTTTCTACCCAACCTTGACAGAACTGCTTTGGAAACTACTTTTATCAAATCGGTGATGAGATCTCATTTTCCTAAAACATAATTTTTAGTTAATTTCTTGCTTGACCTGTTAGCACTTGGCATTGTTAACCAGCATTCTTCAGATGAATATCCACTCTTGGGGTACATGAAGGGATTCAACAGAATTTCTGTACATCCACATGTTCTTGTTCCTAAATTGATCTTCCTGAAAACTACCTCTCCTTTCATGGTAGACTTTCTTGGTAAAGGAAAGAAAGGCAATACCTCTTCATCCCAAACCTCACAGTGATTTATCTTCCGAGTGGGTGAAGTCTGTCAAGGCTCCAAAAGGGACAATTTGAAATGTTGATATTGAGGCTTGAATGCAAGTCAGGTGGTTTCCAGTTCTATGCCTTTAATAAAAAATCGGTAGAGAAAGTGAATTGTCAGCTAATTTATTAGGGATACACTCTGGTGAAAGATCACTATGATGTTTGGCCTAGATGTCAAGAGTTGAGAGGATTGAGTGAAGTTATTACCAACTCTTCATATGAGCAAGGTTTCTCAGTGCTTTCACCTATAAAAATAGAAAATAGGAATTTTCTCCTTCAGGAATTCCAAGTTATGTGCATGTTCCATCTATCTACATGTCATTTTTATTTTTAAACCCTATTTTCTATTCCCCTCATTGTGATTTGAGCACTGTATATTCTGTCATTCCAATTTTATATTCATTTTTGTGAATTTTTTTTCCTGAGTTCTGCCAGCTCACATTTCATTCTTTGTTGTTTGACCATATCCTCTTGTATTTCTGATGCCTGCTCTTATAGAGATGAATCTTCCATTAAGATATTAAGGTTATCATGAAATGTTTGATCATAATTCTCAACTACTTTGAGGCAATATTTTTTTGGTGTTCTTTATGTAATGTCTATTTTTCTTGATCTTTTCCTCTATTGTAATATCCTCATACAAAGCCTGTGCTAGTTCCTTGTTGCTGTTTTTTATCAACTACAAATATTTACTGAGCACCTACTGTGTATCAGGCACAGTTCTAGCCACTGGGAGTACAGCAATGAACAAAAATGTTTAATGCTTTAATGAGGCTTACATTCTGGTAGAGGGGTGACACACAAACATATATCAGATGAGATAAATATTAAGAAAATGGTAAAGGGATGCAGTGTAAGTAACTGAATAAGCTAGGGGCCACAGAGAGTTGTGAGATGATTCAAAGAGATCGCAGTAAGGAATAAGATCATTAGGGCCATAATATGAACTTTGGATTTTATGCTGAGAAGAGAGATTGGAGAGAGTTTATTGATTAGAGTGACATGATCTAATGTAGCTTAGGCAGCTGTGTTTGAAAAAATTACTATTGAGAGTCAAATGTCAAAATGGAGAGCACAGTTATGAAATTATTGCAATATTCTAGGTGAGCACAGGAATGTGTATTAGGCTGTAATGGTGGAAGTAATGAAAAATTGATTCTGGATGCATTTTGAAGGTAGAACCACTAGTATTTGCCAGAAGACTGGACTAGCATGTGAGAGAGGAGTCAAAAATGAGTTCCCATTTACCTATATGAGGAAAACTGATGACTCATTTTAAATTAAGCTCTTCCCAGGTATTTGCAGGATTTTCATATTGAGGAGGGAACAAGCTAACAGATTTTTTAGCGTGATCCAGAGTTATGTGTGTGAACCCTTCTAGCCCTGCCAATGAAGATCATATGCTACAGTAAAGGGCTCTTTACATGCAGGGTCTTCCTCTCTTCCCTGCCCCTCTCACAGACTGGTCCTGCAAATAGCCTCCCCTTAGAGAAGACACTAGCTAGGTTTTTCAGCTACTACAGAAGCAAGCATTCTCCTGTACTCTTCATTTGATATTCACTACTTTTTCAATTCTTTTAACCATTTGAGAGTTACAAGTTTCAGATGTCTCCTAGGTTTGTTGAAGCTGGAGTTTGTAGTTCCAGTTCTCATTTTCCTCATTGCTTTTGGGTGATTTCCAAAAGAAGAGAGAAGTGACTTCACTCTTCTGTCTCCAAACTGGAAGTAAGTCCACTTTAACTTATCACCCAAATTATTACTGCTTAAACCCCCACTAGTTTGATTTCTGAACTTAGCTCCCCAGCCCACTCTCAGAAAACATTCCACAATTAGTTCTGGCACAGGATAAACCAAAGGAACATCTGTATGCTCCCCTCAAGGTATGCCCCCCCACGGCTACCAAACAGTGCCTTCCCTCTTCTCTCCGTCTCCCCAAACTGCTGTTCACTGCCCTCAAAGCTGCTTCAAGGAGCCTAATTTCGCCCTACTGAACACAGTGCCTCTTGTGCTTTACCAGTACTAAGATGTTGTCTCCGCAGCTGAATTCAAATGGAGTCATTCAGCCTGCCACTCTTCAAATTACGTGAAGCCATTTCCAAAAGGATTCTTATATGAGAAATAAAACCATCAGTCCTGAAAACTGAGGCTTACAGTTAATGTAATAAACATGAAACTTAGCTTTGAGCTTCCACACAGGAAGGCTTTCCTTTCAAAGCCAGAGGAAGACACAACTCATTATATAACACATGGTCTCTAGTTAAACTGGTTATGTGCTTTCTTTTATAAAGCAGACTACTGGCATTAAGTTCTAAGTGGAACTTACCATGTGGGTCTTTCTTGTCTGGAGTATTATCCTTAGACCAGTGGTTCTGAACCAGGAGGGCCTTTCACCTCCCAAGGAACATTTGGCAATGTGAAGATACTCATTTGTTGCTGCTGGGAGGTGCTACTGCTATTTAGTGGGTAGAGACTAGGGGTGCTGCTACACATCCTATAATGCACAGGACAGACCCCCACAACAAAGAATCATCTGGTCCCAAATGTCAGTGTTGAGCCTGAGAAATGCCACCCTTAAGCCCAGGTAAGATGGGCTCCTACCTTGGGGCCCATGCCTTAAAGGGCCCTGCATATCACAAATACACACATTTATCAAAGAGCAAGTAGGTACCTTTATCGCTCAGAATCTGCCACTCAGGGCTGGCATAGCACAGCCTAAAACCTTAAACATTTATAGCACAGCTTAAAACCTTAAACATTTAACCTTGTGACCAGAAAAATCCTCCACATATTTTGCCCTTTGTCCTTGAAACAAAAGGTGACTATGTCCAAATTACATGATGGTTTGTGAGTTTTGCCACTGCTAATGTCAGAGACAGACACTGCTTCAGAGTATGGGAGAATTTGAGTGGCAAGAGCATTTCAGTAAGAGACTAATTGATTTGTCAAATCCTTCTTACACAGATGTAATTCTTGCATAATGCAGTATTGTTTCCTAGCAGGGAAATAAGAGTAAAAAGAGCCAGCATTCATACAATCATACATCCCTTAAAGAGAGAAAATAGAATATGAGCAAAATAAATTTATTTTAAAGGGATGAAAGAATCTTCCCAAACTAACCAAAGATATCCACTCACAGACTTGAAATCTCTAAATTCCGAAGTGGATAAAGACAAACTCACATCTAGACATATTCTAGTAAAAGTGCTGTGAACTGGGCGCCTGGGTGGCTCAGATGGTTGAGTGTCTGCCTTCAGCTCAGGTCATGATGCCAGGGTCCTGGGATTGAGCCCCACATTGGGCTCCCCTACTTCTCCCTCTCCCACTCCCCCTGCTTGTTCTCTCTCTTTCTCTGTCAAATAAGTAAAATCTTAAAAAAAAAAAAAAAAAAAGTGCTGTGAACCAAAAACAAGAAAAAAAGTAACTGCAGACAGAGAAGAAAAGACACATTATCTTTAAGGGTGCAAAAATAAGACAGTTGACTTTTCAACATAAAAGAAGCCAGAACACAATGTAATGAAAACTTCAAAACACTGGGGGGAAAAAAACAAAGAAAAAACCCAAAAACCCACCAACTTAGAATCCTATCCACAGTGAAAATATCCTTCAAGAGTAAAGATTAAGAATTTGTGTTGGCCAACCCACACAGGGCTTCTGATCATTGAGAGAAAGGAAGCACACACACTGTGATTTCCACATTCAACCCTCCTTTCTCCCTGAGGTCATTTTCCAACCACAGTCAAGGAAAGGAGTGTAAACAGAAGCAGCAGATTCACTGGGTGTAAGAAACAGAGACCAGCATGCAAGGTTGTCGGGGAGACTGGGATTTGGAAGGAAGAGTACTGGAGATGGGAGAGCTGTAAAGCCCCAAATCTATACAAAGGCACAGCCTTGGGTTCTTGGCTGACTGCTTTTGGAATGGGTGATGTCCTCAAGGGGAAAATGGTACCAAATGCTGACCTCACACTTTCACCTTTCCTCTGAATCGTGGCTCCATACAGAGCTTTGACAACTCTCCAGTGCCTTCAAATATGTTTTGTTTTTTTTCTGTTGTTTTTTTGTTTGTTTTTTGTTTTTTTGTACTTTAGCCTCCTTTTCTATTCTCAGAGGAAGTTATTCAAAGTCACCTTGTCCACCATTGCTGGAAGCAGAATTATTTCAAAATTTTAAAGGCCTAAGTAAATGAAGGAATATATCATGTTCATGGATTAGGACACTCAGTATTATAGAGATGATACAATTCTCTCCAAAGTAATCTACATGTGATGCAGTCTCAATAAAAAAAATTCCATTTGACAGTGGGGGGCGAAACTTGGCAAGTTGATTCTAAAATTTGTAAGGAAATGCAAAAGACCAAAAATAGGTAAGATATTTGTGAAGAAAAAGACAGATACCTTGCTTTTCTGGGTATCAACACTTACTTTGAAGCTCTAGTCATTAAAACAGTGTGATACAATGATAGACAAATAGACAATGGGACAGGAAAAAAAGGAGCCCAGAAATAAATTCTCACATATACGAATGCTTAATTTATGACAAAGGTGGCAGAGTACAGCAGTGAGAAATGATAGATTCTTCAATAATCTGGATATCTACATAGAAAAATGAAACCTGATGTCCACTTCACACCTTACTTAAAATCAATTCTAGGTGTAAGAGGCAAAACAATAACGCTCTTAGAAAACACTATGCAAAAAATTAATACTACGGAAGAACATTTTTATGACTTAAGTATAGGAAACTCTTTAAATAAGATGCAAAAAAAAAAAAAAAAAACACCCCACAAACTACAAAGGGAAAAATTTATAAACTTGATTACCTTAAAATTAGTAATGTCTACTCATTAAAAGACACTGTAAAAATACAAGCCACAGAGTATTAGCAATTTGTTATCAATACGAGGCTTTGTGTCAGATACTTCTCGCGCTCCACTGCACATCCTCTAGGGCCCCATTTTACTCTAGCTATTACTGCTGTGGGATCTCATGTAGCCTCACCTCTCATTTGATGCCCTATGGCTTCTTGGCTGCCCCAATATGGGGTTCATATAGGAGACACATGTGGGATCTGGAAATATGGGGACACCCTATGGGTGAAACCCTTGGTCATTGGGGTCCCTGAGCTAGTAGATAAGTGGTCTTCTCTTTCATACCTCAGGTTAATTTTGAGGTGCATTTTACATGGCTCTTCAGAAGGCCCCAAAGAGATTGAGCCTGTTTCCCACTACAGTCACCAGGTTGAAAAGGCACCCTTCTATTGGTTTCTTCTCTTTCCTTCCCACTTCTGTTCCATAGGATCATTTCCCAAGTAAACTATCATCCTGCAAGTCCTTGCCTTAGGCTCTGCTTTCCAGGAGTAACCCAAGCTAAAATAGGCTTATATTCAGAAACCCTACAGATCAACAAGGAAAAGATATGCAATCCCATAGAATGACAAAAGTCCTGACAGGTACTTTACTAAAAAAAAAAAAGGAAAGAGAAAAAAAAAAAAAGAAAGAAAGAAATCCAAATGGTCAATGAACATTTGGGAAAAGATGCTCAATATCATTAATAATCAGAGAGATACTAATAAACCTACCCCATACAAATCAAAATGGCTAAAGTTTAAAAAAAGTTCTGTAGTGTAGATTATCTATTGTTATATAAGTTACCCCCAAACTTAGCGGCTTAACACAATAAACATTTATCTCACAGTTTCCATGAGTCAGGAATCTGATTAGCTGGGTGCCTCTGGCCGAGAGTCTCTCACAAGGCCGAGAGTCTCTCACAAGGCTGTGATCAAGCCCCAGCTGCCATCATCTTCAGGTCTGCCTGGGGAAAGGACCCACTCTCCCAGCTCACTTACGTGGCTGCTGCCCTCCTCAGGTCCTTGCTGGCTGTTGGTCCGACATCAGTTCCTTGCCCTGCAGGCCTCTCCATAGGTTAGCTCACGGCATGGTTTCCCTCACAGTAAGCAAGTGAGAAAGCAAGGGAGGATGCTCAAGACAGAAGCTAGTCTTCTTGTAACCTCATCTTGGAAGTGACATCCTGTTATGTTCTGTCGTATCTTTTTTATTAGAAGGGAATTGCTAGGTCCAGCCCATACTTAGTGGGAGGGGCTTACACAGGATGCAAGTACCAGAAGGCAGAGATCACTGGGGGCTGGAGTATCAACACTTATTCCAGAGGCTGCCACCACAGCGAGGACGCGGCAAAACTCACATTCATGGTAGGACTATAAATTAGTACTCCTACTTTGGAAAACAGTTTGCATTTTCTACCTACATTGAAGATATGCTTATCTTATCACCTAGCAACTCTACACTAGGTATATACCAAAAGATATATGAATGTACGTGTGCCCAGAGACACACACGAAAATTTTATAGCAGTCTTTTTGTAATAGCTCCCAACTGGAAATGCCCAAATGTCCTTTGACAGTAGAATGGATAAACACTCGTCGAATACTCCTACTATGAATACTCCACAACAGCAAAACAAGTGAAACTGAGTTACAAGGATGACTATCATAAATACAGCGTTTAGTGGAAAAACGCCAGACACAAGGGAATGCATTCTTTATTAGTCCATTCGTGCACATTTCAGAAAACAAACAAAACTGAGCTCTAGAATTTGGTGATACCTGCTGAGATAGTAAAACTATGAAGAGAAAGCAAGGGAGTAGCTACCACAAACGTTTTCTTTCACAGGAGAGGGAGGGAGGGCCTCCTGAGCGGGAAGGAGAGTGGGAGGGCCTTCCGGCTTCCTGGCGGGCTGCATTCTCCACGGAGGCAGCCGTTGGCCAGGTGCTGGTGCTCTGATCTTCTCCCGCGCTGTACCCCACATCTACCTGTGTGTGAGGCCTTGCCCTAAGGACAGCTTTCCCCAAACCGCACACAAACACACATCCTATTATCCAGCAGTGCACAAAAGGGGGCCCAGCGGAGGGCCTGGCCTTAAGTGCTCCGTGGATGTGAACCAGGACCATTTCCAGGACTCCCACAGGTAGGAAGTCCTGTCGGCCTCACTGTTTTTTAAATTATGTTCAGTCAGCCACTGTACAGCACATCACTAGTTTTTGACGTGGCGTTCAGTGATGCATTAGTTAACACCCAGTGCTCATCACAGCACGTGCCCTCCTCAATACCCATCACCCAGCCACCCCCCTCCCCTCTGAAACCCCCAGATCGTTTCCCAGGGTCCTTAGTCTCTCATGCTTCGCCTCCCTCTCTGATTTCTCCCCCTTCGGATTGCCCTCCCTTCCCCTGTGGTCCTCCGTGCTATTGCTTATGTTCCACATATGAGTGAAACCACATGATAATTGTCTTCCTCTGCTTGGCTTATTTCACTGCCTCACCTCTTGACCACGACGACGACGGGCGCAAGAAGGAAAGGAAGGCTTGCCTTTTGCCGCAGGGTTTGGCCCCGAGGGGGGCCGGGGGGCGGAGCTGAGGCCTCTCTTCCCCTGAGAGGGCCCATCTTCTCTCTTGTCCACAGCAGGAGGCAGCGAATGGGAGGGGGAGCAGGACTGGTTGAGGGGCCCTCAGGTCATGAGTCAGGGATAGGGAGCCCTTTTCGAGCAGTCACTGGAGCTCAGCTCTCAGAGACAACCTGCCTGCCCCACGTGACTTCAGCGAGCAGCTGCAAAGGCCCTCTCTATCCACCTCCCCACCGCCCCCAGAACTTCAACGAAAAGGTCAAGGGAATTTTCCTCCCCTTTAAATGGAATGAATCTTTCTTGGGCCCAGAAAGAATTATTTATCAGAAGATGTTCATGGCACTCCGAGTGCCTTTACAGGGCCCAGCCGTGCTCTTGAGGCACAACAGACAACTTTCTTCCTGAATGCTCAGTTTATAGGCCAACTTCAAAGCCCAGGTCCTCAGCGCAGGGCACGAGGCTCCAGTTTGGGAATTGACATCAAAGGGGCAGGCTCAGGTTGATCTGATGTCAGGTGGACAGCCGCAGGGCTGCAGGGGGAGGCCTCCGAGGATCCGCCTGTCCTCGGCCCCTGGAGAGTTCAGGGAGGCAGCCTGGCAGGGGCACGGCCTTGTGAACCCCAACTTCAAAAGCCCTGGGCAGTTTTCACCTGCTGCAGGCACCTGTCTAAAATGGCAGACAGGGACGCCTGGGTGGCTCAGTTGGTTGAGCACCTAACTCTTGGTTTCTGCTCAGGTCCCGATCTCATGGATCGTGAAGTCAAGCCCCGCGTCGGGCTCAGCAGGAGTCTGCTTGGATACTCTCCCCCTCTGCCCCTACCCACCCCCTCTCAAATAAATAAATCTTTTAAAAAATAAATAAAATGGCAGACAGACAGTGGAGGGCAGCAGACTGGGGATAACAGATGACCCTGAACCTGTTTATCCTGCCAAACCAGGGAAAGGAGATGGTAGAAATGTGGAAGAGGCACCTGGAGCCCCGCTGTTCACAGTAAGGATCACACATGAGGGCAAAGCAGCAGAGTGAACACGGGCTGAGTGCTCCCACACCAGCAACAGTGTCCAAGCGTGATCTCATCCAGCCCTCACGATCACCTAGGACGGGGGGGTACTATGATTCCCATCTCTCAGAGGAGGAAACAGAAGCTTAGGGAGGTTCAGGAACTTGCCCAAGATCAGAGTTAATAAGGGTAGCTTTGAATTCCACACTCCCTCCTCTTACCTACTACTCAAGGAACTTATAAAGAGGGTAATAGCGATGCTCTCCGGGGGCTAGAGTATAAAACACCTAACAGAGCAGAGCAGAGATAGCCAAAGTCATCTGAAGAAGAGAGGAGGCTCCCTGGCCAACAAGCCTTGACTTCTTTCTCTCATTCAGTGTTCAACACATTATTTCTTAGCCCCTTCTTGTGGCAGACATCATTCTGGGCAAATTATCTAGAGATAATTTGAACAAGACAATACCCTTGCTCTCATGAAGCATATATTCTTGTGAGGGAGACAGGCAATGAGTAAGTACACAAAGAATAAGAGTGTGATATGTATTAAATGATCATAACTTAAACGCAGGTGAATAACTTATTTTTTTTTCTAATGCTTCCTATGGAGCCGGAAACTGTGCTTAGCATTTTCTGTGTAATAACATTTGATCCTCACAACAACTCTACTGAGGTTAGTCGCTAATATAAACCTTTATTTTACAGGTGAGAAAACTGAGGCATGAAGAGGTTAAGTAACTTGCCCAAGGTCACAGCTGACCAAATGCAGCAACCAGGGTTAGATTCCAGGCCGCCTGGCTCCAGAGCCCGTGCTTGTTACCTCTGCCTCCTGCCTGCCTCCTCTCCATGGTGTCAACCTACTAATAGGAGACCGGCTGGCCACAGCCACAGAGGAAGGGAGCACCTGAGGGCTGGTGCATCTTATTCTGTCCTGAGAGAGGAAGCCCTGCTCCAGAAACATGGGCATGAGGTCTCGGGATGGGAGCATCCTACAGTGGAGACAGGACCTCAGCTGATGCTGCTCAGGGACACCAGGATTGTCCAAGACTGCGCTGGTCTCAAGACTACCAGGCAACCTTCCAAGGAAGACATGGCCTCGGGAAGGGGGTGTGTGTCAGTGAACACCAGCGGCCTGGCAGTTAGGTTCTCACCCAGTTTTCTCCATC
This sequence comes from Phoca vitulina, assembly GCF_004348235.1. Classification (NCBI taxonomy): domain Eukaryota; kingdom Metazoa; phylum Chordata; class Mammalia; order Carnivora; family Phocidae; genus Phoca; species Phoca vitulina. The sequence continues at coordinate 1,185,146 of NW_022589739.1, read as the reverse complement.
TGTCTTCTGAGCCCAGTGAGTGTGATTGTTGCCCTGAGAAACAGCCCAACTCTTGCTGCTGACAAATCTGGTTTCTGAGCCCCAAAGTCCAGGGACAGAGGGCTGGGTCAAGCATGCCAAAGTCACAGCTCTCCATGGGGTCCCAGGAGACGCTCACTGTCCAGTCACAGCCACGGTGGCGGCTTCCGTGTGCTGAGCACATATTGCTCGGTAGGCGCTGTGTTGGGCCTCTCCCGTAGGCCTCTCCGCAGGCTATCCATGAGCTCACCGTTCTTACCAGATGCAACTGTATTTCAAGTGACCCAGAATCCCGGGCCATAGGACAACCCCTCTTTCCAAGGTAACAGCAACCAATATAATGGTTAAAAGCTCTCTGGAGTCAGATACAAGCTCAAATTTCTACCCAGTTGCTTACTAGTCATGGAGCCATTGTGCCTCAGTTTTCTCGTGTGTAGTATGGGAATAATAATACCTACCATCTGGGTAGGCTAGATTATGTGACCAGATCAAAGAAAGCCTAAAATCCCAGGGGAGGGATAAATCATTATTTCTCACTCCCTCGAAGTTAGCTGCAGACCTCGGGGCTTCTCCTGGGCAGCCCCTCCCAAGTGGGGACTTAGGACCCGTTAGCTTGCATCTTGTGGCTGCACTTTTCAGAATATGTGGCTCCCAGGTGGCCACTGCAGAGGAAAAGAAAGCTGGAGGGAGCCACACGGGCTCCTAAATGCTTCAGTGTGGCTGTAGGAGAACGAGGAGAGGATCTTGGGCTAGATAGTCTCCAAAGATGGCCACTGTCCATGCCGTCCCTTCCGGTCTGTGCATGCCACACTCCACCCTTCAGGAGGCCGAGTCTATTTCCCTCCCCTTTAATCTGGCTAGCCCTGAGCCTTGCCTTCTTTAGAAAATGTGGAGAAAGTGACCCTATGCCAATCCCAGAGCTGGCAGCTCAGATCCAGAGTCCAACTGCCCTGAGACCTTCCTGCTGTCAGAAAGACCAAGCACCTGCCTGGAGAGACTGTGTGGAAAGATGGAGATGCCCAGCCAGCTCCCAGCTGGGGTGCCAGACACATGAGGGAAGAACCCCCGCCTTGCACATCCCACACCTACAATCACTGCATGGAGAAAATCTGCCCAGCTGAACCCAGTCCAGACTGCAGAATCATGAGAAATAAGACATGGTCTGGGGCCAGCTGGAGGAGACATAGAGAATGTGAGTCCCCATGGACAGAGGACCTGAAGCTTGAAGAAGCTTCTCCCCAGAGTGAACCAGAGCATGCACAGCCCTGCTTTGGGGCCCATGAGACACAAAATTAGAGAGCAAAAGATCTTCCATTCATGTACAGATGCAGCCTGGGAGGGGTGGGGAGGGTTGGCAAGGGAAAGATCCACAGAGACAATCACCTGTCTGGCACTTCAGGGCTCTGCAGCCTGGGGAGGGGGCTACAAGCTAGGCATCTCTCCTGAGGCACAGGGGCAGTGGCCTCATGGCCAGGAGGCAGCAAGAAGCTGTAAGTAGAAGTGCTCCAACTTGACAGGACTATTGTGAGCTCATGTGAGATATGCCTGGGGACGCCCTGAAAAGACCAGGGAGGACCTGGGCAGATGCCCCGCACGGTGGGCAGAAGGGGCCAGAGGCCCCGAAAGCTGCAGTTACTGTCACTGGGCCCTCATGTGTGCCCACCTGTCTCACGTGGTCCCAGGAAACACAGGTAACAGCAAGAAGGCCTGAAAGTAAAAGCAAGATGTTGGCGTGTGTGGGAAACCCCTTTGCCGGCTCCCAGAATTAGGCAGGAGGAATCTGAGGAGGGCTGGTCTTCCCGCAACTCTGGGCAGAGAAGATACCCAAAGAACTGCTTATTAATGTGATTCAGACCCTGTTTTGACCTCCATGGGCCACAGTCTTCTAAGGCTGGGGATTTGGCAAGGACACTAAGCGGGTTTTGCTGAGATGCCCAGAGTCTACATTCTCCTGGCATAGGACCTAATTTTCTAGCTCCTTCCAGAGACAAGTCTGCCTCTGAACCTGGATTCGAGGTCTAGGAAGGAGATGTTCTCTAGATCCAAGAAGCCTCCAGAGGCAAACAGGGATTTGGACCAACAGTGAGCCAGGGACTCAAAGGGGGCTGTGAGCCTTCAGGGGGCGAGGAGAACCCCTGCTATGTGTGGGGAAAATGAGACTTTGTGGAAGCTTCCAGGGCCCAGGGCCAGGATGGCGAGAGGAACCACTGCTATAGCCCACAGATTTAGCAAAACACCCCAAGATATCAAGACAGTTAAGGATCGAGATGCGGCTCAGGGCTCTGGCAAAGCATCTGCGACTGATTAGTGACGTCAACCCAAGGGCTGAGGACAATGGGAGCCTCGTGTCTGACTCTGTGACCTCAGCTGAGGGACTGTGTCTCATCCCCTCTCAGTTCTAAAGCAGAGTGTGGGAGAAAGCCAGCAGCCGAGCAGTCAGGAGCCCCTTCATGAGGCTAAAACCCTCATTTATCAGGAGGAGCTCTTAGCAAGTGCTTTTTCTGGCTCTCCATGTAAAAGCCTTTGAGAAGCTCAGCTGGGGAGCCTCTTCTCTGACCCCTAAGCTGAACCCAGTGAGCTCAGAGGGGTCCTTTTTAGGATCCTTTTTTAGGGGCTGCTCCAAAGCCCAGCCCTTCTGGGGCTCGTCCGCACCCTCCAACCATGACCTGCACCCTTCACAGCAAGTCCACCCCCACTTGCGCCCTGGCTCCAGCCTCATCTGCATTTAACATCCCTTGTTGGGCTGTGGCAGAGAATACTCAACAGACTCATATTAAAAATGCCCTTTAAAATTCAAAAGCTTTGAACTAAAGAAATATCTCGAGAAGTTTTCATGGAAAGTTCAGCTCTGTGGGTTCAATTCACTACACTTAGATGCACCTTTTCAAATAATAGGGAAAAAATGTAACAGGGTCAGACCCAATCAATATGCTTGTTCAAACAGAATTGCAGGGACTGTGATGTGCACACATTTTGTACTCTGCCTTTGTACCCCGCCACTCGCTCTGAAGAAAGGTTTCTTTGCTCGGAGAGCAATGAAAGCGATAGCCTTTAGAGTGGAGGCAGCAAAGCAATGGTGTGTTTACTGGGCCGGGAAGGGCTGCCATTTTTTCCCAACCCCCCAGCCTTGTCTCTTTGTTCTTTTCATAACAGCACGAAACCCACATGGGCAAAGTCCCTCAAGCATCCCGGCGTCTGATGCTGAATCAGAAGCAGGGGGCTCCCAGAATTTGCCTACCATGTCTCAGAAATGTGATTTGTGGATTAGACAAATAATTTGCTGCTTCTTTCTCACCCTTGGTGCGAACACAAAAGGACTTGCCATGGAGTCCTGTAACCACGGGTAGAGGAAAATTCCAAAGCCCAAAATGGGTTCTTCTCTAGCTGAGCCAGGGTCCACATCCACCCCCACCCCTGCCATCCCCAAACTGACTTTGGGCAGATAGAGGCTTCCCTGGCCTTGGGCTATAATCTTTAATAGCCAGGAAAATTCTAGAGAACCCAGTGTAACGGAAGACCACAGCCAAGGGGTTAGAGGGAGGCAAACAGGCTCAGGGAAATTTCTACTCTCACAGCCAGCCATGACGGCAGGCAGGGAAGTAGATGATGGGGAGCAAACAGAAGGTTTTCAGCATCTACACTAGTCTGGGGACCTCTATTTCACGTGCACTCAGAAATGCAGGTGCAACTCAGCTTTAATCACTGAAACAACGCCCTGGACATGTTGAGGACCTGGGCAGTTCAGGAAGCTAAAGTGGGAATTATCCCTAACCCTCACTGCATACTAGATCCTAAAGTGTTCCCATTGTTCCTGCTAAAATTAGATAGACATCCTGAACTCAATTTAAAGTTATAACTTGGGAGGGGATGTCGCAAATGGATGCAGGAGAAGCACCATTTGTCAATCACGATCCCATTGTTTAAAACTCCGCTCAGAAAAAAAACAAAAATCAATCAATCAATCAACCTCTGCTCAGGCCCTGTGCCCCTGTTAAGAAGCAAAGCTGGAATCACTAGGCCACATGGGGTTTTCCGGACTGGTCTCCACCTGGAAGGTCCCCAGTTGGCACGTGCTTTTACAGGTGGCCCCATCTTACCTCAAGTAACGAATCCTCTTGAGAGGGCTGAGAACGGGCCCTGTTGCCTGCTTACACATGACGTGGCTGGAGCAGGCCTCTTCCAAACCACACGTGCTCTTCATGGAGTCTGAGTTGAGGGCCTGTCATGCTCTCTGTAGACTGAAGTTTGGGTCACAGTTCTTACAGAAGAGACTACCCCTTCTCCGGGCTGGAGCTGGAGAGAACAGAGAGCCGCCTCGTTCCCTCCTACACCGGATTGTATGTGCGAAACAGAAACTGAGACCAACAAACAGAAGAAAAACGTGGACATGTTTTCGCTGAAAAAAAAAAAAGGCTGTGTCTGCCGATGGCCACCCTGTGTGCAGGGGGTACTGGTTCCTGTATCTTTTTTTTTAATTTTTTAACTTTTGCACTCAGTTATTGAGGAATCTCTGCTCTCCCATGCCTCCCTCCCCTGCCCAACCTCTTTCATCTGTTACGGAGAGATCTCCAAATAATGCTTAAAACCAGGGAGTTTTTTTATTTTAAAATTCAAAAAGAGATCAGTAGCTAAAAAGCAGCAGTGTTCCCTGCTCAGAATGCCTTGGAATCTATTCTCCCCAGTTTAAATAGTTGGAAACTCCCTCTAAACCTTCGGTGCTCTTCTTGGCAATAGAGAAAAACTGCCGTAACAACAAACTTGGAAATACACACATCCCCAAGCTGAACTGGCCTCTTGGCTTCTGTTTTAAGCCTACATCACAAGTCAAAATGAATTAAATACAAATCCAGTTTGCAATGGTCCGTCACTAACCCACCTCACTGGAACGAGCTGGCGGCGTGTGGATTGGAAAGGGTCCCCTGGCGTCCCTCTTGCTATCTTGGATTGCAGTCTGCCTGCCAAACCAACCCCACGCGGGAGTCCACAGCCCGGAGGCCCCTCGACTGGGGTGGAGGTGGGCAGCCACTGTGAGCAAATGCTGAAGCCCCGCCAAGGGCCCAAAAGCACAGGCCTTCTTCCCCCAGGGCCTCCGAAGTCAATCAAGTGTCAAGAACTGTCAGCAGGAGAAACTTTTCATAGGTGAACACAAGCAAGATCGAGAGCTGACACTGGGGATTTTCTAAAGAAACGGAAAAAAACTAATACAGGCCACTTATGAGGATAGAGCCAGCAAGAAGCAGGAAGCATATCAGGTTAATATTTTAATCTGTACATCACATTTTTTTTTGCAAACCATTACACTTTTATTTAAATTAACTTTTTCTTGCAAAATATTCATTTCATTTTTCCAACAAAATCTTATAAAGGCAAAAATAAAATCTTATTTTGGCAAATGTCATGAAGTTGATCCTGGCAGCATATGGAGTTAGTTAAAAATAGACAGCAATGTCTAAATATAGTTAAGATTTTTTTTTTTCCCGACCATAGTCAAAGACAAATTTTCATTTAAAGTGTGGCCCCACCCAATGGAGGTTTGTTTGTTTTTTTTTCTTAAAACATCATTTTCTGTATGCAGAATATCATGAGCTCATGACTTAACTAAAGGGCCACAAACACTGCGCCTGGCTTGGCAGCCCCATCCTCACTGGAGACTGGAAGTCAAGTCCAAATCCTACTGCCTTCCATCAGGGATGTTGGGGGCACAATGCCTGCCCTCTGGCCACCAGACCCATGTCCTGCGGAAGCTGACCTAGGTGCTCCAGGGCAGGCAGCAAAGCCCTATCACAGCCTAGTGTGGAGTCAGGGAGTTTTAGGTAGACGCCACCCAGTGTGAAGTTTATTGCTTAGGATACAACAAAAGGTGCTTCCTCTCACCTTTTCTGTATTTCAAAATGTATATATATATATATTTTTTAATTAAAGCAAACTGTTCTGTTTTTCCCAAGAAGAGCCCTTTGCTGAGAGAGCCTCATGAACAGGTTGGGAGCCAAGCTCTTAAATACACTACTGCCCCTAAACCAAACCCAAGGGCCAAGGCGCAGACTTGGGCTCCAAATGGCAGCCTGGTGGAGCTTCCCCGTTCAGAGCTGGTCATCTGGCTAGGTCAGGGACAGCTGACCTCTGCAGCTAAGGACCCCTCTTCCCCCAGATAGCACGCCAATGAGCCCAATGCTGGGCTCCACTGGAAGCACATATCAAATCCAACCTTCACCTGAGTTCACTGGATGTTGGACTGGCCTCTGCCTGCCCCACCCTTCTCCCTAACACACACCTACCACCCACACGGTACCTGAATCTGTATGTGCAGCTCCCAAATCCTGCATCCTCACCTTTTCCAGCCACTCAGCCCTTGAGGTGAACATTATAAAATATATTCTGATTCTAAAATACAGCGTCAGTATTTTACAGTGTGTATCAAAAGTGCCTTTGTCATATGTAAAAAGGAGTCTGAACTAAAACAAATCGGGGGGGGTAGGTGGTTGTTAGGACCTAGCCCTATGGTGAACTCCCCACAGTTGGCGGGCTGCTCCTTCCTCCAGCCAGAACCCCTGCTGAGCTGGAAGGGGTTTCCTTGGGGGAAGAAAGATCAATCTTCTCAGAAGAAACTGGTTCCACTGGGTCCCTGGCTCCAGACTTCTTTGCACGCTGGGTCACGGGTCAGTCACTGCCTGGGCTGGCAAAAAGCACAGGACACAGTGAGGGGCTGGCCGGATCCCAGCCCACATCTGGGTAGCAGGCAGTGGGCATGTCTGTTATGCACACGACAGGGAATGGCAGGCTGACAAGACAGAGAGCAGCTGAGCAGGGGGCTAGGGCAATGCGGCCGCTGCTGGGGGACCCTCAGCTTCTAGGACTCATGGGCCCTGGACCCCGGGCCCCACCCTTTCTTTACTCCTACCACTTCCAGAAAGTTTTGCCAGACACATGCTGGCCCCTAGATTGGGTCTCTGCTCTGATAGGGCAAAAGGCCTGAGCAAAGAGGACTCTGGGGTCAGTTCTGGCCCTGCCCTTCATTCACTGAGTCACTCTGAGTAACGCTTGCTCTCAGCCTCCATGAGTCTCATTTTTTTAACCTAAAAACAGAATGGTCATACCCACCTCCTAATGAGGATTTACCCTAACAGGAGGGCAAACGGGAATGTGGATGCACTCTGAAAAAAGCATTAAAGGCCTATCTCACACCTACGGGGGTGTCAAAAGCCTGGAGGAACAGGGCCTCTCCCCGGCCTCTCCGTAGCCTGGCATGGTGTCACCACACTCAGATCTCCAGGAGAAATCCACACACCCTACTGTGGCCCCAACAGGTCCCTGTGGCCTTTACAAAGGACGTGGCTGGAGCATTTCCCTGTGGTTCTTCAGTCGCGGGGTCTCTAATGCACACTTTCCGAGAGCCTGGCCCAAGCAGGCCAACCTCTTCCTTCCACCCTCAGGCTGGCAGGGCACCAGGCTGGGGGACACCTGCTGAAAATCACGAACCGCCCCCCCACCCATGCACACACTCTCTGTCCCTCCCTTCTGCAGACACCTAGAGCTCCTGGTGTGGCCCAGATGAGTCCACAGTGGTGACAGGGAACAAAGGCTCTGAACTTGCACCGTAAGGGTTCAAACCCTGGCTCTGACACAGCTTCAACTCCTTGGGCAAGTCCCTCAAGGTCTCTGAGCTTCATTTCCTCATCTGGGGGTGAGTATCTTCATAGGGTGGTTGTGTGGATCGAAGGAGAGGCTTAGCACAATGCCTGGCACATGGCAGGTACTCAACCCTGCCAACCGTGAGTACATCCGGAGGAAAGAGGGAAATCCTACAAACTGATGGCAAGACGGAACGTCAGGGCGAGGACTGCTGAGACTTCTGGTCTGATCCTCCCCCATCAGGCCACGGACTCACCACAAGACTGGACCAGAAGCTGGGCCTCCTGACTCCTAATCCCTCCCTGCCTCTCATCACTAAATGCTCTCATGGGGAGGCCCCACAAGGAGTGGTCCCAGAACATTCTGAATGCTGAGGGCCAACTTCACATTGCCTTGGGTGGCCTCCCCCTGAAGCTTCCCTTCCTCTTCCCCTCCTGAGGTGCTCAAGTGCCGAAAAGGGCAGTCCTAGTCCTTGCTCCAACACCAGTTCCATTTGGCCTGGAGTGAGCCTCCATCTCCTCACTGGGCCCGTTTCCGGGATTTTTCTGGTCTTCCAGTTCTTCCAATTCTCTGGCCAAAGCCCGGAGAGGCTGAGACTAACTCTTCCACCCCAAGCTGGCAGCCTGGCCTGCACTGGTCCCTTGGGGCACTGGGCTCCCTGCAGGGACGAGAGCTGGGGAGAGGGAATACCGTTGTAGCTTCTATTTCAGGGAAGCAGGGGGCTTGGATCACCCAGCCTCTCCTGTAGCGAAGCCACTGAGAGCTGAGTTCCTCAAGACCATCCATCCCCCACCCGCCTGCCAGTCCAGGGCGGTCTCCCCAGCGGCCGCTTTGCCTGCGGAAGGAAGCAGGAAGCGTCAGCAGGTGGCACTGCGATCATCCCGGCGGCGGCCGAGGGGAGGGGAGGGGAGGGCATGCTCGGCGCTAGGGGAGGGGCAGGCCAGGCAGGGCTCTTACTTGGAAGGTGTTAGACAAAGGTGTAGTGGAGTCCGTTGCTTAAGGGGGGGTAAGGTGGCACCGTCCTGGAGGACAGGGGGGCTTTAGGCGGGAAGAGGGCCAGCTGCTGCGCTAGACGGGCACACAGGAATTAAGCGGGGCGTTAGGCTCCTCATCTGTTCCCGGCAGCACCAGATGCCGCACGCTCGGCAGGGCTGCAGTGGCGTGGGCCGCGCTGCCCACCACTAATGGCCTGGGCAGCACACCCATGGGGCCCGGTGGGGGCCCAGCGGGGGCCCGGCTGGCACCGGCCCGCAGTTCCCAGATATGCCCCTGAGCTAGAGAGAGGGAGCCAGAGTAAGGAAAGGCTGCGGCAAAGGTGGCCACTCGGTGGGGAGGTGCAGGAGGCCCTGCTAATTGCCTGCAGGGTGTGCGCCAGGGCAGGCTTGCCTGCCAGCCGGAAGGAAGCCGAGGTCCACGTGGGTAGGGCAAGCACAGGCTAGATACCTCATGGTGTGGGCAGGGGGAGTAGCCCTGCTGGACCCCTCCACATGGAAAGGAGTCAAAGTGACCACGATGGGCCACAGGGAGCCCCCAGGATCACTGGGAGGAGGGGTCTGGGTGAGTCTTCTACGGTCTCCCCAGCCACACCAACCACCGCTCAGCCCACTTAGCATGTCTTCAAAGGAGTGAGGACAGCAAGGACTGCAGGGACTCTGCAGGATCACAGCATGGGGGGAACAGGAAACAGCTCTCCCCTTGCCCGAGGCTACTCCCCTGGCTTCTCGAAGTGATGTTCAAGCTCTGCTCCTCAGACCAGACTTCCAGAGCCAGTCCCCTCAGGGTCCAGCAGGCCCCACCCTTCATCACTTCCAGACCCTTTGGCCAGGGTTGGGGGCCCAGGGGGACTGTGACAGCATTTCAGGCTCTATGATCACACCCTCCCTGGAAGGCCTAGCGCACACCTGGCCATGGGCACTACCCAGACACACAGTGGCCCCTGTGTCTGGGGGACAAATAGCACTGGGTCAACTGGGAGGGCACAGACGGGGAGCAGAGATGTGGGAGGGAGGAGCCACGCGTCTGTGTCCTGGCTGAAGAGAAAGCCTTGTACACACACATACACACACGTGTGCACATGCACACATACCCCTTCCCATCCCATGGTGTAATTTTTTCCCCACTGGCCAGCAAAGTCCCACTTCCCAAGTCCTGCTTACTGGCACAGGCCACTCTGACAAAGAGGACAGTGGCTCTGATTGGGAGCCAAAGCAGGGGTTTCAGGGGGGACTAGAGGGGCCCCCTTTACCTTGCCCTAGCAAGAAATCCAAACACCAGTGCTTTCCTGCCCCCTTTCTCGTGAAGCCAGAAACTTTAGCCTTGGCCCCTGAGGCCCCAGAAAAACCTGTTCTTAACCCACATTCTCAGAGAAAGCTGAACAGCAGCACCACTCCCAGATTTAAGCAGCAGCTAGAGACACCCTCTCCCGGACCTCTTGCCTCTGACACTCCTGAGCCTCAGTTCTCCCACCACCTGCCCCGGCCCACCTCACCTCCCAAGCCCTGGGGTGTTCGTGGGACAGGAGAACACGCCACTGCCCTTCAACTACCAAGCCTGACAGCTGGTTTTCTGCACACTCCCTGACCGGCCATGCTGGGCTCCGAACCCAAGCAGCAAGTGGGAGCCAGACTTGGAGGCTGGCCTCCTTGGCCTCACCTGCCACCTGCTTGCTGCGCCGGGAGGCCTCGGAGGCCAGCGCGTGGGAGACGTTGATGATACGCGCCTGCTCCAGCAGCTGCGAGTCCAGGTCGGCCACGCTGTTCCGGTCCTGGCCTGAGGGTGGCGGCCGGTTGCACACGCTGCAGGAGGGCCAGAAAGCAGGCTATGGGCACTCCCCACCCCGGCGTCTGCCCCAGGAGAGGAGGGTCTCCCTGGCCTAGAGGCTCTCACCCTTTTAGGGGGCATCAGATAAACCCAGTGCCCTTTCTCTCTAGACAAAGGTGTATGTGCTTCTCCCAAACACCCAGCCACAGCTTTGTTCCTCCTCTGGGGGATCACGGCCTTAAGAAGAGAGTGCCAGCTCTGCGTTCCTATTAAATCCTGAAATGAAAAGGCTAATCTAACTCTGAGAGGCCCTCCAATACCAGGTTTATGCTTCTGAAGCTCCAGGGGCTGGGGAGATAGGAAAGCCTCCTGTCCTGGCCTCCAGGGAAGTGGGCAAGGCCTTTGGCACCTCAGGACAAGGCTGAGCCCCTGGCTCTGGTCTAGGGATCTGTGTGAGGGAACATAGGCTCTAACTCCGGAGGACCAGCCTTGGGGTTGATCTCCAGCTGTGTCCACCTCACTGTCACACTTGGCTCCGCTCCCTACATTTGCCAGCATCACAAGACACAGATCTGGGGGCAAAGGACCAGGGTGGCCCTCTATTGCGTATTTCAGGACTTGCAGATGACCTAGCAAGCCTCTTCACAGATCCACTGGTGCCATTCTGAGAGCCAGCCTGCCCTTTGCAATAAACAGGGCTTACCTGAGTCAGGGACCTGGCAAAACATGCACCCTAGTCAGCCTAGGCCAGGGTCCAGGTAGTAGAGACACCCCCGGGGTCGGCCTAGCAGGCTGTCAAGACTCGAGCATCGTTAAGAGCTGACCTGGAACGAGCAAGGATGTTGCGGATCTTCTCGGCTTTGCGATACCGCGCCTGCAGCTCCTCAAGGCTGGGCGGCTCCTCAGGGTCCAGCTCCACGTAACGCTCTGGGATGGAGACCTTCTCTGGTTTGGCCAGCTGAGGAAAGGACCGGGCGGCGGTGGCGGGGGGCTCAGATATTGGGTTTAGAACTTGCTCCTTGCCCTGTTCCCCAGCACAAGGAAGCACACGGAGCCCACAGAGTTAACTTGCTGAGATCAATGCAATCCACTGTGGAGTCGGGATCTCAGCTGTGTTCTTTCCACCACACCAGATAACCTCCTTCAGGCCAAGGGAAGGGAAGGGGAAAGGCAAGACAGCGAGACCGGAAGCCCTCAGGATAAAATGATTATCCTTAATGCCGCCTTCAATATGAGCTGAGCCCTGCCAACCTACACAGCCACACTGACCCACCATGTGGTCTCTGCCCCTGCTCTTTCCTCTGCATGGGATGTTCTTCTGTTCGCTCCACTCCTTGTGACCCTTTGGACCTCACTTCCAGAAGTCTTCCCTGCCCTTCCCCACTCCACCCCTGGTATCCTGTCCTGTTTTCTGTTTGTCTCTCTGCTGTCTAGTGCAGGGACCTGACACTCAGTAGCCCTTTAGCAAATACTCCTTGGGTGGGTGGGTGGATGAAAGGAAGTGATAATACTTTCTGTCCCTACAGAAGCTCCTCTGCTCTACAGTAAGCAGCCATGCAGTATCCACTGGTCGCAAGAGGACAATGTCCCCAGCTCCCCTCAACCAGTCTCTGATGTGAGCCCAGCAGCAACCTCAGCCTGCTGACACCCTGCTTAAACTCAGAATGCTAAAGGCAACTTCTGCATACCCCAGGGAATTTCTTCCTCCTTGAACTACAAAAGCACATTAAAATGAGGTTGGTTGAAGCTTCTAAAAACAAGCTAAATCCAATCCCAGGGCACATCTGGACTTGAATTTAAACCCATGCAGAACCTTTCATTCTGGTGAAAGATGGCAAGAAATCAGCTCTTTTCTGTTCTTTCCAATGAGGGCAGATCCAGAGGAAGGAAGTAGATTACATTGTAGCAGGAGGGATTTAGGTTAGAGATAAGAAAGGACTTTTTCCCCTGGCTGGCAGGCCAATTAGCACACCGCGAAGCATACTTCCATTGCCAAAGCAGCAGGGAGAAGCTTCTTGTGTGAATCTGAGAAAGCACAGACCTTTGGTTGTTGCAGAGGTGCCAAGGGGGAAAGGTCTGAGGGTGGGGGACCAGCTTCCTTAACCTCTGGAGCCCCAGCTGACCCCAGAACTCAGCAACTCCACAGGTATTAATTTTCCTACAGACTGCTAAATCTATCCTTCAAGTAGCGAGAACATTTCCTCTCATACAGTTTCAGGGCACGCCAAGTCCTCATACAAATATTTGTAGGGTATCTGTGGACCCCTGTGTACTTCATTCAACAGAGTTGTCCCTTGGGAAATATTTACAGAGCACCTACTACGCGCCAGGCCCTGTGCTAGGCACTATGTGCACAGAGATGAACCAAACAGCCATAGACACTGTTCTATAGAGCTTACAAACGGCACAATATAGGCCACAGGAGACCTCCCCGTGTCTTGAAGACCCTGAATCTGTCATCCTCTTAATTCCTTGCTCTTCCCTTGGGTAAGACACATTCCTGAATGATAGAAGACCCAGGGGTTACTTGCTTTTCCGGGCCTGGCCAGTCATGATGCATTTGTGCCACCAGAGGGCACTAGAAGAACTCAGACCAGAACTACGCAGGTCTCCGAGGCTCCTCCAGGGCTGGAAATTTCACCTGTGATTTTTCAACCCTGCTCGCCTCCACAAACCAGCCCCCTGCCCCCCTACGTCTAATTGCCCAAGTTGGCCTCACTGGCCAGTCGCAAGGCCAACTCCTAGTTTTCCGGGGAGCATTTCCCAATAACAACATCTCATCACATGCCTACTACATGTCACATGCCTACTACATGCCAGGCCCTGTGCTCATGGTTTTCTGACCACTGCTCATCCTCCAGGCAACGTGCTGAGTCACTTCCTCCTCACCACAACCACTTTACTGTCGAGGAAACCAAGGCTCAGAGAAGTTAAATGACTTGCCCTCAATTATGGAGATAGATCGATAGATCTGAATCTGCATCAAAATGCCTTGGCTCTGGGGCGCCTGGGTGGCTCAGTCTGTTATGTGTCTGCCTTCAGCTCAGGTCATGATCCCAGGGTCCTGGGATTGAGTCCCGCTTCCAGTCCCCTGCTCAGCACGGAGTCTGCTTCGCTCTCTGCTCATCCTTTCTCTCTCTCTCAAAAATAAATAAATAAATAATCTTTTTAAAAAAATGTCTTGGCTCCTTTTATTGCCTCGAGCCGCTATTCATCCATTCTCCTGGCCGCACTGAAGCTGAGCCTTGTCCCCATTCAGGACAACCCTCCCCCCCCCCAGTGCCACTGGGAGGGTTGGTCAGGCCACGAGCCAAAGGCTATTTCTCCTGAGGGGACACGAAGGAAGACCCTGCCCTCACCTCTCTGCTGATGTCCAAGTCATAGTCTTGAGGCTCCAGGTCCACCTCAGTGACAGGCATGGCCTGCACTTTCAACCAGCCATTTTCCTCCTTGTCCTTTCTCTCCCCTTGCATGGCCCGTTCCAGCAACCGCAGGTCAAAGTCCTGCTCGCGCTTCCACTGGCAACAGAACAAGAAGGTTAAGTGTAGTCACTTCGTGACTGCTAAAAGAGCCAGGCTTGTCCCCTTTCGGATGGGGCCTGCAGGCACTGGGGTCCTTGGGAAGGGGGCCTGTGACCCGTTGGGAAAAAGCCGTGTGACCATGAGCCCCTCAGCCTCACCTCTAAAACAAGGTTGTAGTTGTGGGACATAGATGGTCCCTGCAGGGTGCTGTAAACCCATGTAATGGAGGAGACCTCTGCCCCCATTTATATGGCCTGATGCCAGGCTGCTAATTTCTCTCCCATCTGCACCCCCAAAGGATTCACACATATACCTCTAGGGCCCAGTTCTGAGACCCATGACTTCAGACTCACAATGGTCCCCGGAGATACAGGAAGTTTCTAGGTCTAAGAGGGTGACCCCAAAACAGAACCTGCGACAGAGCTCCAGAGAAGCTGCCCCATAGCTTGTAGAAGGCTTTCTGGTTCGGGAGCCATATAACTCAGCCCAGAAATGATGAAAAAAACAAGCCCTTTGAGGCCCTGGTAAGCATGTACCAATAGCCAAGACCTTCTCTAATGGGTACTCCCAAGAGGATACATTTAGGGGTGAGGGATATTGCACCCACATCAGGGTAGGGAAGGTCTAGCTTGGGCCTAGGGAGGCAGCTAAACTGCTGCTTACCCAGACATCTATTTGGGGGCAGATATTTTAAGTTAGAAAAAAAATGAAACTACGTAAAACTGAAATGCTAAATCAAATGCAACATTTCCCAGGCTCTTCCTTAGTATCAGCTATGTAAGAAGCATCTCTTCACAGAGGGAAAAACTAAACTGGCCATTTTAAGATCCACACGAAACCCTGCAACTCTAGAGGGGCCTTTCAAATCATCTATGGTCTATGTCCTCACGGGCCTTTGACACTGAGCAGATTGTTGAGAGGAGGGAACAGGCTCAAAGCCTCTCTTTTCTTGAGCAGAAACCAAGCAGATGCTTCTTCATCCCAGCAGACCTCCTCCGTCCCACCCCATACAGCTCACAGAGCCCCAAGTGGTCATGATTGTCTTTGATGCCCCCTCAAGTGACCCCAAAGCCCCAAACCCATAGCCATATTGGCACATTTCACCCATTCATGCACAAGCTCTCAATACCGACTGAAGCCAATGTAATTGCTCTTAGGTGATGATTTCCAATTACGGTGTGAAAGGATTAGGCATTTGAAGTTTTAAGGATGAAAAATTAATTTAATGATTCCCAAAGAAAATGCACATTTTCTTACATGCTCACAAATGCCCCAAATAGAGACAAGTCCTCATTGAAACCCAGCCTGATTGTTTCCACAAACAGCAAAAGTTCACTGGACTCTATGATGTATCCTGGGGAAGAACCACGCCAATCCATTGTCATTAAGCAACACGTTTATTGGCGTTGATGCAGAGACTTACACAAGTCTTTTTTAAGAGAAAAATTACAAGATACTCAAGTTACGATTTTTAGATAATCTTTCTACATTTGAGACATCAGGTTGTAAAAGGTCAGTGTTACCCCAAATGACATTTGCTTATAAAGTTTAAAAGTTAACTGGCTTTGCAGCTTTTCAGGATATGAGTGTCCTGGGTCTTACCCCTTTGGTGTCTGTGCTAACACCTACAGAGAGGCCCTCTGAATACAGAACATATCTTGGCATCCGTTCAGATTATTATATACTAGAAACACAAAAAGTTTTCCATAAGAAATTGTGCAATAGGACTGGAAGAATTAACACTGAACCACTTTAGACTTGGTAGGATTTATTTCAACGTGCAATCTCTGAAGCCTGTGTCTACCGTCCGGGTGTAAGGCATGGACTTTGATCAACTCATTATGCCTAGACCTCTGCCCATGATCACGGCCCTCAGGCAGCAGGATGGCTCAGCCCTGTGGGGCGGCTTTTGGGTTAAGTGAATTATGAGTCAGTAGGCCTGCATCATGGGGGCAGCAGAAAGGTGAGTCACACATGGGAGTGCTAGCTAGGCTACGGAGACAAGAGCTGCTATTACAAGCCTGGTGACAAAGAGCACAGGCCCGTTAGGGAATGTTCAACGCAAATTAGAAGCTTCCGTCAACACAATCAGGCAGGATTAGAGAGGCAATGAGCGGTAACACTAAAAGCAAAAGAGCTTGTGCGATGAATTAGGGAAAGAGCAATCTGGCTAGAGGTCTAGGGAAACACGTGATTTCAAACAACAGGGAAAAGTCAAATGGAATGTTTCCCAAAAGGACAGAAGGGGACTGTGGGCAGGGTGCAGTGCCCGCAAGCACACCAGGGGGCAGCACAGGTCCCCCCCGGCTCTCGGGGGGCACCGTGAGGCCTGCCAGCACCACAAGCTGGGGGAGAGCGCCAGCCCTCAGGGCTGTGGAGCCCGACCCTGTGCTCAGTTGCTCCGCAGGGCATCGCTCAGAGGTCTGGGAGGCTGGCTGGCTTGCACTCCTCCTCACCAAATCATATCACCATCTTCCTCCTTCATTCCTGAACTCTGTACTCCCAAGTCCTTGATCCAGCTGAGACTCCAAATGCTACAAAGTCCTCTCTCAAGTTCAGCTTGGGGAACAAACTTGGGACATTTTCTCTGGCTGCTAGGCTCCTGCCGTGACATCCTCACTCCTTCTCTGATTCCAGATCACCCTCTGACCAGGTCACACAAGTGGCCCGGGTTGTGGACACGTAGCCCGTGGGGTGTTCTCTGAACCATCTCGGCGGAAAGCCTACTCTCTCCGGGGTGTGATGTTCATGTGTTTGGGGAACTCGGGGAAGCTCTGCTCCCCGTCCCAGCCCCACCTGCCTGGACCCTCCTAACATACTGAGCCGAGATCTCCGGGGAGAGGTTGGCTGAGGTAGCGGGACGAGGGCAGACCCGTCCTCTCTCCTTGGCTCAGCGTCCTCTTGCGCTCCCGGACCAGCGCCTTCTGGTGCCGCTTCATGCGCTCCAACTGCTCCTCCACACTCATCTTGCCCCGCTGGTGGTCCCCTGAGTACAGGCGCTCCAAGGCACTCTTGGGTCTCTGCGGAGCAGGAGGGTGAGAGGCAGCACAGCTGGGCTGGGACCCAGAGGGCAGCCATCATTCCTATCCTCTCTCTCTCTCTCACACGCACATGCACACGCACGCGCACACGCACGCACGCACACTCTGGCTCCTCTAAGCACACTCAGGCTCTCTGGAGAGGACCCCATTCTGCAGATGCAGACACTGAGGCCCAGGTCTGTCCAGCTGGACACACATGTAGCATGTGATGGGGCCAGAACTCAGGGTACCGACTTTCTGAGTACCCTCCTCCTGTGAGCCTGAAAGGCAGGAGAGAAAGATGAGGGGTGGTCCTCAAGAAATGGAGAGAGCCAGATGATGTCCTTCTAGGTGGGCAGTGGGAAAGGTATCACTGAGCACATGGTGACAGGGACCCTGAGCTCAGGAGGGGCTGAGGTCACCTCAGAGGCCATCCCTGGGGCTCACAGGATTGCCAGTCACCATCCACCTCAGAGCCCTTCCCTCTCAAGGCCACTCACAGGGAAGGTCACCTTGCTGCTTTCGGCATTTAGACCCCTCCGGAGCGTGACGTAGGGAGCAATGGTGGACGACTGCTGGAGCTTTGATGTGGACCCCGAGAGCCCTTAATGAGGAAAGAGAAGTGCAAATTATTTGCGATGGGGTGGACAGGCCACCAGCCCCGCCTGAACCACCTCCCACTCCTGAGAGGGGACCATGAGGACCTAGCCAACAACCCATTCTTCTTCTTCCCCAGGGCCTAGAAGAGAAAGGCTCGGTAGAGGATGAGGGGTCAACCCAGGGGTGCTCTTTGTCCCCAGTGGGGAACAGCATCTCTGGAGCTCTATAGACCACCCTAGTCTTCCTTCACATGCAGAAGACCTGGGCTGCTTGGCAGGTAGAAAGGATGAAGGGGAAGGAATGCCCTTCATCCTTTTTTCCTGATGCACTCCTATGCATCCTGCATGACCCAACCTGCATGCCCTGCCTGTGTGAAGCCTTCCCAAATGCCCCAGGCAGAATTTATTATCCTCTATATCCTTCAGTATATGCATTGGTTACCGCACTGACCACAGCGCCAACACACCTGTCCAACTAGCCTGCAAATTTAACAATGCCTGCCTGACCGACTGACTGAATGACTGAATGAATAAATGAAGGAAGGAAAAGCACCAGCACCAAGTATTTATTGAGCACTTAACTATGTAACAGGCAGGCACTGTGCGACGTGTTTTATATAGATTTTGTTCCACTGGCCTGACCATGTAAGCATTACCTGACCATTGTAGAGATGCACAGTCTAAGGCTCAGAGAGGTCAAGGAACTTGTCCAAAGTCACATGGTAGGAATATCATCGACCATGTGCTTCCCATGTCTGGGTCCTATGGCTTAGAGAAATCATGTCACCCTGGCCGGCTGGTGCCACCGCCTGTGCTTTCTCCACTAACACCAGTTCTGATCAGCGGTGGTCCCTGACATCTGGAAACGGGCATCACACCGACTGAGGACGCCACTAGCACTTAGCACGTAGGGAAAAGAACGATCAGTGCCCTGCAATGCAAAGAGAATCCTGAGCAACAAAGAACTGTCCTGCCCCAAATACTACTAACACTGTCATTGATATACTGAATTAAGGGAACAGTGTCCCTGGGCACAGTGCCAAGGGTTGCTGTGGCCCCCTTCAGCAAAGTCCAGAGCCTATACCCTCCAGGGACCAGCTCAGGCCATAGCATGCCAAGGCAGTGTGGCGGGCTGGGAGTCTCATAACCCTGCAGGTGCCAGAACCATAGCTGTGGTTCCTTCTGCTTCTGCACCCAGCCAGAAGTGGGGGAAAGCACTTGACCGCCCACCTTAGGGAGCAGACAGGACGATCAGGTGGGGAACAGATGAAGGAGTGTGGTCAGCCTGCTCAGGGATTCCAGGACACCCAGATGCAAAAAGGTCAGACCTCCCTTTAAGGGGATTTCTGAGAAGAGGGTCTGCTATGGGGACAAAGGGTGTACGGGAGACCCTAAGGGCCTAAGTCTGTTCCCATCCCCATCTTGGAGGGATAGGGGAGAACAGTGAGGAGGCGGCCCAACTGAGAAAAGTGTGTTTGTTTAAAGAAAGGACTCATGGAGTCTTGGAGTGACACAGGAGAGCAAAAATCCCTCTGGAAGGCCTGAGATGGCCAAACTGATGGCAGTCACCCAACACCCCAGCCTGCAGGGTGCATGGCTCTGGAGCCAGAACACTGGGATCGTATTCTGGCTCCATCACTTGCGGGCTATTTGGCAAGTTAGTTAATTTCTCTGAGTCTTAGTTCTCTTATCTCTACAATGGGGATGATGATAATAGTACTTCCTTCATAGAATTATTATAAATATTAACTAGGTGAATATAAAGAGCCTGAAACTGTGCTGGGCTTTAAAGTAATTGCTATTATCATTACTTCCAGGGGCAGATGTAATAAAAGAGGAAGAGAATCAGGATGTGGGCCAGAGGAAGGAAGGACAGGCCCTCCCTGCAGCCCAGAGTCTCCTTGACAACTGCTGCCCGTGCTGAGGCCCCAAGCTGCAGGCAGAAGGGTGTAAGGTACCCGGTGAGCGACCGGGGAGCAGTGGTATGGTAGTAGCGGGGGTTCCCAGAAAGCCTCCATGGACAGGTTTGCCTTACCTCTGCCTGGCAGTGTCTGGTACCTGCTGTCAGGGCCCACTAGTCCCAGGGAGGGCTGGGCCATGTCCCCACTGAAAGTCACCAGCTCAGGCTCACTAACGTATGACCGGAGCTCCACCTGTGGGCAGAGTCTGAGGCTGTCGTACCTGCCCAGTGTCATGCCACCTTCCCTCCCCTCACACACAGCGGGGCAGCCCCAGGGGTCCTCCCTGCTCACCCTTGAGTCCCCATTCACACACTGCCCCTGCTCCCGGTCTCGCTTCCTCTCGTCCGACTGGCGTTTCAGACCCCTCACTGAAGTGTGCCGGATGATAGTGGCCTCCTTTGGCAGAGGTGGCACAGCCGGGGGCTGGTCCTCTGGACTGTAGAGCTCAGGGAGTGGGGGCCTGGGAGGTGCCTCGTCTTCCTGCTCAGAAAAAGAACCAGAATCAGTGCCCAGTTAGAGGGAGCTGGAGGGAAGATGCCTGGTGGCACCACTAAAGTGGTGGCCCAAAAGACTGGAGCGGGCCTGAGCAGGCCACCTCAGGCCTGCAGAGTAGGACCACTTCAGCCCAGGGATGCCAACATTTCCCCCGGATGAGCTGCAAAGAAGGGGGATGCCTCTGCTCTAATCCTACTCTTCCCTTCAATTCACTCATTTTCCACTTTTCAAAGCGTTACCTATACAAAATCCGGTCTCCTGGGTCCGTGGTCTTACTCCACTTCCTTGAAGTGTACCAAGGTGGGGAGGGGGGAATAGGCTGGTAACTCTGTGCTTATCTGTATGTCTATGCCAGCACACCACCACCACCACCGCCTGGAGAACAAACATCTACCCCACTCCAAAGTTCTCAGACTGAGCTGGCTCATTGTCCCTGCATGGTCTCTGGATCCTTCAACAGGTTGCGATCTGAGCAAGGACAGTCTACATCTGCTGTCCATGCCCTTTCTATCAGAAATGTGGGTGGCTACAAAATATTTCCTCCTTCCTCATTCAGGGACTGAATAAGCAGTCAGCAACGGGTGACTCGCCACTGCCTTCCTGGCAGCCCACTCCCTGGGTAGTGATGAATAGAACTATTTTCCTTGAAACTGACCCCCCACCCCCTAATAAACGCTCTCTGAGGGCTGTGGCTTCTGCACAGACCAACAGCCTGGCCCCTGACTGCCACGAACACCCACTCCTGGAACCAGGACCATCCTTCCTAACTGCCCCCCCTTCCTTAGTTTAATTCTGCTTTGTTTTTCAGGATTTTGCAAAGGTCAGAAAAGGGTGCTTAAGCTTGCTCTATGAAGGTTTATCAGCATTCTAGTAAAGTGACACAGTTCACTATTGTGTGAAAGTTAAGCCTCCTGTCCTAGATACCCACACGCTCCCTGAGCATCAGCGGCTTCCAACCCTGACAATGTCCTGGAATCATCAATTTCTAAAAAGCTCCCCAGAAAGAGAAACATAAAACATTGACACAAACACAAAACTGCCTTGGACTGAAGAAAAGATGGAGGGTGGGAAGAGACGTCTTATTATATACTTTTTTGTATCTTTTGATTTTGTGCCCTTTGAGAATATTATCTAATAGAAAAGTAAGTGACATTAAATTCAAGAAATTAAGCCAAATAAAAATGAAAGAACTGTAGCTACCTGCAACAATGTGGATAAGTCTCACAAACATAATGTTGAAGACAAGGTGCAAGATACAGAAGAATACAGTACCGCGCATAGGCAAAACTCACGTGTTTAGACACAGGTAGCAAAATTAAAAAAAAAAAAAAAAAAAAGGCAAGGAAATTATCCAAAAAGTCAAGATAGTGATAATGGTTACTTCTGGCAAAAAAGGACTGATGGGCCTAAGGTCTCTAGTTGCAGACAAAGTTCTATTTCTTGGTTTGGGTATTGGTATAAATGGGTGGTCTCTTTATTATTTGCTAAATTATATATTCATGTTTTATGTCAATCTCAAGATATCATTGTTTCACAAACAAAAATATAAAACAAATAAACAACAATAACAAATGGTTAAACCTGGTGAAGGAAGGGAAAGAAGACCCTCCCAAGGACTCTGATGTTCAGCCAACTTGAAAAGCCCTGCCTGCGGGCCACAGAGGACTCAGCTGTGAAGAGCCTCTGTGACCATCTATTCCAAGCTGCTTGTTGTGCACAAGGGGAAACTGAGGAAGCCCTTGCCCAAGGACCCAGTGAGAGAACAAGAACTGCAATCCAGGCAGTCCAGCTCCCAGGCTACCATATTTTCCCCTCTGCTCCTCATCCCGGCTAGCAGGCATTTTGCCTTAAGTCAGAAGCTAGCCATTCTGCCCTAGCCATTCCTGCTGTGTTTTACTATTTCCCACCTCCTGTTTTTTGACTTCTTAGATATAAAATTGGGAAGGAGACCTCAATGTGAAGAAATTCACAATGACTCAGTCCCAGCATCTGTCTTCCAGCTCTGGGCCCTGGGAGATGGCTGGAAGCAGGTAGACAGTGAGGACCAAGGTATGGGAACTTGCGTGTTTTAGCCAGCACTGCACACCAACCTTGTCAGAGATCCTAGGCACACCCCGTGCCCAGGCAAAGCTCCTCTAAGCCTTTGTTGGCAAAACCTGGAGGACCCCTCTACTATGGCTTCCCTGTCACTTGGACCAGATCCCTTGTATTTTCCAGCCAAGGCTGGCCTGGCACTGGAGATGTGAACCATCACAGTACCTGACCACATCTTCTATTTTCTTAAAGTCTCCTGTGCTCCCAGACTCTGTCGAAAGCTTGGCCCTTCTCTCTGCCAGGCAAGCCGCCAAGGTACTGGCTCAGGCAACCACAGGGGCCACAAACCTGATCTGAGGATCTGGGCTGAATGTCCAATTAGATGGTAGATGGCACAAAGAACAGGAGATGTGGATTGGATCCACTAACATGGAGACCTTCAGCAAATGTTAATACCTTTGGGCCTCAGATCTCCTTTGTGGGGGATGGGATATAGACCTTCCTGTCTATACTCCATGAGGTTATTGTGAAGATCAACTGTATCCTACAACCCAGCAGAGTGTTCAACTGCCAGTGAAGACAAAGACACTTTTTTTGCTGAGAGGAGTCCCATCACCCACAGGCTTGAGTAACTACAGGTTTGCATGGAGTCCACGTGGGGCAACCACCTGCTCTGTGTGATATATATCACAAATTCCATCCTACTTAGCACAGTCACTTCCTCTTGCTGGGCCTCAGTTTTCCCAACTGCAAAATGGGAAGACTGGGCTAGATCCTCTCTAAGGGCCCTTCCAGTTCTGGAAGTCTAAAGCACAACGTTTGGCTCCACCACTCTTTAACTGTTCATAGCTTGGGACTCTGGCTGGTTCTGTCTCTCCAGGTTTCCCCAAAAGCTTCTCTTCCAACAAAGGCTGACCTGAGGACAGTGAGACAATCATATCCCAGAGAGAAAACAATGCCGCTCAGCTCCTGGTCATCAATACTTACAACTTTGGGCTTCGTCTTGGTTGGTGACTGAAGAGGGGATGTCACTTTCCTCAGTTGGGGTGGATGAGGTCGGTACGGCACATAGGTTTGCAGCTGGGGGAAGAGTCGAACCTCCAGAGGGGTCCTCACGGGGCTGGTGGGAGGGCTGGGCTGTGGGGGCGGCTTGCTCTCAGAAGTCGAGAGTGAAGGCACAGGCGGGTGAGGAAACAAAGGCACCGTTTTTCTCTCTAAGGGGCATGGAGGGAAACAAAAGATGGGCTGCAACAAGGACCTTCTTCCTTGGAGACAAGGGGAGTGACTTATGCCATAAAGACCTGACCTCCCCAAGGGTCAGTCCATATACGTGGTTGCTGGCCTCCAACACCCCCACCCCCAAGAAGATTGCCCACTCACCTGGATTTTTTTTTTTTTTTAAGATTTTATTTATTTATTTTACAGAGAGACATAGTGAGAGCAGGAACACAAGCAGGGGGAGTGGAAGAGGGAGAAGCAGGCTCCCCGCAGAGCAGGGAGCCCGATGCGGGGCTCGATCCCAGGACCCTGGGATCATGACCTGAGCCAAAGGCAGACGCTTAATGACTGAGCCACCCAGGTGCCCCCTCACCTGGATTTTTGACCGATTCCACCAGGATTCTAAAGTTCTCTTTATTTGCACTCAGGCCGGCAATGACATCTTCAATCCTCCAGAGATCCTTCTGTATCTGCGATTTCTCCTGAGAAAAACAAGGTGGTGGTTCATTTCCTTCTTAGCACTTCACCAGAAGTTTCTCATTAGGACTTATGCTGTCATTTCAGACATAGCCCCCCATCCTGGTGGGGGGCAGGGGTGGGCAGCATCCCCTTTGGAAACTCCACCAGGGCTAGACCCATGCCTGCCTCGGAGCTTCACAGGGAAGCACACATATAGAAGACGCCCAAGATCCAGGGGAGAAATTCAGAGGAGCTTTCTCTGATTCACCTTGCCTAGCTCCCCCTAATTTAAAAATAAACTGCCTTAAATACTGCACACTTCCACTTATAAAGTATCTACAGTAATCAAAGTCAGAGACAGAAGAGTGGTTACCACAGGCCGGGGTAGAGATGGGAATGAGGAGTATTGTTTAATGGGTACAGGGTTCCAGTTTTGCAAGATGAGGAGAGTTCTGAAAATTGGCTGCACAGTGTGAATGTACTTAACACTACTCACCTGCACATTAAAAATGACTAAGGTAATAAGCTTTATGTTATGCATATTTTATCACAATTAAAAAAAAATAGACTGTTTTAGGCAACCATGGCAGAAGGGAAGAGAAGGCAGAGACTAGAGGTTACACTATCCCCAGAATATAAAGAGCATCTTTGAAAAGACAAAGCTGAATCCTGGGATTTGAGGTTCATTTAAAAGCACAATGGGCAGTGAATATTTGGCAATAAAAGGAAATGGAAGTATTGATACGTGTTACAACGTGGACCAACCTTGAAAATGTTTCTGCCATGTGAAAGAAGCTAGACACAAAGGCCACATTTTATATGATTTCACTTACACAAAATGTCCAGAATACGTAAATCCATAGAGACCCAAAGTACAACAGTGGTTGGCTAGAGCAGGGCTGGGGAGTTCGGGGATGATGAAAGTGTTATAAAATTGATTGTGGTGCTAGTTGCACAACTCTGAATATTCTAAAAACCACTGAATTGTAGACTTTAAAAGGGTGAATTTTATGGTATGTGAATTATGTGATAAAATCGTTATTTTTTTAAAAGTACATGTGCACACTCTGACAAGTCACAAATGATATCAGATAGGGGTAGGTCCTAGAAAGAGGTGAGCAGGTTTTATCATGATTAAGGGACTCTGGGCATTTTACTGAGTATAGTTGACACACAATGTTACATTAGTTTCAGGTGTACAACATTGTGATTCAACTTCTCTATACCTTACACTACGCTCACCACGAGTGTAGCTACCATCTGTCAAGATACAACACTATTACAATATTATTATATTCTCTATGCTGTGCCTTTTATTCCCACAATTTATTCATTCCATAACTGGAAGCCTGTACCTCCCACTCCTCACCTGATTTCTGCATTACCCCCCAACCCCCTTCCCTCTGGCAACCATCAGTTTGTTCTCTGTGCTTATAGCTCTGATTCTTTTTTTGTTTAGTCTTTTGTTTTTTAGATTCCACATGACTGAAATCATGTGGTATTTGTCTTTCTCGGTCTGACTTATTTCACTTAGCATAATACCCTCTGGGTCCATCCATGTTCTTGCAAACGGCATGAGCTCATCTTTTTTATAACTGCATAACATTCCATTGTGTGTGTGTATAACACATCTTCTTTAGAAATCTGTCTAGCAATGGACATTTAGGTTGCTTCCATATCTTGGCTATTGTAAATATGCTTCAATAAACACAGGGGTGCATATATGTTTTCAAATTAGAGTTTTCACTTCCTTTGCCTAAAAACCCAGTAGAGGAATTGTTGGATCATATGGCATTTCAAATTTTTTTTGAGGAACCTCCATGCTGTTTTCCTGAGTGGCTGCACCAATTTACACTCCCACCAAATAGTACATGAGGGTTCTCCTTCTCCACATCTTCAACATTTATTTCTTATCTTTTTGATTTTAGCCATTCCGACAGGTATAAGGTGATCTCATTGTGGTTTTGATTTGCACTTCCCTGATGATGACTGATGTTGAGCATTTTTTCATGTGTCTGTTGGCCATCTGTGTATCTTTGGAAAAATGTCTATTAGGGTCCTCTGCCCATTTTTAAATGTTTTTTGTTCTCTGGGTTGTTTTTTTGTTTGTTTGTTTGTTTTGGTGTTGACTTGTATAAGTCCTTTATATATTTTGGGTATTATCCTGTGGACACCTTTTAATAGAGTTGTTTAAACATCAAATATTCTTTTAATTTTTAAATTGTCGTGGGAGAAGGCAGCCTTGATCACTCCCCATGGACTTAAAAACAAAGGCTTCACACCCCATGTCCTCTCAAGGCACCCAGCCACCCTCGAGTGGAAGAATTCTTACACGTGTGATACTTAAGGACTTTCCTGATTCTACAAGTAGACTATGTGCCCTTGGTATATCTCCACAGGCCTGGGAACCCAACAGGTTCTCAGCACATGGATGGTGAGTGAAAAAAGGCCCAATCATAGCAGGAGGAGAAGAATGAAGGGGGGGACATCAGAGGAGGAGATGAACCATGAGAGACTATGGACTCTGAGAAACAAACTGAGGGTTCTAGAGGGGAGGGGGGCGGGGGGATGGGTTAGCCTGGTGATGGGTATTAAAGAGGGCACGTTCTGCGTGGAGCACTGGGTGTTATGCGCAAACAATGAATCATGGGACACTACATCAAAAACTAATGATGTAATGTATGGTGACTAGCATAACATAAAAAAAAAAAAAAGGCCCAATCACATAAAATTCCCTGATCAAATGTTGTCCAACAGCTGAGACAACAGATGTCCGAAGCCTCCCTCCTAAGGGAGCTCACATTCTCACACTCTCTCCACCCTTCCAACACCAGCGCACATCCTCAGGGCTGATAAATAAGGAACGGGCTTGATGCTCAGCTCCACACCAAAGCACGACAGACATAGTATTGAACCCCGAGTGTGTGTGCACGCGCATGCACGCGTGCTACCAGGATTATCTCAGGAGCAGAGGTCCCCAAGTAGAGTGCTGGGAACAGGTAAAGGAGGAGCATCAGATTAAAATCAACTCTCTCCCCTCTCCTCTGGCAGTCTACCTGGCATATTTTTACCTGTTAGTTTGCAGTCCTGCCCCCATTTAGCCTTTCTGTCACCCCCACATGTAAGAGAAGAGCAAGGACAAGCAAAAGCCAGAGAACCTCTAAGGTTCTCCAAGGACGATGGAATTTCAGAACTTAATAACAAGGTGAAGAAAGTTTTTAGGAAGCAGGGGGTGGTGTTTCATCCCTGGATCCTCACACCATGCTGGGCAGAAAGGCTCCTATGGACTGCATTCAGCAAACGCCTGAACTCATTGTTCAGAAGCAGGGACACACACAGGTAGCCTCACTATCAGTCTCTCACAGTTACCTCAATGTTCTTTTATCCTCTGGCTTCCCTGTGCAGGGAGTCACAAGGATCTTTATAAATAAAGCCACTCATCTTTACTGAAAAGCCTGTGAATTTTCTCACAGCCAAACCTGGCTAAAGGGAGGCACATTCCAAGCTCCGTTCCTGAGAATGTGTATATGGGGCTGCACACATATCTCCACTGCTCATGATTTATTCAGGACTCTAACAGCTTGCCTGGCCTAGAATTACACCAAAGAAGTTAGCACAAAGCCTGTTCAAAGAAGGGCTTTGTGAGCTTCCCAGATCACTGTGGCAATCGGGGAAAGCATGAGCAATGACACCAGGCTAGGTGGAAATCAAGTTGCAGAGCTAGGCTTCAAACTAGCCTATCTCTTCCTAACTTACTTACGTGGTTAAGTTCTTCAGGGAGTCCGTGACAAGACTTGTACATTGTACCCATTTGTTTTCCAGGGCAGAAAAAGGGATTCTCTGACTGTGGTACATTAAGTCACCATGAAATAAGGCATGGTAGAAACACAAATGGCCAATGACCATATAAAAAGATGTTTAACCTACTAGTAATTAAATAAACGCAAATTAAAACAAGATGTCCTTTTTCAACCAGCAGACTGGCAAAGACTAAAAAGACTGATAACATCAAGTGCTGGAGAGGATGTGGATAAACAGGCTCAGCACCCTCGTTCACCACGAGTGGGAGGGCAAATGAGTGCAGCCTTTTAGAGGGTGATTGGCCAGCATCCACCAACATTTAAGATGTACACTCATTTCAATTTAGCAAGTCCACCCTAGGAGTGCATCTTCGATAAATGCTTATAAGTGAGTTTGAAAGGGCAGTTAGATAGATGCTCACTGTGGTATCATTTATAAAAGCAAAACACTGCAAATAACTTAAACGCCCATCAGAAAAGAATGGCTAAAGTATGGAATATTGAGACTATGAAATACTATGCAGCAGCTAGGAACTAATTTCTTTTACTTTACACAGCTTTCTGAGATTATGGAAATCTTATAATCTGTGCTGTTCAATACAGTAGCCACTAGACACATGGGGCTACTGAGCACCTGAAAAGATTCTAGTGTGACTGAGGAATCTATTTTTAATTTTAGTTAATTTCAATTAATTTATGTTTACACTTAAATAGCTACTGTATCAGGCAACATAAACTTGGGGGTATCTTTCCTGGGAAGATTTCCACAACATGAGGTTATGACAAAAAAGCAAGTTACCGAGCAATGTGTAAGTATGATTCCTCTTTAAGTAAATCCAACTCCCATCTCCAAATAAATTATATGACTCTATATGGATGGGCATATGTTTGAAAACGCACAGAAGGTGGTATGGAAGGCGATACCACATAGTGATGGCACGGATTACATACAGGGAAGGTGATGGGAAAGGGAAGGGAGGCAGGGGAGCTTTTATTTCATTTTTTGCTTTTGCTTCTTATTGTTTGGCCTTTTTGGAGAGATGCATTCATGTGTTATTTTTATAGTTATAGAAACACAAGGAATGAAAAGCTAAAAAAAAAAAAAAAATCACTGCTAAAATTAATTAAAGAAAATCCAAGCAGATAAGTTTAATGGGATAGAACAGTTTAAGGAACTAGTAACTAGAAATAATCATTTGAAAGACATTGTCAACAATATTCACCTAGTATTTTTAAGCCACTATGCCAAGTGCTGGGGTACCAAATAAGAATAGGAAAATGTTAGCTTGGATACAGGGAAATTATGGGGGGAAAAAAAAACAGCAGCAGCAGGAGATGGACAACTTCTGGGGGACCTAGCAGGCCAGCCCTGAGCTACAGGCAAGCGTCTTTTCCACATGGCCTTGGACCAGGCTTTCTGGGAATCAGCTCCCAATGGTGAGTGGAGGGACAGCAGGCTTTTCCCAGGCCACACACCTAATCCCCCTCCTGAATTCCTTCACTCTCTGGGCAGGCTGATATCCAGAGTCAATATATTCATGAAATCACTTGAAGGAAGAGCCTGGGCTAGCACTAGTTCATAGATTAGCAAACTTAGCACCAAAATTGGCCTAGCACGGTGCCTCAGGCACAGGTAGTCTCCATCAATGCTTGCTGATTTCAAATACATTGGATTTATGTCAGAGAAGATATGGTAGAGCTGAAGCTGGGTTCAAAAGCAGGTTATTTTCCATTTTTAAAAATTTGAGGGTGGGGCAGAAGCCTGATCAGGCACAATGGGGAAACACTGGGCAGCTGCAGGACCCAACTGGGAAGAACAAAAACCACACAGGGCCTTTCTTCTCTCACCTTTGGGGGCAGAGGCAGCCATCATCGGAATGGCCTGGTTTGTAAGGGTAGAGGAGCCAGGGCTCTAAGCTTAGCTGCCTTTCCTGAGCCAGGCAGTGGCCACAGCGATGGATATCTCCCAGCCTGGCTCCAGAAACAAAATGACCACTTGGAGACCAGAGGCACCAAGATGGACCTGGTTTCACACTACCTCCTCAGGTGAAGGGCTGATAGCATCTAACTTCAGGAATCAGAGGGAGGGAGGGAGGGAGGGAGGGAGGAAGGAAGGAAGGAAGGAATTGGGGGTTCCTGCTGCTGTCTAAGTGAGTAGTGCCAAGATGGGGCAGAGAATCACAGGAACATAGATCATTCTCAAGTCTGTAAGGTTCTCAAGTTTGTATTTCTTTCCTCTCAGGGCTGTTTCCCAAAATGATCAGTAGTAAAACCCTTACAAAAACCCAAGAACTTGTCTTCGAGAGGAGAGAGGTAGGGGTTGCTGAGGTGAGTTTTCTCATCACAGCCTGGCAGGGATCCCTGAGGGAGAGCTTGGGGGCGCAAGCAAGCTGAGTCCCAGTAGAAGAAGAAAAGGCCCCTGGATAGGGCTCACAGCCCCACAGGTGAAGGCTCTCAGAAGGAAGAGAGCTCAGAAGGGATGAGGCGCCCTTGGGTCACCTGGAAAAAAAAGGCTCTTCTGTGTTGCTCTTGCAGGGTCTGCTTCAGCTGCTCCACATCACTCTCTAACTTCAGATATTCATTCCAGGCATTTTCCATCTCCTGTCGGCCAAGGAAATGCTCCTGAGTTTTAGTTATCCCCTGTCTCCCAGACGGCCCCATGAGCACCTGTGCTCTTGACCACTGCTGACCCAGCCAGGGCAAGAGGGAAGGGGAGCCCAGCGGTCTCAGGCAGGCCTGGGAGGAGAGAGACAGGGCTTGTCTTCTCATTCCTGCTCTGACCCTGGTCACCTGAACTGTCCCCTCTCCCACCGCTGGAGATGCTTTGGTCCCCAGCCCCGGCAGAAAGGGCCTGCACCAATTCTGATGTCTTGGAATTAACTGCACACAGATCAGGGAAATCTGGTCCCTTGGGTGTCACTGTAGCCATACAGCAGTCACTGACGGAAAGCATCTTGAGGTACCAGCAGAGACAGACCCGTCAGCCCCAGACAAGGTGAGCCACCGTCAGGAGGCAACCTGGAGAAGTTCTGCTACTCCAAGACTCGTCCCTGGCCACCAACTCAACTACAGCTTGTGAGATAGGAGAAGCAGCCCCCTGCCCAGCCCCCTGCCCAGTTGGGGGTGGGAGATGGGGGCAGGGGAGTGTCTGCCACCCTCCACACCCTCTACACACAGTGGACTCTCTGGAGATCTCTGCCCGGATGTGGACAAGGTCCTCCTGCAGCAACCTCTGCTGGTGAGCAATCTTCTCCAGGTGCGGGGGCTGGTCTCGGTACTGCTCCATCTGTCTGTGCAATACCTCCAGCACAGACTCCAGCTGGTCCTGCACCGGGCAAGGGCCAAAGAACAACAGGATAGCAGGACAGCCGCTGGAGGCCTCCCCATCCCATGCCGGGAACTAAACAAACCTGCTGGATCTGAGGCTGAAGGGCCCACTGCCCAGCCGGGGCCTCTGATTCCAGCTCTAACTCTGCCCACTGGGTGGCCTCCTGGGACAAGTCACCTAACAGCTCTGTGCCTCAGTTTTCTCCTCTATGAAGTGGGTATAAGGTCATCCACTCTTTATGTGATAAATGATGTATGAGGATACATCAAAGACTAGATGGAAAATTCTCTTAACTTTTCTTGGAGAAAAGGGCATGTCATGAATCTCCAACATCACAAGTATAATACCTTATTAAAGTTCAACAAAGAAAAAAAAAAATCACACTAAGTATCCAAGAAACCAAACATGGGGAGCCCCTGGCCTGTTCCTCCCCTCCAATCCAGACTCGCTTCCTCTGTAGCCCAGATCCTAGGAGGAAAGGAGCTTAGGAAATGACAGCCTCTGTCTTGTTATAAGCGTGGCCACTTTCTCCAAGGCAACCCCCTTCCATGGAGTTCAAGGGCTTGGGGTCATCACATATAAGCCAGCAGAGCCCTCCTCTCCCAGGCTGACCTCACGAGGCCTCCAAGGAGAGGTAGACCAGAGCAGAAATAAGGTGGAGGAGGGGTAGGTGGCACTTGGAATAAGCAGGCTGAAGTCTCCCCATAAAATTTCCTCCAGGTTTAGGCAGAAATGCCCCTGGAAACGAACACAGTAATGGTTCTGAATAAACTAATACCTGTTCTGGATAAATGAATACCTGTGACATGAGAGTCCAACCTATATCTGAGAAAAGACAGCATGACAAAACCCCCCTCCACTCAGCCCAAGATTATGCAAAACTGATGCATACTTTGTTCTCCTTGAGGGCTCGGATCTTGTCTTCCAAGTCCTGGAGGATCCTGTCTTGTTCGCAGAAGACGCTTAGTTTGACCTGTGAGCAAGAACAGGTTGGAGAGGGCCTGGGATGATGAGAAAAGGGTACAACCTTGAAGCGTGATCAGAAAGCCTTTGGCTACGGAACCATCCAAGCCCTGCGTGAAGCTGCCCGCCTCGGGTCCAGTGGCAGCAGGCAGCCGGGGGATGGGGGAGGGTCAGCCTGTCACCCTGCTCACTCACATCAATGTCACTCTCCGCGATCTTCACTGGCTTCAGACTTCGATCCTTGACAAGGTCCCGGCCCGTCATCTGGGAGGTGAACAATTTAAAGGAGATTAACCATGAGGTTCAGGATTAGATCTCGAGAAGGAGAGTTAGCCCCACGATGGACGAGTGTGGAAGTCTTGGCAGGTAGGGTCATGGCATGAAGTGGGCAAAAACTCAGGCGAGGCCTGATTTTTATGCCTACTTCATTTTAGGGAAAAACCAAAACCTTTTTGTGATCCAAGAAGCACTTGTAAATTTCTCAAATTTAAAGAAAAAGTAGACATTGACTGTAGAAGCTTAATTTGCCCAAAATGAGTTCAGTACGAATCCTGGAAGATTTAAAAGACAGAGTTTTGCTACCGAACCTGGGGTCAAAACCAAGTTACAGAAGTCTACGACCCCCAGCCCAGGGCAGGGAGGCGGACCAGGAGGAACCAGTGAGTCCCTGGGGCATCGCTAAGCCTTAGTTTAAGGAAGCCCCTGAGCTGCTTACCTCCCCATGGGCAAGGTCAGCCTTTCTCACTCTACATCATTTGGGAGGAAAATCAGGTCAAGGGATGAAGGAACCTGGATAATTCCTGGCTGGGGTTTTCAACTGATTCCTGAGTAACTGAGGCAGGTCATATTTATATAAGTCACAAGTTACCCTGTCCTCTCAAGAAAGGAAACCAAAAAGCAGTAGACAAAAATCACCAAACTTATGGGTCAGTGGGCATTCACAACATTGTCCATCCTTCCCTTGACCTCATGTGGGCATCACGCTGGCATCTCCCACTGACCCCTACAAAGCTAAACCCAACTCTTTAGTCCATGTTTTCACTTCCCCTAATCTCCTACTTGCCAAAAGCTGTGTGGGATGGGGGTGGGGAGACTTTTCCACAGATGCACACCCCCACCCCCCACAGCCAAGCCATGGTCAGAGAGAGCCAGGTTGAATGTGCCCCATGCAGGGAAGGCCATCTTGCTGAATTCCATTTTACAGATGTGACAGGGAAACAGAGGGTGGAACCCCTCTCTTCCATGAGATAGATGGTGTGTATACTATGTTGAGGGTCCCAGTGTTGATGGACAGACAGCTGCTGGAGAGATGGTGCTCACTTTCTCCCTACTCCATCTGAGAGGTCCAGTAAGTTGTGTGAATAAAAAGCAAAAATATATTGGCAAACATTCCCCTCAGAACTCAAGCCATTCATGTGCCCAACTGTCCTGCACTCCCTCTCCTTATCATCATCAGCAAATGTCAAGGTCAAGGTCAAGGGACGATGCCCTCTCCATGCCTTGGGCTGAGGACGGAGTCTGGCTGCAGACACACCCCCAACCCATTCCCATGCTCCCTTTGGTCACACAGCAGAGGGCAGGGACCACCGTCTTATTTATCTTGGTAAAGTCAGCCCTGAACATAAAGCCTGGCACGCTGGAAGGCACTGGCCAAATGCTTATTGCATTGGAGGTAGGTCAAAAGGAAACACATATAGGTCAGTAGAATTCCTGGAAAAAGTAGAACTCCAGCCAAATTCTGCTCTTCAGACTGGCAGATTATGTGTACATACATACACACACACAGTCACGGGAAACATGGACTACTGCCACAAACCACAAACAAACTGCTGGCTCCTGCAAGGACAGAGGGCTGGGAAAGGTGCGGAGAGGAAGCGGAGGGAGAAGGCGGGGGAGGGGTGGAATTAATCCTGGTGAACCCCAACAGCTGACCTCCCAGGCGGGAGGTGGGCCTTTAAACTCAGAGGAACCCAGCAGGTAAAGGTAAGGAGGTCACTCTGGGTCACAGTCCATCAAAGCAGAGGACAATGAGCTTGCCTACTCTCCAAGGGGCTGACCCTTGGCTCACTTCCTAGGAAGAAATCATTTTCAGATTGAGATATGCTGTGGAGATTTTTTTTCCTCCTAGCAAAACTCTTCCCTTTATTTCACTGGAGTATCAAAAAGATGATATCTTTTTGATATTGAAATAGCAAGGCAGAGAATCTAATTGAGCAATGCCTCATTTACCCAACACCATCAGGAAAGGAATGACGTATTCTACACAAAAAGGGCATTTTGAGAAAGCTGAACCTTTTAAACCTTTTGATGGAAAGGTTTCTAAAAGTAAGTCCTACGCTGCCTTCATAGAACTGAATATAAATTCAACCTTTCGGGGATGAATCAGAGTCATTATAAAAATCAGTAATATGGAATTTCTTAGAAGTCAGTGTTTTAGGACTATGTGTCCCTTGATTAAATGCTCTTAAATTTCTGTGCTTTCATTTCCGTTGTAGATTGACACATAATGGGTTTTTTTCCCCTCTCAGAATATTAGTACCCCCTCTTTTCTAAGAAGTATCTCTTTCGTCCCCTTTTAAGGGCTGCATTTAAGGTGCTGTAAGTTAGGAATTCAAATGGCTGAATCTGTTAGGACTGGAGATTCAACAGTCAACACGCCGCTTTTCCAGAACTCCCTCCCTCCAATGGGTCTGGTGCCCTTCAGGGGAGGTCCTTCCATACCTCGTGTCTCCCAGTCTATGGGCCTTCATACATCAGATGATATGCTCTGTCTCCCCTCAGTCGACAGTAACCTGATTAGGGGTGACTATGGGGACTGTGACATATTTTCATATTTTCTCTGTATCCTTAAAGTCCAGTCAGGGCCCAGTATATTAAGGATATTTGGGAACTGTTTGCTAAATGAACCTGTGAATGTAACAAAATAAAGTGAATTGGCTCTACTCCTATGGAATAAAGGGCACAGGCTTTAGAGCATGAGCTTCATGAAAGTGTTTACACAGCTCAGAGGCCCTTGAAACTTCTGAATTTAGTTTTGTTCCAGAGAGTCAAGGCTACTACAAAGTATCCACAAGTAGTTTATTACATCTAATTTTCCTTTTTAAACTGTGCTTTGTGATAGCAATGTTTTGATCCATTTAAAATGTCAACTATGGGTCTCCAGCATCTCTGTCACCAGAAAAAGTGGAAGTCAGTGGGCATTCATCCCTTTGAAAGAGTCTGTGCACCAGAAAAGAACTGAAGGCCACCCAAGCATTTTACTTCACCCTTCACCTCATCCCAACACACCTCTTCTCAGGGCTCAGGATTACTGCACATAGCACCTGCTTCCCAACCTGCAGCCTCCCTTGGAAAGCTATAAAAGCCGGCCACATTTCGGGTCCTACTTCTGCATCAGTCAAAGCGGGGACCCTGGGCAGGGGGGGGACATCTTGTTCTAGCCCTGCTTTAGACTGTTTTCAAATACCGACACCCTGTGCTGAAGAAAAGCCACCCTAATCCCAGGGCCACGGTGGAATCTCAGGATGCCCCAGCTCCTCCAAGGTGACCAGGAACTGCTGTTCCTTCCCAAGACTACACAGACCACACTGGTGTCGGTCGAGGTCAGTCCTCACCATGGAGGCAGATGAGAGAGAATGGAAACACAACACAAGCTGGTGGCAAGCCAGGCAAGCCCCCCCCTCCCCTGTGGCAGCACAAAAGATGGAGTCACAGAATACCGCAGATGAGAGGCTCAGCCTGGTGCGCCAGCCAAAATGCTGAAGGGAGCTTCAAAAGGAGAAAAAAAATAAACCAAAATGACTTGCAGAAAGCCTGGGGGCAGTCAGGAGAGCCCCTGGTTAAGCAAGTGATGAGGTCGGCGCTGAGCCAGAAGCAATGGAATGGCCCCGCTTGGAGACACAGATCAGATCATCTTACGCTTCTCCTGGGCCGACAGCCCCGTGCTGACTTCTTCAGCACTTTGTAAAGCACGTTGATCAAAGGTTCATTATTTTTTATCTGTTCCAAACAAAAAGGCAAATATAACAAAACGTAACAGGTGAGACATCAAAAGACACTTGAAGGAGTCAGAATTTGGGGAACTGGCCAGGGGAAACCTTAAGGAGGATGTGTGCTGTGCAATTCAAATGATCATGTCTCAGTCTGGTAGTGCTGCTTCCCAGCTGCTGGCCTTTCCAGACTTCCGTTCCCTCGCCGATAAAATGGAGGACAAGAAGCTCTGCCTGAAGCATCTTTGTGCAGGCTAGTTTATGGGGGAGGGCCAATGTCAGGGCCCATTTCCTTCCAGTTCCTCCTGCAGAAGGCAAGAGGAAACTTTGCTTCTTCCTTTGTCCTCCTTCACCTTATGCCGTGAGACACTGAATCACTAGGATGGCGCTAGGCATTAGTCTCATCCCTGCCCCATATTTTCCACCTTCAGTCCCCCAGACCCTCGCCTCCACACTATGTTCATCTAAATAATGATGTCTTACCAGTGATCCCAAATGCTTACAGCTCCTTTGAGGGAACACTGTCCCTACCCGCTCAAACAGTGCATCTCAACCCTGGCTGAACACCAGCATCACCTAGGTGGTTTAAAAAAACACAAACTGATGCCTGAGTCGCACTCCAAGAGACTCAGATATAAATTAGTTTGGGGTGGAGGCTGAGCATCCAGATCCTTTAATAGCCCCCCCTTGGATGATACTGATTTGCAGCCAAGACTGGGAACTGCTACTACTGTAAAAAGTGATTCTCAAACTTTAGTATCACCTGGAGGGCTTGTTAATACAGCTCACCCTTGAGAACATGGGTTTAAATCATGAGGGCCCACTTATATGTGGATTTTTTCCAATAAATGCAGTCCAGTCCTATAAATTTTTTTCTCTATGATTTTCTTATCATTTTCTTTTCTCCAGCTTACTCTATTATAAGAATACAGTCTGTAATACGTATAACATACAAAATATGTGTTAATTGTTTAGTTATCAGTAAAGCTTCCTGTCAACAGTAGGCTATTAAAAGTTAAATTTGGGGGGATCAAGTTATACCTGGATTTGCAACTGTGCAAGAAGTTGGTGCCCCTGACCCACACAATGTTCAAGGGTCAACACTATTCAGATTTGCTGAGCCCCACATTCAGAGGTTCTCACTGAGCTGATCTGGGGTGGGACCCAAGATTTTGCATTTCTAACAAATTCCCAGGTATTGCTGATGCTGTTGGTCTGGGATCACACTCTGCGAACCATCGCTTTGAAACAATGTTTCTCAACTCTGGCCATACATTAGAAACACCTAAGGGAGGTGTTTGGTTTTTTTAAAAGGGAGTTTGGTTTTGTTTTTTTTTTTAATTTAAAATTTATTTATTTGAGAGAGAGAGAGAGCACATGTGAATGGGAGTGAGAGGCAGAGGGAGAGGGAGAGACTCTCAAGCAAACTCAGCGCTGAGCACGCAGCCCAACACAGGGCTTGATCCCACGAGTCATGAGATCATGACCTATCTGAAACCAAGAGCCAGACGCTCAACCGACTGAGCCACCCAGATGCTCCTGTTTATTGGTCTTTGAAGAATAATACCTGAGTATTACCAATTAGATCAAAGTCTCTAAAGGGTAGGGTCAAAGCATGAATATTTATTTTTCAAACTCCCCTGGTTGTTCTAGTTCATGGCCAGGATTAATAATCTCTGCTCCAGAACAACCGATCTCAAACTTCTTTTTGCACAAGAATCATCCCAGAGCTTGATTAAAAAACAAACACAAAAAAGCAGAATTCTGGGCACCATTTCCAGAGGTTCTAATTTAACAGAACCCCCTGAATCTGTACTTTAAAAAAAAAAATCAAGCTCCCAGATGATCTTGAAATAGATGGTGTCCTAGACCACAACTTAAGAAACTTGGCCCTAGAAGCTAACTCTGGAAACAGACCCTGCACAGAGCAGCCCTGATCTCAGGCTCAGTCGGGAAGCCGCTAGAGGCCAAACGATCAGAGCCCCTGGCGACATATCCCTCAATCCAGGAACAAGAGCCTCTGTGGGGTTGGCGGCAACCTGCTCTACCTATAAAGGCACCACCCGAACAGCAGCACATACCCTTCCCCCCACCTCCCCTTCCCAGCTGTGCTTCACAGGTGCATTAAAGCAATCTAAGCTGTCAACGACAGTGACCCCCACACCTGCTTCTTCCGACCTAGCCAGGGTATACGGTTCTGAAGAGCAGAACCATGATGCCAGAAACAATTCAGTGACTACAGCTTTAGGTGGGAAAAGTACATGGTACATGGAAGAAAGGAGGCAGGAGTAAAGTTAGACCCTGGGTCTAAATTCCAGACCTATCACTGTGGAAGTGACCTCTCTTGATACTTGGATTCCTGCTTATTAGGAAGGTGGGGAGAATCATTCCTATTGCTCGAAGCTGCTGAGAAGACCAAGTGCAATAATGAATAATGGGCACCCAACCACCACCAGGCAGGAACAGATGCTTCATCAAGGTGGAGCCCTTTCCATCCTGGCACCACCAAGTAAAACGCCAGACAAGTAAACATTGTGCAAAAAGAATGTTAATCCAGAGTGTCTTCTAAAAGAATGCAGTACACCTTCGTTTGAGCACTTGGCACCACAACAGAAAGGCTCACGTTAGGGAGAAAAAGCTCCCACCACATGTGGGGAAGCAAACACCACCAACTGATTCTGGAAGCTGAGCATCAGCTGACTGCTGGTGGTGGTGGTGGTGGTGGTGAGGGGAGGGTTTGGATCCTTAAGTCTGTGGCCTTTGGAACAGGGACATAGGGGAGCCTAGGCCAACCAGCTGGGGATAGGGAGGCTGTTTTTCTCCAGCTAGGCTTCCCTCCTTCCTCTCCCTGCCCCAAGAACCCAGAGGAACCTCTCACAAGC
Source organism: Phoca vitulina (assembly GCF_004348235.1). NCBI lineage: Eukaryota > Metazoa > Chordata > Mammalia > Carnivora > Phocidae > Phoca > Phoca vitulina. Next base: position 1,146,470 of record NW_022589739.1, on the reverse strand, counting down.
AGCTGGGCATGGCGGGGCTGTGTCACCACTATCCCCACACCCCGGCTGGGCTTCAGGGCCCATTCAGCTGTGTCCACAGAGGCCCTCACCTCAGGGACCCAGGCTGAGCTCCGCATCAGCTCATTTTGTTGAGCATGTTGCAATCTCAAGAGCCAACGGGCCCTGGGGTTTTCCTGCACAGTCACGCACCCTGCTTGCCCCGTGGGGCTCATCTAGCTTCGTTTGCACCCCAGAGATGGGGGGGCTCACCACAACCTGAGCAGGCCCTTTTAGAAACCCCTCTACCTGTAGCTGCTATCCACTTGTCTTTTTTTTTTTTTTTAATTGAAGTACAGTTGACACATGCTCTCCATTTGTCTTCATTCCCCCTTGCAGCTACAGAAGACACATGGTAGCATTTCAGAGCTTTGTCCACTGTCTCTGTCTCCTGAATTACCCAGAACTCTCTTCACCACTCTGCAGTGCAGCTGTGCTAACTGCTGCTGACTTTCTTGTTTCTGCCCAGCATGCTTTCCCATTAGGGAACCCCTCCCTCACGCCACAGGGAGTCTGGGTTTGCAAGTGGCCACCCATGGGGATGCTGGGCTGGGAGAAAGTGAACTTGGGTTTGCACGTGGCCACCTTCCCTGCCATGTGGGCACAGCCCACACACCAGGAAAACTAGAACATTGGTGACATGGCCTGAGCCCCTGGGATGTAGCCCTTGGCTAAAAGAAGCAGTATATTCTCTTTGGCTTATTAGCGGGTTGATTTGGGTTTCAGACACCTTCAAACAAAAGCATCCTGCCTAATACATCCTCAGCCATGGTTCTATAGGCCCTCAACACCTCTGCTTTGCTTCTGGCCCTTTCTTCATCTGGGTCCTGAAGTGAGACACCATCTGGGAACCCTATGCCCCAGCTGGGTTTGAGCAGAGCAGAGCAGGTTCACTGCCTCCCTGATGTGGGGACTCTGTACCTTGGAGAGAGGCCAAGGTGGTGCCAACCTTTCTGGCAGCCACGCCAGACAGACAACTCACACACAGCACAAACCCCAGCATCTCCCTGCTACCAGTGCAGCTCATTTGGGGGAACAGTTCTCTGAGAGGAGCTTAGCAACTAGAATAACAAAAATAAGACTGGGGAAACTCTGGTATCAACAGAGCTGTTTTCCATGACAGTGACAACTTCCAGAAAGTCACCAGTTAATGTTCTGGGTGCAGACAGCTCCTAGCTAGTGAAACACCCCAAGGACGCACCTTGCCTCTATCACATTAAACACACTTCCTGGGATAATGACCCCAGTTCAGTTCCATCAAAAACTGAAATGCCTTTGGGTCCACAGTAGTGGAAGCAGAATTTTAAGAGAGGCTGGGAGGCAAGGCAACTCAAGAGCACAAGTTTCAAGAGTCAGAGCTATACCTAAATACCAACTTCCCGGTAGCCACTTATGTGGCCTTGGGAAAGTCATTTACTTCTCTGAGCCTTAGTGAAAAAAAGATAACGCCATCTTCCTTCTAGGGCTACTGTGGGAGTTACATAATTTAACAGAAGTAAAACACACAGTGACCGTCACACATTATACCCTCTATTGTTACTAAGCTTTTGTTGGTAGTCAGGACACCCAAGGACTCCTGGCTCTGCTATCCTGTGCCTCAGTTTCTCCCTCTAAATCCCTTTTAACTCAAATTCTATGATCTTGAAATAAAACAGACCTGAACTGAATCTTCCCTCCAGGATCAGCTGTGAGTTTCTGCTCTCCCATACAAACAGGAATCAGAAGACAGAGATTTCCTATTACTCCAGCTCAGGCTCTCTAAGCTCTCTCTTGCAGCATGCACCAAGCACTCTGAGGACTGTTTCAAGGTACACCTGTGCTGCTGGGGAGCCAAACTTCTCTTACCAGCTCTCTTACCATGAACGTTCCATAAATACTTCTGGTTGACTGCATGGCCCCGGGGCAGGGGTGAGAAGAATTGAGAGCTAACATGGTGACTGGCTATTGGGGAGGCCAGGGAATGCAGACCAGGTGGTAACACAGGGCCGGCAAAGGTGGTGGACCTCTCTCCAGGTCAGGTGGGGTTGGTGAGCATGGTGAAAGGACCCTGCCCAGGATCAGAGCAAAGCAGAATGGGCTGGGCTGCACATTTTGCATCGTGAGGTATTACTACCATACTTAATAATACTTATTCATGCTCTGTGTGATCTGTCACATAAGCTAGAAAATGTCCTGGTTTTGAGAGAACCCTCCTTGTTTTGCTCATATCAGAAAGCCAAGTCTGACTTTCGTTCACTGCACCCCTCCTTCCTAAAGAATCAGGAACATGGGCAGTCTGCCTCCTCCAGCCCTAGCCACACCACCCTCCCCCTGGCTCTCCTTGGCTCCCACTGTTCCCTTCCCTTTAATTTCAACCAACTCAAACTCTCTGGCTCTTCAAGGCTCCAAACACATGCCACCTCCTCTAGAAGCCTTTCCAGCATTACAGCCCACGGTGACCTTCACTATCTCAACTCTGAGCACTAGGCCAGACAGATCTTTGTAAGCTCATTACAAACAAGTCTGTGTTATTTTGGGAGATTTTCTTTTTCTAACCAAGGCCATTTGCGAGTTCTCTTACATGTCCCTTAGGCTTCTCCAGAGCTGGTTACACAGCAAGTACTCATCAGATACGGAAGCTAACTAGTTGATTCCTAATCAAAGGCTCTGATCTTGTCTCAGTATGGGGAGGCCCCCCACCATCTGCTGCCGCAGGGCCTAATGTTCATCCTCTTGCTTCTACAAGGCTGGATGACAATCCCCATGTTAAAAATACCTCAAGCCAAGCACCCAGGGGAGCTGGGGGAGGCACACCCCGTGGCAGTCACCTGGGTGTCCTCCCACAGCAGCCCCCCACTCTCTCACGCGCACAGTTAATTAAAGGTCACATTCCTTCAGTCAATTTCATGGTTTAGGCTTCAGATGTGCTTTTCACAGTGGGAGCTTTCAGAGAGCTGTGGTAAGGGAACAATAGCGGCTCTCTTTCACGCAGAATGCCTCTCACACTTCTCCACCAGCTTTCTCTTGGTCTCTGTGCTCTGAAGGCTGATTTCGAGCCTGAAGCTTTATCACCTACAGGAAGGCACCCAGCGCTCATCTCCTGAATGCAGATGGAAGACTATCCATACGGGAGGCTCCTATATGGGAGACCACGGTGGGCCCCAGAGCTGCAGAATTCCATGTGGAACCTGCTCCCCCAGCAACAAAACCAAAAAATCCACCAAAATACTCGTAGCTGAAAACACGTCAGTGGCACCCTATGAACCAAACCCAACCCCACTGGCAGCTCCGAAGAAGGAGGTAGTTACTATTTAGAAGTCTTTGGGTCCTCACCAAGGATAGGAAGAGATCAAGATCCTGTGCCCTCATTCCGTAAGGCTGAAATCTTATAGCAGAACTCACAAGGAACTGAGCCTAGAGCTCGAGGCAGTAAGAAATAAAACTCTTCTGACTTAGACAGGAGATGTCTTCATTTGGGATCCAGATTTGGTAAGACCTGCACAGCCTTTGGCTTTGAGCTCGGAAAGGTGAGAGAGTCCAAGGGAGACAAGATGCCCGACGTCCCTCACCTTTAGGTCCAAGTACTCCAGGTCCTTCTTCAGCTGGAGGTAGGTATCGTCGGCCTTCAAATGAAGCACAGAAAGAGAAAAGCCAGTTGTGAACACCAAGGGTTTCCAGAACTTGGGGCTTCGTGTGTGAATCACTGACATTACACAGCTTTGGGGTCAAGGCTGGCAGGCTAACACATCCAGGGCCATGGAGGAAGCGCAAATGTCTCAGTGTAGCTCAGAGCCTTCTTTCAGCACGGCGGATCTTGCAGGTCACTGTGGGGAAGATCCAGCTCGTCCCGCAGTTGGCTGGGGGGACAGTTTGGTGGGGAGGAGGGAGACAGCACACATACCACCACAGGGCTAGGAGAGCAGTGCAGCTGAGGCCAGCGGTGAGCTCCTGAGACAGAACTGGAGAGGTCTAGCTGGAAGAGGACATGCAACACCTGAGCTAGAGGCCCATCAATCACCAATGCTCCAATCCTTGTCATCAAACCTTTGTACTGGCCCACTTCACATGCATGAAGCAAAATGACCCTCTGATTAGTGTGACTAAATGCCCTGAAGGGGCAGGAAGAGGATCTGGGGATCCAGGTAGGTCCTGACATGACCCTGGGTTCTAGGATGATAAGCCCCAGGAGCTACTGGAAGTTTCAGCTCCCTTTGCTCAGCACGGGGCCATGTCAGGAGCTGGCTGAGGCAGTTTCAGTGTCAGACCTCTCTGCTTGCACGGTCTCTGACAATCTGTTGAGTTCTTCAGTGTAATTACCAGGAACAGTGAAAATAAGCAAAAGACTCTCTGATTTTCTAGGACCTGTGTTTCCCGTGTACAGACCACAGAAGCTGTTAGGCAGAGGGGCTGTAAAGCTTAAGAAAAAATGGCCCAGGCACCACTTTCTCAACCAGCTAAGAGGTCTCCCAGCAAACCGAGGCAAGTCAGGGCTGCGGGAGAGGGCCCTGTTTACATCTCTGATGTCAAACAAGGAAACAATGTGAGATGTTCAGGCTGGGGTTTTAAGCGTGAGACCTGAAGGACCATGGAGAGGGACACTGGTGACTTCCGAGATGCTACTTCTATCCCTAAACTGTCCCCTTACCCATCGCTACTTCCCCAATCAGCCCAGTCCCTATACACTTTCAACAGCAGTAAAGAGGACTGAGCAGAGGAATGTTACTAAAAATCCTCCAAATTCACACCTTAGGGGTTTTTCACATGTTCCCTTACATTCATTTTTCCAAGTATATTTCCTGAGTCCCTCAGGTCTCACTAAAACAGGACAGTTAAGGAAGGTGACACTCCTGTCATCTTCCTCCTCTGTCCCCTGCCTACTTTTGTGCAGCCCAGGGGGACCAATCTTGTATGGACATCGTTAAACTGCTCAAGATGGGGACGCCTGGGTGGCTCAGTCGGTTAAGCGGCTGCCTTCGGCCCGGGTCGTGATCCCAGGGTCCTGGGATCGAGTCCCACATCAGGCTCCTTGCTCAGCAGGGAGCCTGCTTCTCCCTCTCTCTCCCTCTGCTTGTGCTTTCTCTGTCGAATAAATAAAATCTTAAAAAAATAAATAAATAAATAAACTGCTCAAGATGCCTGGGAGGGCAATTCCCTGGCCACTCCTTGAGGAGCTTGCCTGCAAACTTCCATGTCCCAGAAGGTTTAGAACACTATGCCAGATAGGACCTGAATTTTGGCTCCAGCCCGCATGCCACTGGCTGAGGGATCCCAGGCAAGTCACTTCCCCCTCTGGACCCAGTGCCTTGCGTGTGGTAGTAACTCCTGTCCTGCCTAACCTCTCCCAGGTACAGTGAGGTTCTCTAGGATAAGGGATGTGAGGATGCTTTTTCCATCAGCAGGACACTGTCCAGATCAGAGAGGGCACCCTGCCTCTCCCCTCCGGGTTGACACCAATGAAACACACCTCTCCACATCCCAAGGATGGCCACGGTGGCGACAAGGATGACAGCCAGCACAGCCCTTCGGACATGACCACACACCAGCCTGGCAGTCACTACTCACAGCCGGAGAAGCCACAGCTGAGGTCCCTCACACCGCATGCAGGCTCCTCCCCAGCACCAAGAGGCGTGGGCCCCCCCACCACTGTGCAGTGTCTGGCAATAGCGACCAGAAGCAAACAGGCAGGGAAGGAGGGAACGAGCCAGACAGCAAATACAGACTAGAGCGTGGGCACAAGAAAACATGGGCCGGCACGTCACTCCATTGCCCCCCACCGGGGTGGCCCCGGCCCTGAGAGAGCCCGGCAGCGCTGACCTGGCAGGCGGGAAAGGTCAGCTGGTGCTGCAGTAACTGGCGGACGGCGAGATTTCGCACACTGGCCAACCTGGCCTGGTGCCGCCGTAAGCGGGTGAGAAGCAGCGAGAGCTCCTCCAGCTGCAGGTGCGTAGACACATCACAAGGAAATTAGCCACCGCAGGAGCACGACGCTATAATTATTCTTCACCCCGGTGCCGGGACAGCACTGATGTGACACCATTAAGTAATTACTGCATTAATTCTCTAGGACAAATAAAGGCACTGGCAGAAAAGGGGCTGCAGGAAGCAGGTTTTTGTTTTTGTGGGTTTTTTTTTCAGGAAACAGCAACCAACAGTGCAACCTCACCCCGACTCAAGCTTTGAAGACAAAGTTAACCAACCAAAGCCAAGACCTGGACGAGAGGAGAGGAGCTAATGGCAGAAAGGCAGGTGCCTGGGAAAACGCTGCCTGAAAGAGAAGAAAAGCCCACATTCTCCTTCACTTCCCCCAAGCTCTTCCTCTGATCTGGGGAGGACCCCAAGTCAGCTGGATGACACAGAGCAAGTCACTGGACTTCTCTGAGCCTCAGCGTTCTCATCTCTAACGTGGGGGCTGACAGCTGCCCTGCAGACTGCAGGTGACTGGCTCGGGGCGAGGGGGGGGGAAACACTGGCTGAGCCAGCACTTTGCAGGCGGTTGATACTCATGGGGCGGGGGAGACAAGGAGCGGCTTACCGATTTTCCATGGAGACTGGGAGCGCTGACCGTGTGGGTCATGTAGCCCATGGAGGGCATGGAGCGGCGGTCCACGTGAGAGGAGTTCTACAAGGGGGAGACAAGAAGTCAGCCTGTGGGCCGAAGCCTCTGCCCCTCTCTGTCGGGGCGGCCTGCCGCACAGCACTACCCCTCTTCAACTGTGGGGGGGTCCACGTCTTTCTTACTGGGTTATAAACCATGGTAAACTGGGGGAGCCCCTTGGAGAGGTAAAGCTGAAGTTGGGTTATTATAAATTATTGAACCGACTGAACACAGATATCTTTTCCTGCAGACTTCCAGTTGGATGATTCTTCATCTCTTAATGCCTCAGAGTTCTCATCTGTGCAATGTGCTTGATAATAGCACCTACCTCATCGGGTGGTGATAAGCCTTTAGTACTGCACCTGGCACCTAAGAGTACCACAGAGGTGTCACCTCTCCTTATTCGAAATTGCTCAAATTTGTGTTCAAACCACGTGAGGGTCCTGGTGCCCTCATGCTGAACCCAGCTGCCTGGCAGCCCTCCGGAGTCTCACCTTGGTGGCGTGGCCCCGTGCCTTCCTGGGAGAGCCCCCCAGTGAGATGTCCACGCTCCTCCGCTGATCCGGTGGCTTCACGGTGACCCTCTCTGCTGGCGTGTGCGGCCGCCGGGGTGGGAAGACCCTCGGGGGGCCCGGAGGAGGGATGTCAGAGGGAGACGGAGGCACAGAGATGGAGCGCGGCACCTCTAGCATGCTCCTGCTCCGGCCCTGGTCGGTGAACTCTGGGGAGCCGGCGCAGATGGGCGCCGTGGGGCTGCCGTGCCGGAACTGTTGGCGTTGCTGCCATTCATACAGCTGCCACACTGTGCCGTCCCGGTGCGCCCGGCGCTCCTCACTCGACATCTTCAGGTGACTGGCTCGGTCCTGCGCGTACTTGTAGTCACTCGGCAGGTTGCGGGGAGGAGGCGAGGAGCCCCCTGAGGGATGTCGGGAGCTCTTAGGCAGAGTCTGGTAGTTTTCTGGGAAGGACAGTGACTGGCTAGGACCCTGACGAGGAAGGGTCTGGTCCAGGGGCAGGCTGCAGAGAGAGGAGGAAGACGGGTAAGACGACCAGCACGGGATCTGCCAGGCTTCTGGAAACACGGCTGAGTAAACCCTCAGCGCCAGGCACATGAGGGAGCCCTGTAAGAACCCCCAAAGAACAATCAAAGCAGACGCTCAGGACCTCAGTCACTCCCTCCCTATGTGGAGGACTCCAAAACCGTTGTTCTCCAACAACCTGGGAGCATCAACCTCCCTACCAGGCAGCCTGACTGCCCCACACCCATCGCTTCAAGTACAAGGTGATGAAACCTGCCTCCTCCTCTCCCTCTCGCTGTCAGTCAGCTCTTCCAAATGGGTGTGTGTCTATTTCTAGGAAATGCCTCATAATTCCCCAGTCACCGAGACTTGTCCTCTGCTGGTATCCTCACACCAAATTCTGGAAGTTCTTAAAGGAAGTGGCTGGCACCAGCTCTTTTCTTTTTCTACTACTCTAGACCACATACTGATTTAATCATCTTCCCCCAGATCGCTCTGAGACCTTCCTAACCAGTGTCCACACTGAACAGTGTCAACTGCTTGGATCCAATCACTCCCTTGCTCCAAAAACGTCAATGACTCCCCACTGCTTATGAAAGAAAACTGAAACCCTTCAGCCTGGAACTCACCACTCTCTAGCACCTGATCCCAACCCACCTTGCAGTCCTGCTGTTTTCTCACTGCTTCTCCAACAGGACTGGGCTGGGGCAAGCCAGGCATCTAGGGCCCAACAGTTAAAGAGACACATTCACTCAGGTGCACCCCTGCACTTGCTGGGATCTAGGAATGAGAGCCTCACCCTAATCCCACCTAGCCTCCTACACACCTGGGCAACTTCTCAGAGTGGGAAAACACAGAGATAGCTTGACCTGGGTTTGAATGCTAGCTCTACCATCCACTGGCTAGATGACCCTAGGCAGCTTACTGGACTGCTCTGAGCCTCAGCTTCCTCACCTGCAGCATGAGGACAGAACTATCTCCCTCATAAGGCTGTTCTGAAGAGTAAATGAGACAAGTAAGAAAATGCAGGATCCATGCCTGATGCACAGAAGGTACTTCTCAATGGGTTCTCCCTTTCTACCTCTCCTTATTCTCATAATATTGTTCTGCCCTCCCCTACCTGTATGGGCTCCCCTTGCCCTATTCACCCAAATCTCACTCATTTTCCACGACACTCCTTCCAGAGAGGCCTTCTGCAGCCCTCAGGGCTCCCACTCTGCTCTGACCTAGTTATTATGTGTAGGAAACTTGTCCAAGGCCTTTTCATTGATGCAACCTTTTCATCCTTGCAAGACATCTCTTCCCCAGCCAAGCTGTAAATCCTCAGAGGGCAGGAACTGTATCTCACATTCTGCGGTATTGTCCACAGTCTGACAAAGTCCTGATGCATAACCAGCCAGCCATTGTTCTAAGCCAGTGCATCCAAAGTATGGTCTTGGATGGGCAGCATCAGCACCACCTGGGAACTCATTAGAAATGCAGGTTATCGGGCCCCACCCTAGATCTGCCAAGTCAGAAACCCTGGGGGTAAGAGCCCAGCCTCCTGTGTTCTAACAAGCCCTCCAGGTGGCCAAAGTTTGAGAAGTGCTATTCTAATTGTTCTTAAATTCATCTCATTTAATCACTTCCTCACTATGACCTCATAAGTGTCTTTTATGTTCTCACCCTCCCTACTATAACATAGGGATACTAAGAACCTAACAGATTGTTGTGGGGATTAGAAATAGTTGTCATTCAAAAATGGTTTTTTTTTTTGTTTTTTTTTTTTTTTTATTGTTTTTTATTGTTATCTTTGCAATTATGGGAGGTAATTTTAAAGATCTCTTCAGCCAGACTGGTCTAGTGTGTCCGGCTAGCGTGTCTGTTTGCCACTAGGTGGCAGGGTTTGCTACTGATTTCCCAAAGTCAGAGGGGAATGTGCGTCTGAGGAAGGGGCAGTGGCTGAATCCTCAAACAGCAGTGGTGGCAGAGGCAGAAACCAGGCTGGGGGCCTCCCCTGGGGACTCCATGACTTCACCAACCATTGTTCGCTCTGGCTGAAGAAAAATTCAGACTATGCAAAGTATGTCCTAGCTCTGCTCCCAAACCCCCTCAGTCTGGTTCCGCAGCCTGCTCTCGGTGCCTGCCACCCTGACAGTCAGAGTCCCCCACAGGGTGGGGCCCTAAAGCCCTGAGCTCATCCTCTAGCCTGTGCCCTCTGCTTCTGCATTGTCTGCCATATCTCCCAAGTCCTCACTGCTGGCCATTTGGTGGCAACCCCCAAAATCCCAGTGCAATGGTGAGCTCCAGAGGCCAAACCAAGATAACTAACCAAAGGTGGAGTGAGAGACACAAGAGGAAGGTTTGCAAGAAGAGGTAAAGACCCCCCTGAAATAGGTAGGAGATCCCCAGAGCAGCTTTGCCCGAGAGCAGATCCATTTGCTGGCCCCTAAACCCATCTTTACCCAAAAAGAAAGCTCCAGGTCTCCTGCCCTCATACCCTGCTCTGTGCCAAGGGGCCTCCCTGTTCCAAAAGGCACCAAACAGGATATTCTGATACAGCCACTACAAACTGGTCATATCAAAATGTAAAATCAATTTCTATAACCAATTACTTATGCAGAAGATATTCCTCACCCTACCCTCCACATCAATTGTGCAGGACTCTCACTTTCTACTCTGTTCCTCATTATAATAGTTGAGTCCTTGATTCCATTCCCACCTCTGCCTTTTTATTACAAGTATGTAAATTACTTGAAATACCAGGGGGGAAAAATGGAAGGCTAGAATTTCAAAACAATCTCTCAGAATGTAGAATTCTAAGGGTACGTCAGTCTGTCCTTGCAAAATATCATTCTAAAGGAGTTTAATGATGGGAAACAGAGTACATATCTCCAATACTAAAGGAACAGTTAGAAATAATTTCTTATGTGGTCTAGCTCCACCAATATGAGATCATATTACAGTGCAAACAACTCTCCTTCCAATGTCTAATGTGCCCAATCTAACGAGACTGGCACAGTCTCAATCATACAAAGCACAGACATCCCTCTTTTGTATTTTCAAATGTTGGAGGCTCCTTCATTAAACAGCCAGATGTACTTATTATTTGACTGTAAGAGATTACAAATATACCTTTAAGGTAAACAGCAATTCTGAGAATGCAAGATGCAGTCCTTTCCAGATACAAGTGAATGATCAGAGACTCTGCACTTGGCTTACTCAGAGACAGACAGCTTTCTTCTCAAAAGGGTGTCTTCAATTCCTCACTTTTCCCTTTCAGCCCAGTGAGATCTGCTTCCATCACTAGAGTGAAGTTCCTCTTGCTGTGCGCTCAGTGACCTCCAAGGCCAATGAACTGTTTTCATCTACAGACCTCATGTCACCTTGCCCCTTAGACAAGAAAGGCTTAAACTTCCAGCTCATATGCAAGGAAAGTCCAACAACGCTTTCCCCAGCCCTGTCATCTACTTGCAACTGACTTATCATCCTTTAGCTCCCCTATGTGCCCCCGAGCCCCAACTACAGGCCCTTGTGTGTAGCAGAGTAACACAGGTTTGTGGACTGCCAGAAGCAGTTACGTAGAGACATTTCAACCAACAACTTATAACGTAAGTATCAGTCACACAGCTTTTGAAAGTTCTTTCTGTGCCCCTGCCACAAAGGGTTTCTCACTGGCCATGTGACCTTTTCTGACTTGTTCCTGTCTTCCTCTCCTGCCTCCTGACCTAACTTCAAAATCCTAGCTCTACTAAGAAGGACAGGTCAGGTCTGCCCACGTAAGCCCATCAAGAAGCTCAGTGGAACCAAAAGCCCCAGTGACTGAGCAAAAGACAGCAGAGACCTTGAGGTTCCAGACACTCTTTCAGTGGCTCCCAGCCTCCTCAGAAGGCACCAGCCCCAAGGAGAAGTCCTCATTCCCAGCACAAACCGGACTCCTTCTAAATGAAACTCCCTTCAACACTCCAGTTTCCACCCTCCACCCCATCTCCTGCTCACACCTTTCACGGACACTGCTTTTGTCCACCCCTTGGGCTGGAGGTCCTCAGCATTCTGCCTTTGGCCCTCTGCTATGGCTCACTCTGAGCTAGGGATTCTCCAGCCTGGCTGGAGAATTATACAGTCAAATAAAAGCCAAAAAACTTTTGGGGTGCCTGGGTGGCTCAGTCGTTAAGCATCTGCCTTCGGCTCGGGTCATGATCCCAGAGTCCTGGGATCGAACCCCACATCAGAATCACATGGGGGGCAGGGAGGGGTGTGTTGTTAAAACTCCTGACATCCAGGCTGTACCACATCTTCCTATTAACCAAGCCAAACTGCTAAATGTCAGCTCCACCTGTGGCCCTCCTCACCTTCCTAGCCTCGATGAAGCAATTTACCAAGTCTTATACCTACCCAACCTCAACATCTGTGTGTCCTACCCATCCTCCTCAAAATCCTCATCATCTTCACTGCTTTGGTGTGGGTCTTCCCCGCCTCCTACCCAAGCTATGACCACCTTATACTCAATCATTGCCTCTTTCCAGGCTCTTCTCCATCTAAATCATCTTCCATATTATCACTGGAGGAAGGAGTTAACCTGAAACAGTAGTTTTCCATGCTAATGTGGGAGTGGACAAACAAGGACACTTTGGGTGGGGTATAAACTGAAACAGTGTTTTTGGAGGGCAATCTTGTAATAACTATCATAATTAAAATGGCATATATCCTTTGACCCAGTCACTCCACTTCAAGTAATCTGTTCTTTAAGTACACATGCACTTTATGCAGAGACAACGGGGCAGGGATATTCACTGCAGCATAGTTTGTAATAGCAAATGTTTGTAACCAACCTCACTGCCCATCAATAGGGAATGGTATAAATACCAGTGTAGATCCATTCAATGGAGTACTCTGGTTATTTCAAAGTAATGATATATGTCTATACGTGCTCATACGGAAAGACAGCCAAGATACATTCAGATATTTACATACAGACTTGCACATACACTGATACATTAAGTGAAAAAAGCAAGGTGAAGGACAGGGTTTATTTTTCTTAACAAGGTTGCTGGTCTTTAGGGAGTGAAAGTAGGTTTCCGAAATAAAGTAGAAGGACCCTTATTTTTCAATATTTATCCTTTGGTATTTGGATCTTTTTTTTTTTTTTTTACTTTGTGATGGATTACTGATTATTTGGGGGTACTGAGCAAAGGGAGATTTGCACATGTAGCTATGAATTTGGTGATGAAATTAGTAACTGGTACAAAGAAAACCAAGTAAACCACAAGCTTGAAAATTAACATCAAAAACAAAAAATTGTTCAACAAATGAAATTTAATTATAGAACACTATGGCCCAGGTGTGAATATTTATATTGTCATAATAATATAAAAACTGACTAGTGATCTGTACAAAAAATATGCTATATTGTGAAGCTAGGATAAAGGTAAGCGTATGTCTATTGGAAAGGCACAGCGGGGAACAAGAGACTTCAATCCTTATCTTCTATAGTAGAATGTCTACTGATAACTAAAATTGTAAAATCAAGAAAGTGCAGTGTAAGTATCTTATTTGGAAATACAGAAATAAATTGGGAAAACTACTGGAAGAATTGAAAGTGGCTGCCTCAAAGGCACAGAAATCAGGAGTAGGGACAGATGGGGGCCACACTACTTAAATCCTTAAACTATGTGCATACATTAATTAAAAAAAAAAACTTTTGGGGTGCCTGGGTGGCTCAGTCGTTAAGCATCTGCCTTCGGCTCGGGTCATGATCCCAGAGTCCTGGGATCGAGCCCCACATCGGGCTCCCTGCTCCGCGGGAAGCCTGCTTCTCCCTCTCCCACTCCCCCTGCTTGTGTTCCCCCTCTGGCTGTCTTTCTCTCTGTCAAATAAATAAAACCTTTAAAAAAAAAAAAAAAAACTTTTAAGAGTAAGGGGTAACCAAAACTACCATTCGCATTTTGGGCAGGGCACATCAGAATCACCTGGCAGACTTCTTCACCGTATACACGGACCTGCTGTATTGGAGCTGGGATGTAGTAAGGACAGTCTAGCCTGCAAAATCTCCCCAGGTGTCCCGATGCCTCTTTCCTGCCAATACCCTTCAGACCATCGACGGCTTTCACAGGCCTCCAAGACTAAATCCAAACTCTTTAGCAAGAAATACAGGCTCATCTGAGCTAAACCCTTAGCTTTCCTATCCTCCCTAGTTCTGCTTTTACCTGCCCTCGCCTGCCCATATTGACTACAGTTCCTAGGAGGTGTGACACGTAAGAGAAAATAGCTAATTTATCATGAGTAGCTTCTCTCTGACCACACTGTCTCCTCTACCAGATCCCCCTTCTGCTGCTAACTTGTAAGTGTTGAGGTACCATGTGCTGACTGTTCCCAACCAGACCTCAAACCCCAACACTATAATCCATACCCAACTGTCTACCTGACATCTCCCATTGGATAGCTAATAGGCTTCTCAAACTTACTGTCCAAAATGGGAACCCTGATTTCCCCCCGATCTTGCTCCTAAGCCTTCCCTGTCTCAGCAACCACCTGGTTGTTCAAGTCAAAACTCTAGGGATCATCCTTGTTCCTCCCTTTCTCTCATCCTGAGCATCCAACTCATTAACAAACTTTGCTGTTTCGACCTCCAAAATGTATCTCAAATCGTTCTCTTTCTATTTCCATTGTTACCATCCTGGACTATTGCAACAGCATCTTCCCAGGGCTCTTCTTCCTGAATTATTAATCAGATCACATCACTTACCTGCTTAAAACTTTCCAGTGGCTTCCCCTATTGCTTTTTCAAATAAAATCCAAATTGTTTTACCTTGAAGTAGGAGACCTGCATGATATAATGCCTGCCAGCTTTCCGACCTCATTCAGCAGTGAGGGCACTTAGAATCACCTCCCGGGGGGGCGGTGTCTACCCAGCCCAGCACCAAGAATAGAAGCTTCTCTCCCCCGTGTCCCTGGGAGGCAGCTTTCTGTTTTTAAGAAGACACAAAATTTGAACAAATGGAATTGACACCTGGTCAGTCCTAGGTGGGAATGGGAAGGTATCTTAGCTACACCACCAAAAGCCTTCCTTTTCCTAGTCTGTCCCACAACAATGTCTACCAATTCACTGGGGGATTTCCATTGTAATTTCTCCGTCCATCTACCCTCACAACTGCCCACCTAGACCAGATTAAAGAGGTTACACAACCTGCATACACACACAGCATCCCCACACACCTGGAAAGAGGCCGAGGCTATTCCTGCAGGAGCACTCCTGCCTCCACAGCCCACAGGGGGAAAGTCTGGGCTCCACCAACAGGGAGAATGTGGTGTGCTTTTGAGAACATGTTTATCAGGCAGGTCAGTCTGTGGCAGACTTGGCCTGAGCTCTGGCACATCCACTGCAGCCCCTCTAGTCCCCGGGGAGCTTTCTGAAAGCACCAGGGCTTCGCTATCTCTTCTCCAGTCAGTGGTTGGTTTTAGAAGCCCGAAGATGATGAAACGATTTACTGTCTTCATAAGGAGGACAAAACACAGCGGCTTCTGGAGAAAATGGGGGAAGCCGGTGACCCTGAATTCTTTACATTCAGAAAAGCGCCCTTATTAATCTAAAACTATAATAAAATACAAACAGTGCTTTGCAAATAGCAAAAACCGCATGCCCCCTAAATAATTAAAAACTGCTTCTTGAAGGAATCTGCTGTCAACAGTGCCTAAGCTCTTGTGTGTGCCTGGAACTGAAAATGGATCTGTATTTACTCTAGTTTCTACAAATACTTCCCGGATGCGGAGAAGTAGAGGAGAGGAGAAGATGAGCTACTATGGACATACTGACTGTGTCTCAAGGCACCCTCGCTGGGGAGCCAAGACGCCACCTGATGTAATCTCACACAGGCTTGGGAGGTCCACAGACCCGGGGCTGCACCCTGCCTTCGCTACTTACTGTGTGCCCTGGGCAGGTCCCTTCACTTCTCCAAGCCCCAGTTTCTTTGTCTATAACTTGGGGATATCACCCCCTCCTTGCAGCGTTGCTACAGGAATTTATGGAGCTAATGGAGGTGGACAGTTTAAGGCCTGCATGTCCCCAGCACGTGCTGGGGAAATGAGAGCTCCTATTACATTATTATGCTCATGAGTAGCAGCCATCCTGAGTCCATTACTGACCTCCTGCCGTCCCCCTTCTGGGCTTTCGCCCAGTGCTCCACCTGGGCCAGGCTGCTCTTCTTCTGGCTGTGCTTTTCAGCGTTGTTCCTGGGAGGAAAGGCCCGTTGATACCCGCCGGTCCCGTTCTGCTCTCCTGGGCCATACATGGCGGGCAGCACCCCGTTCTTCTCTGCCCGCTGGGGCTGTGCTTGCTGGCCTCTCAGGCCACCAGGTAAGTCCACAAACAAGGCATCCTCCTCAGCCGGTGAATATGGGGACCTGGCCTTGCTCCTGTCCCGCTTGCCCTCCAGTGGGTCCCTCTGGGAACGGTACCGTTCTTCCTCTTGCTCCCGCCTCTCAAAGCCAAAAGAATCCTCATGGCTTCGATGAGGACAATCCCTCGCGTGTCCAGGTCCCACGCGGCCACACTCTCGACAGGACTCGGTGTGGTTGGCCTGGGGGACCGCCTGCCGCTCCACCTTCTCCACATCCCTGCAATGACAGAGCCACATTCAGCCCATTCCAGACAGCACCACGGGCAGCCAAGACTCCCCAAAGAACACACTCTATACTCGAATTTCCTCCAGGCCTTTGCATGGGCTGTTCCCTCCGCCTGGAATACCTTTCACACCTAGTCCCTCATTCTTCCTGCCTGACTTCTACTCCTTTGGGACCTGGCCTACATGTTACCTCCTCTAAGAAGCCACTCCAGTCACACACACTCCCACTCTAGACTGGGACCTTAGCTGACTCCACCATCACACTAACCACACTGGATCATAACTGTGTTTACTCATCTAACACCCAAGTAGACCATGAGTTCCCTCAGGCCAGAGGCCCATCTGGCCAATTACAATATTCCCAGAACTTCTATGCAATGACTGGTATAGAGTAGGTGCTTTATAAATACTACTGAATGAATAAATGATACATGTGACAATCTCATGCCTTTCCCTTTTGCTCTATGTCCATCTGTCTGGGGCAGTCCAGCTTGGATAGAAGGCTCCCGAGCCCAGGGTCTCTCCCACTGGCATCTAGCATAGCCCAAAGGACAATTAGCACATAATTAACATTCTCCCAAGATGCTGAGCAGAGAATGAACAGGCTCAGCAACCTCTTCAGATGACCTCTTACCCACTGCTCAAACAGGAACACAAGAACACAACAATCTTCTGAAGTATCACTAGTCAGATTTTAGAGATAAGGAAACTGAGGCACAGAGAAGATGATTTTTTTTTTTTTTTAAAGATTTTACTTATTTATTTGACAGAGAGAGACACAGCGAGAGAGGGAATACAAGCAGGGGGAGTGGGAGAGGGAGAAGCAGGCTTCCCGCCGAGCAGGGAGCCCGATGCGGGGCTCGATCCCAGGACCTGGAATCATGACCTGAGCCGAAGGCAGACGCTTAATGACTGAGCCACCCAGGTGCCCCGAGAAGATAAATGATTTGCCCAAGACCATAGTGCTGCAGAGCCCATCTGGTTCCCACTGCATCTCTGTATGTGTGAGATGGCCTACATATGTGCAGACCTAGAAACTGTAAAGGAGAATAGGGTGGGGGCCATCAGTCAGGTTGTGAACGGAGGCCAGAGGAAGAATTTCTGGGGGCATCGAGAAGGATTCCTCTTTCATGCCCTGTCTCCTACTGTAAAACCTTTCTACCCCACCCCCCTTTCCTTAGGGCAGGATCCTAGTTATATCTACATCCCCATTACTTGGTACCAGGGACAGAGCAGCAGCTCCATAGGCTTTGCAGAATTTAGACTGGGGAGGAAGGAGAACACACTCCAGCCCAGCCCAGAAAGACCAGAAAATTACCAAGGACCCTTGGCTGGGGCAGCCAGTTTCCTTTGGTAAAAAGGTCCTGGCCTTGCGATCTGTCACTCCTCAGATGGCCAAGCTCTCCATTTCAACATGAAAGCATACAATGGAAACGCTGAGGCATTTACATCTGAGTGGTCGCACCCCAGGCATCCTTACAACAACCTAGGAACCTCAGCTACCAATAATCAGCACAGACTCAGGGCAGAATCAATCCAGTCCGGAAGACAGTTAAAATATCAATGTAAAGTAACAATATAACCCCTAAGAAAAGCAATCACACATCTCACTGTCCATGTACTCTCCTGACTTTTCCATGAAAATCCAAAGCTTTGTTTAAAAAAAAAAAAAAAAATCAATTTCAGCATTTCGATTTTCATTTGGGGATCACCTCCCCCACTCCCAATCCATATGGTTTGGGTGCTGCTGACTACTAGTCCCTGTCCAGCTGAGGCTCCCAGTCTCAACGATTAGCTCGGGGGCTGACACATCACCTATTCCAAGCCAGTCAGAGTTAGTTCTGGGGCTTTGGTTGGAGCTGGTCTCGAACTGCTGTAACTAAATGGGAATCAACTATTTGAAAATGAAACCAACACCAAGGAAAGCAGATGGAGAGAAACAGAATCCTAAAACCTTGGCCTGAGCTCTGAGATTTAGCCATACCTAAATCAGACATCCTTGGACTTTTTGGTTGTGAACCAATAAATTCTCTTTCTCACTTAAGCTAGTTTGAGTTTGGTCTCTGTTACTCTTAGTGGAAGGAGTCCTATTACATCATTTGATAATGATATATTTAGATTGTGATCTCTGAGGGCCCTTCCATTCCTAATGTCCAGTTGGTCTATAAGCTCCAATAGTGGGAATATATGGGAAATATTCAGGGGCTACACTTTAAGAAAAAACAATTCTTACTGTACGTTCATTAAGGGACAACTCTTTCCC
This sequence comes from Phoca vitulina, assembly GCF_004348235.1. Taxonomy (NCBI): domain Eukaryota; kingdom Metazoa; phylum Chordata; class Mammalia; order Carnivora; family Phocidae; genus Phoca; species Phoca vitulina. The sequence goes on along the minus strand of NW_022589739.1, from coordinate 1,127,978 downwards.
ACAGTGTACATTATAGGTTTTAACTTTGTCCTTTCTTCAATCCTCCATAACTGCACCAGTGTAACCCCAACCGGTAGCCTTCAGGTTGCCTAAGTTAGCCTTTATCTTCTCTACTGTTTCTCAGACTTGGGAAACCCCGCAGGGAGGCTGTGCTAAGGCTGCTGCCCAGGGAACTAGAGCTCTGGCTGCCCTTTGGATCACACCCCAGCCAAGTCACCGAAGCTTGATAACCCAGTTACTCCAATTGTGAGACCTAAGTAACTGTCCCTCCTTATTTCCACCCCAATGATAAGTCACAAAAACCAGGTTGTGAAACAAACATGCCACCTACATACAGGACATTAGAACTAAAAGGAAAAGGGGGTTTCCTCAACTCCAGAATCCAAGGACTGTGGGTATGATGCCTCAGCCCAACCAACTGTAATGGGGATTTTCCTATCTTTACCAATCAACCTCCATGTATCTACTGAGCAACCATCTATCCCCACTGGGGTGGGCAGTTGGAGGTATAAGAAAGTAGCAGAGAAAACGGTCTCTGCCATCAAAGCCAGACAACCCTAAAGCCCGATTTAATCATGATAACCACATTTAATACTGTTCTCATTAACTGACCACAAATCATGGAGGTTTCCAGTCTTTTCTCACCTTGGAGCTAATTTATAACTATAAAACTTAGTCTTTACTATGTGTGTACATATGATATACACACCCTCGTATATGCCAGTACAACCTGATGATAAAGTTGATAGAGAACGGCCAATCCTTTTCTCAGATTAACACCACCATTTACTGCAAAATAAGCCTGAAGAGGGTGGCTAAAGCTGTGAATTGTGCAAGACTGTTGAATCTCAGATCTGTACCTCTGAAACAAATAATGCAATATATGTTAAGAAAGAAAAAAAGAAGAAGAAGAATGTAGCAGGAGGGGAAGAATGAAGGGGGGGAAATCGGAGGGGGAGAAGAACCATGAGAGACAATGGACTCTGAAAAACAAACTGAGGGTTCTAGAGGGGAGGGGGTTGGGAGGATGGGTTAGCCTGGTGATGGGTATTGAGGAGGGCACGTTCTGCATGGAGCACTGGGTGTTATGCACAAACAATGAATCATGGAACACTATATCTAAAACTAATGATGTAATGTATGGGGATTAACATAACAATAAAAAAATTTAAAAAAAAAAAAAAAAAAGAGGGTGGCTAAAAAAATGGTAGTCTGCTTGGCACCTGGCAGTCTTCTAGGCTCTCAAACTTGGGATTATGAACAACCCTTGGTCTCTGACTGCTGGGACTTACATAAGATGCCTTTGTGCCCAAAATAACTCAGGCTATGGCTGTAGGTAAGAAAGATGAAGGTAATGTCCTCTACTTCCCCATCTTAACTGACTTAAACAGTTAACTTACTAAGATACAGGATTTAAGGCAATAATGTTTTCTGGTTTTCCCCCGTCTCCCTGCATTCCCTACAATTTAACAACCAACTTCTCAAATCAGGAGACCTGTCACAAAACTGATTTGCAATGCTCGATTTAGCATAATGCTGGGAAAGAATGAAACACCCCTCAGCTTTCAATGACTGTGTCATTCAGAGAAGTTGGCCATGTAGGGCATACATATTTAGCTAAGATGACACAAGCCTTTCCACTGCAGGTCACTACTATTATTGTGAGCACCTGGACTCAGTGACTATTCAAAGTCACAGGGAATTCTTGGCATTCAGTGACCATTTGGGGCCAAATGTGTCAAACCCAGTGGACAGAGGGTTTAGAGCCAGTCAGACCTGGATTCAAGGGTTGGTTCCACCCAATACAAGCTGGGTGACCTTAAGCAAGTCTCTGACTTCTCTGGTTTCAGGTTTCTTATCTGCAAAATGGGGACAACAACCCCCACTTTTTTGGACTGTAGTGAGGACTAAAGGAGACAGTGCACAGCATGCCCTCAAATACACATGCGCTGACTACCAGTATCTATTTTCTCCCTCTTCCTTACCCCAAGTTTTTCTAAATGGCAATGTATCCAGCAAAAAGTCACATTTCCCAACCTCCCTTGGAGCTAAGGGTGACCATGTGACTTAGATCTGGCCAAGAAGATGTTAAGATGTACACAGAAATTGCTGGGTGGGTCTTCCAGGAAAGCCTTTAAAAGAAGTGACGCTTAGCTGGCTTAGCTAACCCTTCCCTTCTTTCTGCCTGGAATTTAGACTCTATGCTGGATTGCAAGGTGACAAAAATAAGGATAAAAGCCACCCACCAAAACCTGGGTAGAAAGTGAGAAAGAGCCCAGATCCCAGATGGCATCAGGGAGCTACTAAAACAGCCTGGACTAACTACCTCTGGATTTGTGTTATGTGAGGAAACTAAAACCCAATTTGATGATGCTATCCTAAGTTGGGTTGTTCTATTACTAGCAACCAGACCCAATCCCTGTTACAAGGGGCTAAACATTATTAGCAGGGATTGGGTCCCTCCATTTTTAGCACATCACAGCAATGCTCTATGTCTGCTTAGAGCAAATTCTTGTTTCCCCCTGCAAGTGGGAAAAGCACTCACCTCAGACCGGGGATACTTCTCTCTTCTTCTTTTCTTCACAAGAACTTGGAAATCAACAGATCATACTAAGCACTGATTATTATTTTATTCTGCGTCTAAACCCTTTATCTCACCAGGAAATAAGAACTACTATTTTCCTCTATCTTAATGCTCAACACACGCACAAACCATACACATTAACTCTCATTCAAAGACTTGGGTAGAAAGAGGAATGACAGCTTGTGGGGCCTTGGTTGGACTTTGGTCCAGTGGCAGATACAGCCCTTCTATCGAAATCCCACTAGAGGATCCCTCCCCACTCTCAACACCTAAATGACCAAACTAGGAACCCAAGAACAAGGCCCAGGTCACCGATATTCTTAGAGAGTTTAGTCTGGACCAGATCAAGTAGCAGAAGTCCTGCCCTGGGAAACAAGCTCAGCCTATGTTGACAGACGCTGAGTCCTGAGCACTGATCCCAGTCTCAGGAGGACAGTGGGCTCAAAAGTCAGAACTGACCCTAGGCAAAGTCCATAGACTTGTACAGAAGGCAGAAGAGAAAAGGGCCCAAAGCATCTTGGGAGCCTATGGCAGGCTTGCTCAGTTGAATTAATTCCTAGCATTTGAGGGAGGAAATGGCTGGAGAGAAACAGAGACAGGAGTCTGTTTCTTCTCTCCCCCAGAGTTAAATAGGGCAGTCCCCCTGGGAGTAGAGCAATTATCTGGCTCCCTTTCACGCTCTGCTCTAAATTAACAATAGAAGGCCTGACCGCTCTGACGACACACTCCCCAGTTCTCCAGGCTGTCCTCCCCCACAGAAGAGCGAGGCTAGAGAATAAATGAAACACCAGACTGCCAGGCTGAGATGCCTCTTGCCTCAGAGAAGTGGCTACAGGCAAAGTCCCTTGGGAAGTTTTAATGACTGACAAATCAGATCAAGGAGATCTGGTCACTCCAGGTCTCCTCACTTTGTTCATTCCTACCTAGAGAATCCTCCTTCTTCTTTATAGCTCTCTAGCGGGTAAGTCATGCTCAACCATCACAGTTCAACCCAACCCAGTCTGGAGTTCTGGCCAACTTCGCTCACTTCCCATCACCCTATGGCAGTCGTCATTCTGGGTCACTCTTTTTTTTTTTTTTTTTTGTGGCCAATGCTTGGTTGTTATTACCATATGCCGGGTCCTACTATGTGCCAGGAATGTGACATAGACCATCTCTAATCCCTACAACAATCAGTACTGTCAAGTCCAGAGGGGCTGAGGGCACTCAATAAGGACCAGATTACCTACAATCGTCTCTACTAAAGAAGAGGGACAGTGGCAGCAACAGTGATCACTGAGCACTCACTAAATGCAAAACCCTGAGCTAATAAGCAAGTTAAATATATTACCTCCTCTTATCATTGTACAATCCTCCAAGGCTAGACATATTATTAATCTTTCATTACAGGTAATAAAAGTGAAGCTCTAAGAGGTTAACCAACTTGCCCTGAATCATGCAACCATTGACATAAGCAGGATTCAAAACCCATCTGATCTGACTCCAAAGCCCTGCACCTGGTTGAAAACACTGTCATAAATTACTTCTGCTCAGGGTCCAAGGGGCTTGTCCAACCTCAGGTGTTCCTGCTACACTTTAATCAAAATGATCTGGGTTTAGAAGGCCAAATATTTAGTTCTCTGAAGAGAGTGCAGATAGCCAGCAATGTATGGGCCATTTCTGAGCAGGATGATCCCCCACACGTCAATCCCACAACAGTGGTCAGATTGCTCTGAAACACCCCAAATTCTTATTTGAACATCTTACAGGTACAGGTTTTATAGCTGTTTTGTTCATCCATCCATCCACCCACCTGCCCAGTCAGCCAAACATCCATGCATCTATCCATTAACTGACTGCTCACTATGTGCCAAACACTGTTCCATTTTCAAGGAGTTTATAGACTAGTAGGGGCGACAATGAGAAAGCAGGACAACATAACTTGAGCATGAAAGTCCTGTGAAAAAGGAATGACAAGCTGGAGCATCTACACTCTGAAGGGTCAGGGAAGGAGGAAATAACATCTAGGCTAAGGCCTGAAGATGCGCTGACATCTTCCTAATGATGGTGAGGGCCGGGGGAGCAGAGGAGCAAGGCCCAGATGGATACTGGTGCCTCATGAGGTGGACCTCCGGCCCTCACCCAAATCCCATCACAGCCTATTCTCCCCCTTGCTCTCTTAGATGCATCCACACTCCCTAGCTTTCTGTTTCTTGAATAAACCAAGTTCATTCTTGCCTCAGGGTGTTTGTAAGTGCCATTCCTTCTGCTTAAAGCACTCTGCCTCAGTTTTCCATCCGTAACCTTCGTATATCAATCAGACCTCCCCTTCATACCTTCCCTGACCACCCAAACAAAAGTGGCTACTCCTGCCCTGCCCCCTTGTTCCTCTCAACCCATCACCCTATTTTACTGCCTTCTTGCATGGATCATGATAGAATATTGTCTTCTTGTTTACCTGTTTATGATCTGTCTCCACCATCCTACCCAAGAATGCATGGGACTTTGCCTCTTTGTTTGAACACTGCTGTATTTCTCAGCATCTTTAACAGTGTCTGATGCACAATATGCCCTCAATAAATACTTGTGGAATAAAAGACTAAATAGATGAACACATGTACAAATGCACCCAATTCAAGAAGTTCAGTACGGCTGGAGCATAGAGAATGGGAAATAGCAAGACATGAGCCAAAGGTGTCATAGGGACCACATCCATGCAGTGCTCAAAATCCCTGAGGAAATTGATTTTTACTCCAAAGGTGATTAGACTACAAGTTCCTTCAGTCCAAAGACAGGACTACAGTTACAGAGAAACCAGAGAGGTTTGGAAACAGAAAAGAGAGGTCTTCTGACAGGCCTTCCTATCTGAGCTGCTTGCCAGTTTTGTGAACTGTAAAGGCAAGCTGACCTCCTTGCTTAGTGCTTTAACTTGTTGGAAAGGATAAGACATCCTTAGACAAGAGATAAAACACAGACCAATGCAGGGGAGTGGGAAGGACAGACTTTAAGACAGTCCGAAGTCCGGCAAGTGGAAGAACATGGAAATGGGGGGAAGAAATTATGAACAGAAGGAGTTAGTGAGCAGGCTTTGGCAGAATGATGGGAGAATGATGGGAGAATACTCAGATTGGCAGAGTGATGGGAGAATACTCAGCTTTGAGCCTAGGCTAAAACACTGTGTACATCCAATTTAAAGGGGATAAAAAGTTGCATTAAAGGTTATCTCTTAAACAGGAACAATTGCTGTCACACCTATACATTGCTTTGAGAACAAAAGTTTTCAACAGAGCAGGCAACCTGGGCTGTAGGGAAAATACTATCACCTGGGAGTTTCTTATTTATTCCTCTTTACAAATAATGTTATTTCTGTAATCCTTGATCCTCCCTCTTGCACTTACCACAGTTTATGAGTGTAAAAGGCAGAAGTCTATATCCTTAATATAAGAGGTTTTACCAAAGTCTAAAAAAAAACCTTAAGGTCCAACCCCTTCCAGTGCATGGGGTTGGACCTTAAGAATACGTGAATGAACTTCTATCAAGGGACTCTGAAGCCTATGTAGGAAACAAGGGGATAAAGTCAGGAGTTGCAGCAAGGGTGCTCAGCTCTGCTCCCGGGTCAGAGGAATGATGTGGGAAGAGGCTGGAAGAAGGAGGGGAGGGGCAGGTGGAGAGATGGTGCTGCAGGAACCTGGGCAGAACAGAACCACAACTCATAGCTGCTAGGGGATGAGTACATCCTGATAAGGGAGACAGTACAATTTGTTCCTAGAAGACTCCTCATCAGTGTGATCCAGAGGATGAATGATGAAACTGGAAGAGCCCATGACATTCTTAAACCAAACCCTATGGTAGGTAGTATGTCTGATACAAAGTATCTTTGGTATCCTATTAAGTAGGCACCTTACACATTTATTTTTTTTAAAAGATTCTATTTATTTGAGAGAGAGTGAGTGCGTGCTTGAGAGAGAGAGAGAGCATGAGCAGGGGCATAGGGAGAAGCAGACTCCCTGCTGAGCAGTGAGCCTGATGTGGGGCTTGACCCCAGGACCCTGGGATCATGACCTGAGCCGAAGGCAGACACCAAACCGACTGAGCCACCCAGGCGCCCCTACATTCATTTATTTAACTGAATACTTGTAATAGCTCTATGGACTAAGAAAAACTGAGGTTTAAAAAGCATACCTAATCTGTACAAGTGACTCAGCTAGAAAGTAGTAGAGCTGGGATTTGAACCCACATCTATCTGACTTCAAACACTAAGCTTTGGGTAGAAAACGAAAGGTAAAAGAAACCAATACAGAAGAAAGTGAGGGGTGAATCAGCGTGGATGTTAATTGTCTGTGCCTCCTTTATCCCATCCCAATGAGTCATTTTTCCTTCCTCTGCCCACAGCCCCGGCATTGATGTGGGCATTCACCCCTACCTCACCCTCAGTCCCTGTGGTCTGGTTCTCAGAAGTAAAGCATGTATCCTGGGCTTGTGCCAATCAGCATGTGCATTCCCTGGCCACAGTACATGGTTTAGGGTTTAAATGTGATCTAAGCCTGTCTAATCAGAATGGCTCTGGACAAGACTCTGGCTCTTTCCTTCTGGACTTCCCCCACCCCACCCAGATGACAGGAGTCCAGGGTTGCTGCAGCTAACTTGCCACCAGGATCTGCGAGGGACCTCCACATGGAGTGAAGAATGAATCCAAACCAGAGGTGGCCAGAGCCTAGAGCCTGAGACAATGACTTACAATACTGTCTGAGCCTTGAGCCCACCTGTTTCTAAAGCTAGACCTATTCTGAACTTTTTAGTGAAGGCAAACAATGAATTCCTCCCTTTTTAAGATAAATTTGGGGGCACCTGGGTGGATTAGTCAGTTAAGCCATCCACCTTTGGCTCAGGTCATGATCCTGGAGTCCCGGGATCAAGCCTGGCATCGGGCTCCCTGCTCAGTAAGGAGTCTGCTTCTCCCTCTCCATCTGCTCCTCCCCCTGCTTGTGCTCTCTCACTCGCTAATAAATGAATGAAATCTTTAAAAAAAAAAAAAAAAAAAGATAAATTTTTCTGCATTTTCTGCTACCCATCAGGAGTCCTACTATATATACCACATACATAAAGCATCTGCCCGTATGAATAAGAACAGAAGCATCTGGTGAGAATCGGGTTGGGCAGAGACTGATACATGACCACTGGGGCCCCCCACCTAACACAGATGGAGGTTTTCTAATGCAGATCACCAAACTGGAGGAGAGAGAAGATTTAGTACTGCCTGATGAATAATTCTAACTAACCAAATGTCTGAACATCTTATTCTGGGAAAACAGAACATTTAATAAGTCTGGATTTGCTTAGCTGACTATTTCATCTCTCAGAAAGCTAAAGGAAAATGCTATTCTGCCTTTATTCAGACTCAGAAGGTTAAACAAGTTGGGTTTTTTTGTTGTTGTTGTTGTTGTTTTTTAAGGAAGGAACCTTGGGCAAGCATGACTGTTGGATTTTAATAATTTATTAAGGGCATAATAAGAACAAATTTTAAAAGTTCAGAGCAAATCTAGGGACAATAGCCTGAGACCCTAAAAGGGGAAGGAAGGCAGCCCAACAGATAAGGGATGGAGCCTCTCCAAAGCAGAATCTGGGGAGAGTTAATTACAAAATCTTCAGGTAGGAAAAAGTTAAAAAAAAAAAAAAAAAGCCAAATCTCAGCTATCAAATTAATCCTGAATGGTTCGAGGCAGGCATCACCTTTCAATCACAATACTTCTTCCTGTTAAGCCTGATTTCATTCTCAGGCTACCTTTGACCCAGTGCCCTAATCAGCCATGATGAACTGAGCAGAAATGGGACACAAGAAAGAACCCATTTGCCGTTGCTGGTCTAAAGAAGCCAGTGTTATAACACAGGCAGCTCTCAGAGCTCAAGTTAGAAAAGGACATGCACAAAAATGGAAGGTGAGGCACAAAATCAAGCACAGATGCACGGCGGAATGGGCCCACAGGAATGATGGCAAAACGGGCAAAGTCTGGAAGGAGCTGAGCTTGGTTTATTTAAAGCAAAGCAAAACAAAAACAAACTTTTTATTTTTCTAAGAATTAAAATGAAGGAGGGGAGAGCTTTAAAAGAATATGAGATACAGGTAACTCTGCTTGGGGAAGATGATGCGCATAAATAAAGCTGAATGCTTTAACTTCTGGATTTAGTTCCATATCTTCCTCAAGAAGCATGATCTTCTCCATGAAAAGGAAAACAACCTTAGTTATGAGAGACTGAAAGTCCAAGACAGGGAGGAAGATGGGAAAGGCCCCAGGTGTCAGCACCCCAGGGCCCGAAGGGAACTCGGAAACAGCCTCAAGAAACCTCTCAGGTGATCTCTGAGGAATCAAAGAGAATGGGAAAATGGGCAGAATATTAGAGGCTTGCAAACAGCATCCTGATTTTCGAAAGAAGGGAAAATCAGATTCCATTCACCATAAGACTGGACAGCCTACCATCAACCAAGAGGCTAAGCTGCATCCTAAGCCGGGCAGATTTCACAGCACCCAGGAAAGAAAGCAACCAAGAAAAGGCATACAACTCAGTAGAAAAATGGGTAGAGGATAGGTACAGGCAGTTCACTGGAGGGGAAATATAAGTAGCCAATAAACAGAAAAGATTTCCACCATCATGCAGATACACACTGAAATAACCAGGTACTATTTATCTATACAGCAGCTCAGCAAAAAAATTTAAAAGCTTGGTAATATCAACTACTGGCAAAGATGTGGGGAGATGAGCACTCTCACTAGGGGACTATACAGCTTTCTTTAAAGGGCAATTTGGTATACTGATTAAAATAAAAAATGCATTGTATTTTGACCCAGCAGTTTGAAAGACACACATGCAGAGGCCTGTAGAAGGTTTTTCATCACAGGACTATTTATAATGGTAAAGGTTGAGAAAAAATAAACCAAGGTTTGGAGCGTTATGGTCCTTTAATAAAATACCATGTACAACAATCCAAAATAAAGTTGATCCACATACACTAATAAAGAAGGATTTTGGGGGGGAAAAGGTTGACAAGCTAAAACACACCATATGAAATCCATTTACAGTCGCTGAAAAATCCTGCCTTTAGGTTGCTGGAGAATAACCTTTTGTTTTGAGGCCTCACTGAAAGACCACAGTCAAAGAGGCCTCTAAACAGAGCGAGATGTCCAGATAGTGAAAAATGGGCCCATGTCAGAGGAGGACTGGCTAAAAGCACACCCTAACTTTTCCAGGGCTCCCTTACCCTCTCTGAGCCCCTGATTCCACTCATCATCCTCCTGCACTTTCTCTCAAGGAATTATCCACAGCCAACAAACTCAAGAATTTCAAGATCCTTGATTGTACCCTTGGTTTGCCCCCTTGAGGGAAGGGGTGGCTGGACAATAGCTCCCTAGCTAGCCCCAGCAACACGGTGGGCAGTCTTGAGGCACATTTTCAGTTTGTAAGATCTTTCTCATCTGTCTCTCCCTCTTCCCCAGTCTGTCCCTCCCACCACACATCTGAGAAGGACAAATGAGAAATACACCAGGTTCCAAGGCTCCATATCCCAGGCTATCACTTCACCCTTCCAGGTCTTTGCATTTCTCTGCCCAATGAAGACGACCAGATAACTTCTGGGGGACCTTACTGTGTATGCATTCTCCTCCCAGAAGAATTCATCGTTAAATAAAGGGCAGTGCTTATATACGAGTGAATGAAAGTGGAATTTGGGGCACCCAAGTGTTCTTATCTGGATCCCCATCCTAGAGTGGGAAGTTCTCTGACAGGGACCTTCCATTGGGACTGACCTCTTTAGCGATGATCGAGACAGCACCTGTGCGGCCTGGTTCATGGCCCGGACCCACGCGTTCATGTCCTCCTGGGTGTCGGCACTGAAGTAGTAGGTCCTCATGCCTGACTGCTCGGCCTGAGAGCCCCCCGTGGAGCTGTTATAGATGAGTGCTCGCATCCCTGTGTGCACAGCCTGTAAACGGGAGGCAGAAACCCAGGTCAGAGAGGTCAGCGCACGTTTTACTTCCGGGAGCCGAAACAAGACGACACTCCAGCCATGTTCTCCCCTCTTCCAGATTAAAAGCCCAGGCACCACCCAGCCTGTTCTGACACCTGGAAAACATCATGGCTGGATTCCCCTTTCCTAGTGCAGTCAGCCCCGGGGACAGCTGTGTCTGGTCCCCCTGGTAAAGCCCTGCAGCTGTACCTGTTCCTATTTCTCTTCCTCTGGCTCAGGGAGGGGTACACAGTCAAGGCATATGCGAGAGAGAGTTTTTCAAAACCCTCATTCTGTCGAAGCAAACTCTCTGGAATCCCTGTTTGGGTTCTTCTGAAGCACGTGATTACTGGACTTGAGCCAACAATCAGCAGTAACAGCAGGTGGCTTAGCTCAGGTATTCACTGGGCCTCCCAGCTTGGCCATGAAATGTGACGTGTGCCCATCGAAGCTGCCGCTCTTCTCTCTCTCCAAAGAGGCACTACAAAGTTTGACATTTGACTGAAAATTCTTGTGCACCTACTATGTGCTAGGAAGCCTCAAGGTGCTTCCACATGTATCCTTGCAAAAAGCCCGTGAAGAGGTACCAGAAACGACCACTGAAAAGCATCCAGGATGGGTGCAAACAAGAGGCAACACCAGTTCCTCCCTCTGTGTTCTGATAGGCAGGGGCCTGTCCTAACTTTGTAATGAAAAACCTCACCAAATCTACATAGGATGATGGTGTAAGGAGGAAGATCAGCAGAGCTGATCAGTGCCTACTATGTGTCTCCTGGGTACTACCATGACTCTAATCTCATTTTAATCCCAACAGCCCTGAGAGGTAGGGACAGAATCTCTATTTTACAAATGTGGCAAATGAAGGTCAGAGATGTTAAGTAACTTTCCCTGATCTGCATGCCCAGAAACGGATTCTTCACAGCATTTAACATTACCTGGCATTATCTATTTTACACACTAGTTTGTTTATCATCTGTCTCTTCCCTCCAGAATAGAAATTCCAGGAGAGCAAGGACTCTATTTTGTTCACTAAAGTATCCCCAGGAATAGTGCCTGGCATATCGTTGGTGCTCAATAAATGTTTGCTGAATAAATGAAGAGTTGGAACCAGGATTTATTCCTAGGTCTATCTGATTCTGAGTCCAAGCTTCTCTATACAATGTTCCCAGGTCCTACCCAGAAATTAGTAATGATTACACAGATCACTGGTCCAATAATCTGGATCCAGATTGAAAGGCAGACCTCATGCAAGGACCAGTCAGAGAAAACAAAATGAAAGAACCAATTAGGAGCTGGGAAATGACATGCTTCTAGAATCACTAATGGTCATGGATGAAACCTCTCAGATGAACTGTCAACATTGGCTTCTGCAACCCACACTAACATCTAGGTCCAAAATGCATATAAAATATGGGCCTGCTACTGACATTAACATACCTGAATCTATCTAGCTAGTTCTAAGAGAGTACAGGCAAACAGCCTGAAGCTAAGAGTCCCTACAGTGACCAAAACAAACCTGATATCCTTCCTTGCATGTATAAGAGGTTATTCACTGTCCCAGAAAAGATTCCTCCTGTTTTAGCAAGGTGGAGATATGACAGTGAGAAAAGAATAAAAAGGAACGTGTTCTGTCTTACTAATGAATCAGCAGAAATTCTTGGAAAAGTTCCCCTGGACAATGACCCCATAACATCTCTGATACCTCCTCCCAGACCTTCTGCCCAGTCACAGAGAGTTCTAGGACAGGCACTCGCCCCACCAGACACAAGGCCACCCATAAGCATAAGGCACCCTCAAGGGTATGATAGAGAGAGCAGGTCCCCACTATACTAGCGTTCATGGAGCCAGGCTTGTCCAGGAAATCAACATGGGACACTCTTCAAACATGGAGAGTTGGCATGTCTACAAATGGGCCTTGGGAGTTAGATCCATCATTACGGAGGAGCTACACACGATCACAAACAACTTCTAACCAAACTGCCAATATGTGCTGTCTTCAGCTGCCCTTGGTTCTGAAGAATAGGTTCTTGACTACGTTCTGCCTGTGCTTGGGCATAAAAGATGTATTAACTGTGAAGGTGACAAGTACAGGGAGTTGGCCACGTGAACCAAGTTCAAAGTGCACTGAGCTGAGGAAGATGCCAGAGCCAAGATGATGAGAAGTCTTCTCATCCCTTCCCTAGTCTCATCTCAAAGATGCTCCCTTCCCATCTGCTCTTCGCTTTCCAATTCACACAGTCCTCCTAGGCAACTTTGTACAACTGAAGAAAAAACTTCAGGCTATACCTAAAGGAAATGAGGACGTAAGCAAGGAACATTCTACCTCAAAAACTTAATGCCCCTAGGATATGACTGCTCTCCTGGCCCTTAGGACTCTGGTCTCGATCCAACAGTAGGGAAGGAAGCTGGAATGCTCACACCTCACGGCCCCAGCATCAACCTTTAGAACATAGAGGCCTAGGTCAGGGCCTATCAACTGACTGACTCATTCTCTAACTCATTCATTTAACAATAATTTATCATTGACTGTTGATGTGAAAGGCACCATACCAGAAGGGACAGCCTTAATCAAGGCCAAGACAGTTTACAGTCACATAGAAAGACCATGGACAAATAGCTACAATTGTAGTAAGTGTCATCAAGAAGCTCAGGATGCTGTGAGAGAGGACAGCTGGGGAGCCTGGCCTGCCCTAGAGAAGGACCTACCTACGGAACTGACATTTAAGCTGCCCTCTACATAGGAAGCAAATATTTTAGTAGGAGTAGCACAGAGGGACGTGTGGGACCCCAGTGTGGACAAGAGTATGATATGTTCAAGGAAGAAGCCAGAGTGCCTGGTAGGGAGAAAAGGAGAGAGCAGGGTGAGATGAAGTTACTGGAGTTGGCAAGGCCAGGTCACCAGGGTCTTGTGGTCATGTTAGGGTTTTGTCACATTTACAAGAGCAAGGAGAAGCTATTAAAGGGTTTGAGTGGGGGAGTGGGGAGATCGGATTTTTGTCTGGAAAAACCACTCTGGCTATAATATGAAGAGGTTAGAGCCGGGCTGGGGCACATGAGGGGACAGGGGGCAGGAGACCACTACAAGAGTAAGGAGAGAGACGGTGGCAGGGGCTGAGAAGGAGAGGATCGCCCCAAGTCTGGATAAAAGTAGCAGGTAATATCAGCAGGACCTGGGGATGGACTGGCCATGAGAGCTGAGAATGGCAATTGTCAAGGATAAGACTGCCAGGTTCATGACTCAAAAAGACTGTGGTGCCCATTTGTTGACATTAAGAAGGAACTCCTCATGCCCAACCTTCCGGCTGACTGTGAGCAGCACAATGAACTGGGTAGGAACTCAGGCCCCAGAATCAGCCTGACATGCATGGTGAGCATGCTTCTTACCCCAGGGCAGCCCTGGACAAGCTGCTCAACCGCCCCAGGCCTCTATTTCCTCGTCTTTAAAATGGGACTGTGGTTGATGATGATGTTTACATTAAGGCTGTGTGAGCATTAAAAGAGATAATATAACCTATAACGTTTCCTTTGATTAAGAAAACGGGAAAAACAGGTATCTGTAACACCTGTGCCTTGGTCGCTGGTAGAAACCAGAAAGCGCTTCATATCACATTATGACTGGTGTAAATATCTTGAAATAGCATTATGCTCATTGCCACTTTGAAATTACAGTAATTATTACGTTATAGGTTAAAAAAGCCTACCATTTGTAAGGTTCAAAAGATATGTTAGTTGAGGTTATTATAGGACCAGTCACTTGAGTAATCCAAGCTGACTGACTGAAGGAACTTTCTAGAAATTTTGATTCTTCTCTGCCCTCTCCCCATTTCTAATGTACAGAGAACTAAACATGAATTACAAGGAAGCCTGAACTTGGGAAATGTAAGCAGTTACCTGACCATGACTCCGAATACAAATGACTGCTCTATGTGGTCTCTGTTTACAGAATGGGACTAGCCCCATCTACCCAGGCACAACTAGCTGATGGGCTAGTTTTCCCGGTGAAAGCTCTAGATAGGTAAGTCAACCACTTGCAGTGCAGTGATAGAAGAGCTGAGGATGTACAGAAGAAGGGCACCTAACCTGTCCAGAGGGCTCAAGGAAGGCTTCCTGAAGGAGGTGACCCCCAAGCAAAGACCTGAAGGACCAGTAAGAGTTGGGGAAAGAACATTCTGGGCTGTGGCTGAAGCTCAGGCAAAGAAAGGCCTGTGGGCAAGAAATGCCCTGGGGCCCCAGGCAACTGCACAGGGCTGGAGGGAAAGTTTAAGATGGAGTGGCTAAAAAGGACTGGATAGGTAAGGTGGGGCTGGTAAACCAAGACCGGGCTTTATCCTGCAGTCACTGGGGAACCACTGACAGATTTATGGTGAGAGCACACAGCCTGGACAGATGTGCAATTCAGAAACAGTGTGGAGGATGGACTGGAGGCTGCAGAGTCTGAAGAGGGCTGAAGCAGGGGTAACCAACACCTACAGAGCACTCACCATGTGTCAGGCACGGTTCTGGCAGAAACTTAGTTCCAACAGGAGGGATGACAACAGCCAAGACAGAATAGTGACAGGGTGGTAGAGGAGAGTAGATGGAGGACAAAACTGAAATGGGAGAGGAAAAGGGCAGCTCTTCCCTGTTCTCTTCTCACCCCGTAATAACCTCCATGCTGATGGAGACTCTAGAATATAAGCCCCGTTAAGGCAAGGACCTTATCCTTCTCATTGTTGTATCCCCAGAATCTGCATCCTACCAAGTAGAACAATGGAGCACAATGAAAGTTTGCTGAATA
Organism: Phoca vitulina; assembly: GCF_004348235.1. NCBI lineage: Eukaryota > Metazoa > Chordata > Mammalia > Carnivora > Phocidae > Phoca > Phoca vitulina. The sequence goes on along the minus strand of NW_022589739.1, from coordinate 1,112,639 downwards.
TAAATAAGTGGAAAAACCACATGTCTTGGCTGGCCTTCAGCCAGAATCTAAAGCAGGGGTCTTAATCTTGGCGCGGGGCGGGGTGGGGGGGGGCCGGGGCATGAACCCTTTGGATGGTTTCATAAATCCTAAGAACTCTTCTCAGAATGTTTCTACGGATGCAAATAAAACAAAGGAAATTTGTTATACTGAAATGCAGTTATCAAAATTTTCTTAAATGTGGTGTAATGATATGGGTGCTTCTTTAATATTCATTGCATAAGAAATGTAGTAATAATTATTGTAATTTCAAAGTGGCAATGAGCATAATGCTATTTCAAGATATTTACACCAGTCATAATGTGATATGAAGCGCCTTCTGGTTTCTACCAGTGACCAAGGCACAGGTGTTACAGATACCTGTTTTTCTCTGTTTTCTTAATCAAAGGAAACGTTATAGGTTAAAAAAGCAAAGATGTGATTTATCCACTGACACCTGGGGATCTGTAGCGCTCAGGTCAGGAACCCTTGGCTTAAGAGAGGAAGAACAGCTCAGAGGAGGCCAATAAAGGCTTTTTCCCCATTGAGGATCCTTGGACCCTTTGCTGCGTGGAGATGTTCTTTGCTCCAGATTCTGGATCTGAGGGGCAAGCTTGCTGAGAGGTGACCAGCAGGCCAAGGGTGGCTGTGCATCCAACAGGAGCTCTTTGGGGAGGCATCCAGACGAGCCAGCAGAGCACGAAAGGCCTGCTGGTCAGGGCATTGCGTCTCCTGGACGCCACCAAGAGCCCCACCTGGCTCTCCTACAGAGCTGCCTGCATCTCAGAGTCCGTCTAGCACCAGCTGGTAATGCATAGGAGCTGCCAGGCTGTGGGCACAGTTGAAAAAGACAAGGAAAGGACCATATAACCTTTCAGGCTGTGCCTATCTACCACCACAGATACTCTCAACAATCTCAGGCAAGGTGCCCTAACAACAGTCAGAGAATTTCAGTTCTGGAAATAATGAAGAGCTGACATCAGAAGCAGGCGTAAGGCCCAGGACACTAAACAATGTGCATTCCTCAGTGTGCCCAAGAACATGGATCCTGAACTGCCCAAGGGTCCCACTTCCTGGCCCTTAAAAGAACAACGCTGCAACCCAAGAGAAAGGGAACTCTTTGATACTCAGGAAACCACAGCCCTCTGTGGAGAACCACCTGAACACCACTAGACCTGCCTGCAGCAGCTTTTGTCTGTTCTCAGACCCTGAGGATCCCCCCAAAGGGATCCCCCAAACACACGTACACCTTCTGTCTCTCAGACAAAAATTTAGCTAAGGAACACTCTTGGTGGAGTCCCTCTAAGAAAAAATTTGTTTTTCAAAAAGAAAAGAATCTACGACACATAAAAGATGTTTTTCTAAATCTGTTTTCACACCTCCCAGTGAAGTGTTAAGATGAAATATATATAGTTACAATCAGTTACTCTGACCATATTTCAAACGCTGTCCCCAAAAATGACATACAACATTATCCCAACTGTCTGCCCAGTAGCAACACTGAGCCCTAGAAAGGAAGGTTTTCTGAGGAAGACTTTTAGGCTGCAAAAGGCCAGCCTGAAACCCACTGAACACAATGTTTTCAGAGCCGTCAATCAGCAGGAGAGGCTTCTGAATGATTACATAGAAGAGTATCCCTAAAATGATAACAATGAACATTCATTCAAATCACTTCCCACCTCCTGCAATGTGTGTGCAGGAGGTGACCAAAATAAGATGTGGAAGAAAAGTAGAGAAAGGAACTGTCCTCCCTCCCTGTAATGCAACTGTAAGAGGATTGAGTTCATGTTCAAGTTCTGTCACCATCATCTTCCAGCTTTATGACTCTGAACAAGTTTCTTAAGCACTCTAATCCTCGTGTTCTTAATCTCTAAAATAAAGCTAATAACGCTGACCTTACAACACTGGCTCTCCACGACCTTAAATGAGCTCCCATGGATAGAAGTACTTCTCTGGTCATAAAAGGTTTTACAAATATAAGGCAATACTATGTTATGTAACAAGAAATAGGGAAGGATCCCAGAATCTTCAACCTATAGCAACTCTGCAGTCACTGGGGATAGTGACGGCCAAGGGAAAGAGAGGGACAGCTCAAACCTGGCAATGAACAAAGCTAAAGCACCAGTCCAGGAAGGAAAGGTAGAAGATGAGACTGACCTTCCAACCACCACCCCCACAATGGACTCCAGATCAAAACGCTGATGCAGACACCATGGATACCACGTACCAACACTCTCTTTAACCCTTACAGAGCGCTGGGTGTCTTCTCTTGTGCTTTTCCATGATCCTTTAACTACCTGTGGCTGGCAAACTTGACTTCTGTTCAATCTCTGCTTTAGTACCTAATGTCCAGTATTCATCTTATACCCTCAACATGGGAATAGCTAAGCTACATGAGTAGTGGGGGCAGGAGCCCCTACCCCGACTTGAAATGCACGTCATTGCCTTGTATCCTGAGCAGCGTGAGAGGGTGTTTCCCTGTGGCTACCGGCACCAAAGGCCACTTACTTCAGTGCTGAGACTTCCACTCAGCTGCCAGTAAAGTAGAACTTCAACCCACCCTATCCTTACCATCTCTAGGGGACCCAAGAAACAGCAGCAGTGAAGGAATGTGTGGAGGTCACCAAACGAGATGGCCTCAGGATTCCCCAAGTTTCGGCCTGACCACCACCCTCCTGGAGCCTCCACGCCCAGCTCTGAAGATGCCAGAGGGCGTCAAAGGACTGCCATCAATTATCATGGCCGCACTCACTTAACATGTGACCAAGCAGAAAAGCAGAAAGTAGAAAAGGGGTTTTACTATTGAAGGGATTTCCCTGAGAATCTTTAGTGATCCAGAACACAAATCAAATTTGATACTATTTGCTCTTTAACAAGATAAACAAAGCAGATAAACTTGAAATCTCTTCAACATGAGCTTCTAACCCTCAATGTAAGTTTTCATAATAAAATTGCTATAAATCCATGATGAGCGACCATCACTTGCAGTAAGTGGCTGGACACTAGACTGGCTGATTACAGTGATAAAAAAGCATGAAGGGGACGAGTAATCACAGGATTGGTACCAATAGGAAAGAGGGATCTGAATACTTGAGCAAAGCTGGGGGACTCAGAAGCTCAGAAACAAATTAAAGTACTTTTGATCTGGTATTATTCTTATTTAAAGAATTTACAACATTGTTAACATGCACCTGAAATGCTCTAGCTTCTTAACTTCTCCCCACTCCCCACAAAAAAACAACTGCTTTTATGAAGACATTTTTGGGAACACAAAGTTTCTTAGGGTAGAAATGCTGCCCTGGAGGGGAGGGGGCAGTACCTTAAAGGAATACTTGCGACTTATGCGGTCCTCAGGGGCCACAGGTGAGATCACATAGCTGGGCAGAGGGATGCTCCCAAGGACCGCTTCTTCTCGGCTGTCTTTGAATGGAAAAAACACATCAGAATAACCTTCTGTGGCACCTTCCCTGGGTTGGTCCATCCCACTGCCCCTGTTCAGGGCTCCTTATAGCTCCCTAGGACTGCTGTAATCCCTGATCGTCCATTCAGGTGCTCCCTGGGGACCTTTGCGCTAAAGCAGGAATGACACAGATGAGTCAGGGACAGAGACAGGCGTGGAAACATGCTCAGCGCAACCTGTGAACTCCTGAAACAGGGCAGTAAGCCGAGTTCTGCGGGAACACAGAGGCAGGAGTGGCACAAATTCGGGGAAAGCGGAGAAGGCTTCAGAAGGTGATATCTAAAGTGTTTTAAAGGATGGGGAAGGGCATTCCGGGAAGAGCAAACCTCATAGGCAAAGTTAGAGCGTGTGCGAAATATCCTACCTTCTACATCTATTCTCTTCCTCCTCCAAACCATCTTCATGACAGAGGTAACTTCCTAATGACAGCACTGGTCCTGTCGCTCTCCTACTCAAAGGCACTTGCTGACTGCCCACTGGATGCAAAATGCAGTTCAACTTACTCTGCCTGGTGTCACAGTCCTCTTGCATTTTGGCCCTTACCCACCTCCTGAGCCTTCTTTCCTACTATGTCCTGCAAGCAAGACTCACTCTGGCCTCACAGGTCTGTCATTCCATTTTCTTCTGCTTCTAGAACTTTATTGAAGTTGTTTCCTCTGCTTGAAATGCCCATTTGCCCCCATACACAGGCAAAGCTCTACCTATCTTTACAAGCCCAACTCAAATCCCATTTATTCTGAAAAGCCTCCCCCAATTCTCCAATATGGAATTAATTTCTTGCTCCCCCTGAATTGCTTAAGCACGTTGAACGTCTTCTAAAGCACCTAACGCTGCCTAGTCTTGTCTTACGAGTCAACTCTCTCTTCCTCCATATTTTGAGTCTTACTTCTTTCTCACTATTGCACAGCCCCTAACTCTATGTACTGGGGCTCCATAAATGTACATGTGCCCAACTCAATTGACCAACTGTCCATCCAATATTATAGGGGATAGATCCAGACAACAAGTTACAAAAAAAAAATGATTTATCTATCCTTCCTACCTCTCCAGATAGTGTCAAAGGTATGCCTTTGTTCCAAACGGGGTAGAAGCTGAGACAACTCCAGACTTGGAGAGCCTAAGTAGCAGATAAACTGGATTCTATTTATTTTAACTCAACAAATGGCACTTCGAGTGCAAGGATAGGTAAGGTAAGTCACCAGCCATTCACATATGCAAAAGTGAACACTTTGGCACGTAAATAGGTTATAAATTAGCTCAGGCCACTGGTCCAATCACTGCATTTGAGAATATAACCACCTGTATCACCTCACCACCCCCTCCAGCACAAAGAGCCCCTGGTGGCCTGAGCCTTAGCTCACCTTTATAGTAAAACAAGCAATAATCAGCAAGCACAAACCACCTCCTTTTCCACAGTCTCATCCCAGAACTGTCCTGCAAAGCAAAGAAAACTAATCAGACAATATCTGAGCATACTCTTACCCCTTTCCAATCATGCATGGCATGATGCTAGAACCAAGACTTACCTATATCCACTCGTTCTTTCAATAAATTAATGAATTCATAAATTTTTATTGCAAGGTCATTTTTTAATAGGACATTAAAATTTAGATTCAATGATGGTTTGTCCCCAGGAAGTTTTATGTGTGTCCTGGAAACAGACTAATGTAAGTATCCTTTTAGAAAGGAAGATGTGAGGGGCGCCTGGGTGGCTCAGTCGTTAAACGTCTGCCTTCAGCTCAGGTCATGATCCCAGGGTCCTGGGATCGAGCCCCACATCGGGCTCCCTGCTCAGCGGGAAGCCTGCTTCTCCCTCTCCCACTCCCCCTGCTTGTGTTCCCTCTCTCACTGTCTCTCTGTCAAATAAATAAAATCTTTAAAAAAAAAAAAAAAGGAAGATGTGAATTCAAAAAATACAGTTCTTCCATTAAGAAAGAAATCAGTTTTTAACAGAAAGGAAGCTATTTATTTATTTAGGTACTATTCTATAAAATATCTTCACTTACACTGATGAGAAAATTGATTTACACAGTATAGAACAAGGAATTTAAGTTAGCTAATCGATGAGGCAAAGTTCTCATTTGACTAAGTTCAGTTCTCTATCATAAGGGGCTGATTCTGCCATGGATTTTCCTTCCGTTCAATGTAAAGAGACTTGGACTGTCTTGCTGTCAAATTGCCTCAGAACATGAATTTGTCTTTACGCATCTAAAATGTAAATCAATACATTTATTAAAAACATTTTAGGTGAGTGTGAAAATTCTAAAAGAACAAAGCCAGGGTAGGAAAACAGCAGTGCTATAGGGTCATTTTTCTCCCAAACCTAGGAAAACTCCAGAGCTGCTCTTAGCTGTTAAAACTGTTTTCCTTCTGCAAAAGTTTTCAACAAGTTTAAATTTAAAAAATAACAGTTATGTCAGTCACTAAACCTAAGCACAACATGAAGTTTGTTCATTCTCCACTTACTAAAGTGCTAAAAACAAATTTAACTTGCTGAGTTCACGCGTTTCTTGGTTTTATCTTCTGCTCTGATCAGATGATCTCTAAGATCTTGGCACTATTGCTTTGTTTGGAAAACTCCTTTCCATCCTCCACACCTAGTGCAAATGTCACTTCCTCTGGGAAGCCTTTCAGGACTCCCCCAAGCACAGCTACATTCTCTGTGCTGTGTCCACAGCACTCCACACAGGTCTCTTACAGTTACCAGGCTGGGCAGTGGGGGCTGGGGAGAAGAATTACTTATAGCCCCTTCCCTCTCCCTCCAGATATCAAAGGAGCATACTTTTGTTTAATGGGGACGGGGATGCAAATGGAAAAGTCAGAAGGTTATTCAGGTAAAAGAGATGGGCAGAGAGGCAAGGAAAGAGGCTGTGAGGGAAGAGGGTATCACTGAGAGAGGTGCCAACACAGTGTCTGACAGAGAAGGCTAGAGAGCTACGGAAGCTGCCATGGGGAGTCTGAGGGGAGAGAGATTTCAAGGGGACTTCTAGGGACTTCTTCTGTGTGGTGTGCAATGTAATGCCCTCCTCTGTCTTCCCACAAAGCGTCTGGTAAAAATTAACATCACAGCTCTTGGAGTTTGTGGTTTTTTTGGATGGTATGATATGTGAGAGACTGTGAGGGCGATGATAGGACATGTGAGAGATGTGCCAGTTTCCCCAGTAGACTGAGTTCCTCAACTGTGGGAACCACATGTTCTTCACCTCTTTATCTGTGCTGTGAAAGCACTTAGAACATGGCAGGCAGGGACGCCTGGGTGGCTCAGTCAGTTAAGCGTCCGACTCTTGGTTTCAGCTCAGGTCGTGATCTCAGGGTTGTGGGATCGAGCCCCATGTTGGGTTCTGCGTTCAGTGCAGAGTCTGCCAAGATTTTCTCTCTCTCTCCCCCTGCCTCTCCCCCCTGCATGGGCACGCACTCTCTTTCCCTCTCTCTCCTCTCTCTAAAATAAATAAATTTTTTTTAAAGATTTTATTTATTTGACAGACAGAGACACAGCGAGAGAGGGAACACAAGCAGGGGGAGTGGGAGAGGGAGAAGCAGGCTTCCCGCGGAGCAGGGAGCCCGATGCAGGACTCCATCCCAGGACCCTGGGATCATGACCTGAGCCGAAGGCAGACGCTTAATGACTGAGCCACCCAGGTGCCCCTAAAATAAATAAATTTTTGAGGAGAAAAAAAAAAAAAAAGAACCTGACAGGCACTTGGTAAACAAATGGGCAGACGGAAGAACAGATGGGTGGATGGCAAGGAGAGAAGGAAGGAGACAAAAGGGACATGTTCTCTGGCCCTGGGAGCTCACAGCCTATTTGTGGCCAGAGGACAAGAGACAGAACAATTGGTGGTGAGTTTAGAGATGCAGGATAGCCTAAGGGGAGCTGACAGGGCTTCCTGAGTGAAGGGATGTGGGAGAAGAAAGAGCTGTTTCTAACCAGGGTGCCTAGGAGAATGGTGGTATCATCACCAAGGTCCAGAAAAAATAAGTTGGGGAGAAAAGAGAGGTAAGGGTGAGGAGGCAATGAGCTGAGTTTGGCTAATTCGGAATCTGAGGTGCGAGGGGAGCTAGATAAGTGTGCTAGACCAGGCTGGGCAGAGGACAGGAAAAGATGGGATTCTTCAGCCAAATGATAGCAAAGGTTCTTTAACATCAAGAGGGCAAGTGCTGGCCAGGGCTTGGTGGTAAGGCTGGATTCATGCTGACCCACCCACATGAATGCCTGGGTCCCAAGGCAGCCAATAGCAATGGGGGCCCCAAGGGGTCAAGTGGGTTTGGGGAGGGAAGCTGTAGCCATTGAGCAGATGGTCCACTCATAAAAATGGACAGCACACCTGCCTCAGACAAACTCAGGAACAGAGAGCTTATTATGAGTCTGTTCTCAGCTCCCAGGGGCCAGGGTAAGGAAGGAAATCAGCAAGAGCCTTCCCCCTCCCCAACCTGACCCTCCCAGTCTCCTCACCTGCTTGTGCAGCCACCCCCTCACCACCACTGGAACATTGGGGTTCCTCCGAATGGCCTGGTCCCTCTTCCCAAAGCTGTGGACTTTATTGCTGGATTTCATGATCTAGGAAAAAGCAGACTCAAATTCTAGCAGCTTTTAGGGGACTTAGGGAGTCACACAAAGCACCTGCATGATAGGAAAGCTGTAGGCCCCCCACCTTACTCTAAGTGGCAGTGCCCTTTGATAAAAAGAATAGCAAGGAGACCAAAACAGGCGGGCACATGGCCATAGTATTTTAATTAAAAAGCAAATCCAAGGCCTAGCAAGCTTCCCGTCTGAGTCACGGAGGAAAAAAAAACTGAAAGGGATTTTTCAATCAACTTTCACCAGCAGCTGTTGGCCCTCATATGTCCTACTCTTTCTGGAGCAAACCTACTTTTCAGTCACAGATTTTGCCAATTTCCAGATATTTACCGTCCTATCTGGGTTCATTCCTCAGCACTCACCCCTTCTCTGCAATGCTGGTTCTTTTCCCTGCTCCTCAGTCAATGGTCCCATCTCTCACCTTTCCTCAGGCCCATCGGTCACAAATCTCACCAGGCAGTCTCATAACACACCTGTGAACAGAGGTGTGACCCTCCCAAGACAAGCCAGGAAAATGATGAAGGCATCTAAGGACTTGGATGTCAGTCCCAGTTCTGCCAGCAATCACCTGTTTTCCTGGACACGTGACATACCCCCAACTGGTCTCAGGAAAAGCCTCCCTCACAAAACAATGGTGGGGGGTCGTTGGGCATCTGCAAAATATTAAAGGGTGGAAGGAAGGAGTGAGTGGCCAGGAGCTCACCTTGGGGCCAGGCTTGGCCTCCACAGTGGACGTGGTTCCAGCTGTGGACGTCTCACTGACCATGCTGGACGGTCTTTGGTTTCTCTCTTGCTTCGACATATGTGGATGTGGCCTGTGGGAAGACATAGGAGAGTCCAGTAAGTAAGCCTGGGCTGCAGTGGCAGTGGAATCTGAGATTTGTTCGAGACTAGAGCTGGTTGATGTGCCATGACTGATGTTCCAGAGACCACCTGACTCCAGGCTGTAGCTAGAAGACCTTAATGTCCACGTGCTTCAGGGAATCAACGATCCTAGATGCGCACACCTTTGCCGCTGACACCCCACAAAGGGGCCAAGGCTGGCATTCCTGCCTGCTGTCCTAAGGTTCCCACATATACTCTCTTACTCGGGTGTCTGGGGCAACTGCCCCATCAGATGGGCACACACAGTTGTGCCACTCTTCACAGGAGAGCAAGCCGTACTCCTTACACACACACACACACACACACACACACCCCTCCATTTCTCTGGCTCCCAAAAGAAGCTGCTTATAATTAGTAATAAGAAATCACTTGTGCACACATCCACACCCCCAGATACACACAGAGAATCGCTTATATAAACGCCAGTGGGGCTTGCCTCCCAAAACAGATTACTCAACAAAGACTCCTATTCTAGGAACACTCTTTTGCCCCAAAATAGAACCATCAGAGATATTAACCCCTTGTGCCATGCCTGGGAGCAGGAAGCAATGAAACATGCCTGGGCCCCCAGTGGAGATCCCCTCTGTATGTCCCCAACAGCACCCAGAGACACCGTGCTTCCCATCAAGAAGGTCCGCCTGCCCTGAGAGAGCCAGAACTCTGGGAACATCTCAGTATGACACTCAAGAGACACTACAGAGAACCCTTCTCACCTGCCTCCACACAGCCCCAGCATTCGCCAGTCTTTCCAAGCCTGGGTGGCAGCAAGTGCCTCCAACAAATTCAGTGCCTGTCCTCCAACAGCTTGATGCCTGATTCCCAGACTCTACTAACTCCAGGATCAGTAAGCCTTCCTCAATGAGTGAGTCTGCTTGTTCTGTGGCTGGGTTCTCTGACAGGCAACACGATCCAGGCAGCTGCAGTACACTGAGGCGCTCTGCCTGAGTGGAGAAAATCAGATTTGGAGGCCTGGGCCAGGCGCCTGAAGAGATGGAGGATGCAGACAAGACACAGCGAGGAAGCAGCACTCTGGGTGTCCGTTCACCAGGCTCACTTTTACAGAGGTGCCACGAGGGAAAATCCTAGTTTCCACCTTGGAGATAGGCCGCTTCCTTCAAAACCACTACCACTCAAAGGATAAGGGATCCTTCCTGTGCCCCAAGACAGAGCCCCGACACCCTGCACCATTACTTCTTCGCAGAAGGAGCCGTGACCACCGTGCTCTCTGAGCTGTGCCAACAGCGGGACCAGCTTTCCAGGGGGCTGAGCTCTACCGGATGCTTGGCAGCTGGAGATGCAAGTCCCACCAGGCAGAAAGATCACTGGCTCCTTATCAGCTCAAGCACTCACTCCAGATTCCCCGCCCCCCGCCTCCATCCCAGCCAGACTTCTGTTACTGCTCCCCACTCAGAGAATGTCACCATGCTCAGCCCGCTCACTGCTGGCAGAGGCTGCATGCGGCAGAGAGAGAATCGCCAGCCGGGGGTGAGAGGGGCCCTGAGAGGCTGCCTTGTCCAGCCCCTGCCTCCAGGCAGAACTATGCCCAAAACGTCTGTCTGGAACCTAGGCTTGCCTGACGTTCGGATTTCCAGAGGTTGAGACAAAGATGAATTCTCAGTTATGGCGGCTACAGACCTACGCCAACATTCAGGACACAAAGTCTGACAATAAAATAGGTTTGTTTGGGATTTATCAAGTTTACTTTGCTCCCCTTTAAGACACGGACAGAGAATTATTATAGAATATTTGGGAAATATTTTTTAAAAAGCTAAAAGGAAAGAAAAAAATTATCACAGTCTTGCTACCCAAAGGAAAACCATTTTTAACACTTGATATATATACTTCCATTCTTTTTTGTATGTCTGGCTTTGGGGGTGGTTGGGGGTAAAGAGTGCTTTTTTTTGTTTTTATGTAACTGTCATCATACTGTGTTTATGATTCTGCATTTTGATTTTTTAAAGCTTATTGTAAGTTAAACATTTTCTCCATTATTTTAAACACAGTCACATCATTTTATTTCTTTATTTTTATTTCTTTTTAAGTAAGCTCTATGCCCAACATGAGGCTTGAACTCACAACCCTGTGATCAAAAGTCACACACTCCACCAACTGAGCCAGCCAGACACCCCACATCCACATCACTTTAAATGACCACATCACATTCCATCAACTTGATATGCTGTTTCTCTTCTGTGGGACAAAGAAAAGGCTATTTGGATGTGTGACTGGCCCAGAAGATCCAGGATACATGGCCACTTGCACCCTTTCTGTACCTTACAATCTTGAGCTCTGACTTTAATCACCTCCTGCTTTCTAGCCCCGTGTCCCCACCCCATTCGGGGATGCTGGCCGGCCAGGGAGCTCCTCCAGACAACAGTACTGTCCTACAGCCTTGGATGGGTGAAGAAAGACGGTATAGCCACCACCTAGGGAGCCAATTATGAAAAGATTTCATCTGAAGAAGAACTGGTTGTGGTCCCAACACTGAACGTCAGTGAGGGACAGTGGAACACAGTGGTTGCGGCGGGGGGCGGGGGGCGGGGGGCGGGGGTGGCAGAGTACAAGAGGAGGAGAAAGAAAAACATGAAGACAATTCCATTCTTCATTCTTCAGAGACCTCTGCTCAGCCACACCCAGAGACAGCTGGCTTATCAGGTGATATGACTAAAGCCCAAACTATATCTGCCCCAGAGAAGAGACCGTGTTGTCTCTATAAACAGTGAATGTCTTCATCAGGGCTCTCCAGGGGCAGGGACAGCTCCCAATTCAAACAACAGTTTCAACCTCTACCTGGCAGTCCCTGACCTGGCTCTTTGAAAGAACAAAGTGCACACAGCTACCCACTCAGCCGAGTGACAAGATCTGCCTTCAGAGGATGTTCCTCTGAATCTCCTCAATAAGGGTAATGATCTCCTAGGTCTCCCAAGGGCAAATACGACTTTGGGAAATAACTAGTCATCTGTAATTACAACTAGTTTAAACAACAACAACAACAACAGGTGGTGGTCATGCTTGGGACACCATTTGGTACCCCAAAACTAAGGATATAAAAAGTTTCAGGGTGTCTGGGTGGCTCAGTCAGTTAAGTGTCCTACTCTTGATTTCAGCTCAGGTCATGACCTCGGGGTCCTGAGATAGAGCCCCATGTCAGGCTCTGCACTGGGCATGGAGCCTGCTTAAAAATCTCTCTCTCTCTTTCTCCATCTGCCCCTCCTCTTGCCCCCCCCAACCTAAAAAAAGAAAAACGTCTCAAAAACAATTTTCTTACTTGGCTGAAAAGCGGGCTCGGATGGAAAGTTCTGGAGGTCGTTTATCACACTGTTTTGAACAATGGTGTGATGTGTATAGCCTCCTGAAGTGAGACAATACTGAAAGAATCATCTTAGAGGCGTGTTTCCCACTTTAGAGTCTGGTGGGGCAGAGACTGACTTTCCTCAACTCCTCAGACTGAGGTATACCCCGACAGGTTTCACTCAAGATCCGTCCTCTCCCCCAGAGAAGAGCCTGTGCCCCTGAGCTGAGCAGCTGTGAAAGGTGGTTCAGTTAACAGCATGCCCTCAGGCACATGAGTCACACAGATTCCCAAGAGAGGAGACCAAAACACCTGCACACGCTATGGGAAGGCTGACTCTTGGTGTCATTAAATAAAATCTATTAACTTAAAAGCCTGTTTGCCAGGTTTCTGGATTCCCAAAGTACAGTGGGACGATCTGAACAAAGAAGTCTCTTTCCTTGGCTTGGGCTACATGAATGCTGATTATTTTGCTGGAGGGGTGTGGGCTGAAGTTCAAAACAGTGAGCTAGAGTTTTAACTCAACTGCCTCCCAGCTGAAATGAACAAAAGAAGTTAGGACTAGACAAAAATCAGTCTGGAGAAGCCCAGCAGGAAAGTGCTTTCATCCTACTCTAAACTTCCTGAAGGAAGTGTCAAGTGAGCCTGGACAGGAAATCACTTTCTCTGTCCCTCAATTTCCCTCTCTATAAAAGGAACTGCTTCTGCTACCTACACACCCAGGAGCAAATGCATATAACACCGACAGTGTGGTAAGAGGGAGGTTATAAACTCAGAAGTCATTTTTTTTCTGTTGGGTCTGAATTTAGGTGAGTTTGGTTACTGGGATCCCCAGATGCCTCTCGGTCAACATCATGAACAAGAGCAAGCTCAAGTGGGATCACAGCAACACCCTTCCCTAACCTATTGCTGTCTTAATAGGTAGGTCACCAAGCCAAGAATCAGCAACCCGTAGGGTAGGTACACAAGGTCAAGCAAGCAGAGGGCTTGGGCTGGACTTGTCCAGCACCTACTGCATGCCAGGCACTTAGCTTGCATTATCTCACTTAACCCTGAAAAGCCAGCTTTACCATATCCATTTTGTAGATGAGAAAACTGAGGCTAAGTGAGATGAATGACTTGTCCGAGACAGAAGCTAAACTCCAAAACTTGGGCTCTGCCACAGAGACACCATCCCATGGCAAGTTCCAAGGTGTGACAGAAGCAGGCTATTGCTGTTCTTCTCAGCCCCAAGCCCCATCCCCAAACCAAGAGGATCCTGAGGGGTGGAAAGACCAGAAAACTGGAATACCTGGGCCTCAACAAAACTCGCAGCTTAGTCACACCTCCACAAGTCACATTGTTTCTTTGGGCCTCAGTTTTCATTTTTGCAAAATGGGGTGAAAACTACTGTCATCTCACAAGGTGGTTGTGTGGATTCTAATGACCTTTTGAAAACCATGACACATTGCATTAAATGAAAAGCATTGTTGTGGCTGTTACCAGTGGAGACCCCAGAATTCAAATCTCAGGTATACTCTATTTTTATTTCCAAGGCGCTTCTCTCCAGAAAGCTCAAGGTGCCAAACAATTAACTTCTAAACAAATCATTTCCTAGAAACACCCCTATAAGCACCTTATCTAGGTGGGGCTCCTTTAAAGAGTAATAAACCTGTGGCTGGGGGACGGGACTCCCATTCTTTCCCCAGGAGGTTAGAAAGCTATGGCGGAGGGGGGGGAAGGTGCCTGGGTGGCTCAGTTGGTTAAGCATCTGCCTTCAGCTCAAGTCATGATCCTGGAGTCCCGGGATTGAGTCCCCGCATCAGGCTCCCTGGAGCTCAGCAGGGAATCTGCTTCTCCCTCTGACCCTCCCCCCTCTCATGTGCGTAAGCGTTCTCTCTCTCTCTCTCTCTCTCAAATAAATAAATAAAATCTTAAAAAAAAAAAAGGAAAGAAAGCTATGGGGAGTTGGGAATCCCCTACTGAGAAGCCATCATTAGATGTCGCTTGTATCCCATCAATTCCTGGAAAAATAGGCCCCCAAATTCATGTTCTGTCCTCAAGGGTTCTACACAGAGAGCTCAGCAAGAACTAATGTTATGAGAGGAGGGTGTATGAGAAGAGGCGCACTCGCTAACAACCAGCAAATTTTTTAAAGTGCTCACACCCACCACCTAAGGGGTTCGGGGGAAAAGCAATGCACAATGAAAAGCAAGAATAAAAGAAAGTTCTTGTCCCAAGCAGGCAGACACCTCCACACCCCCTCTTCCCAGAGAAAGAGACACACACAGACAGACCGCCAGCGCTCACTGCATACTCCCAACACCCCGGGGGAGGCTGTCTGACACGGGTCTTCATTCAGCAAGTGTGGCCTTGTTACTCAGCTGTGGCTTCCCGTGTTCCTTCCCCTCCCCCCAACTCCGCTCTGGAACACAGGCTCCAGTTCCTCGCCCCACGCCACCTCAGGAGCTGGAAACCAGCCTAAAGAGCACCCCTCACCTGGCATGAAAACAGCCCAGTGAGCCCCATGGGCTCCCCTCCCCGCCCCCAAAACCCAAGCACTGCTCTGAACTCGGCCGGAGTCCTGCTCAGCCGTATGACCTTGGACCAGTCTCTTCCGCTGTCCTCTGTCCACGCCCCGTGCCTCAGTCTGTGCTGGGGAAGCACCAGACCTTGACCTCTACTGTTCCTTCCACCTCTGCTTTGCTATTTCAGAGATGCTACAATGCTAACTCGAACCACTGGCAAGTCCTCCTCTAGCCTCTCAGCTCCCCCTGGCTTACCAGGCAGCCACTCCCCTACTAGAAAACAGCCCTTTCTAATGGAGATGGGTGGGGTGCTTCCCAGACCAGGGAGGGAAAAGAGGAGGACTAGAGGGGAAGTCCCAGGAAGAAACAAAATGACTGCAAGCAGCAGCTTCCCTTCCACACACGGAAGAGCCACCACTGCAGCATCTTCACCCCACAAAGACAGAGCCCGAGACGTGAGGGCTGCGTGGCAACGGCCGCACCCCCAGTGCCCTTGGAGACACCAACGCCAGAGCCAAGTCAACACCCAGGGGTTTGAATGAACTGCCGACGCCGGCACCACCTCTTCCCTACCTGTGACCGTCACAAATGCCGTCTCCTAGACCAGTAAGGAAAACTGAACAGTCAAGTTTCTGCATCTGCTTGCCAGATGTTTCCATTTTTCCTCGTTTTTCTGCTGCCATGGCAACCAAATGCAACAGGCAAAGCTAGCCCAAGACTGCCAGGCTGGAGAGACAAGGTGCTGGTTCTATCAGCCTCGCAGTCCCGGCTCAGCAGATGAACAGCAGGGCAGACCCTGCCGGGCTCAGAGTTGTCGTGTACCCCCACCCCCATTCTGTGCTCTTCATCTCTCACTGCTTACCAACTTGGAACTGCAGGAGGAGCACAAGTCAGCCTCCGGTCTCCTAGCAGCAGGAGAGAGCCCACCCCCAGGCCCATAATCTGCATATGCCTTGGAGAGTCTTGTGCCCTGCCTCGTCAAAATGAAGAAGTCAAAGGTCAGGAAGGTAATTCTTTTTTTTTTTTTTTTTTTTTAAGATTTTATTTATTTATTTGACAGAGACAGACACAGTGAGAGAGGGAACACAAGCAGTGGGAGTGAGAGAGGGAGAAGCAGGCTTCCCGCGGAGCATGGAGCCCGATGTGGGGCTCGATCCCAGGACCCTGGGATCATGACCTGAGCCGAAGGCAGACGCTTAACGACTGAGCCACCCAGGTGCCCCTGGGAAGGTAATTCTTACCTTCAGCAAGATATCTTTTTAAGTGGTATTCTCCAAACACCACTCATGACATTCCAGGCAATTCCAACTTAACAGTTCTTTTCCAAACAATCCAGTGAGAAAACAGGGAGCTGCTCAGACTCCAATGGAAGGAGCAAGCTAACCTCACGAGGATGCAGGGAGAGGCAGGCCAGGAAAGGGTTCCCTCCAGGTTAGGGAATCTAGGAGATTTGGGGTGCCTTACAGCTGGCTTCTGAGCACAGCAGCAGGCTTCTGAACTTCCAGAGCACATACTCTCTCTCAACTAGGCCCCACCTCAACATCAAATGCTTGGCAGAGCCTGGGGGTCAGTGTACAGAGCCAGCTGTCAGTCAGCTGCCAGCCTCACGGCTCCGGAATGCTTTTCTCTCCTCTTCCCAGAGAGCTGCGGAGGCGTCCGTCAGCGGCTTCCTGGACAGCCCGCTCTGAGGAGAAAATGCTCCTGTGCGTAGCCCCAACCACCAGAACCACGGCCTGGAAGTCCCTCGTGCCAAGGTTATCTCTTTAGGAGGGCCCCTATGGGTGGCCCATTAAGCCACAAAGGCAAACCACAAGCTCCCAATTCAAGAAAATCATGGAGAATCAGGAAAAGAGGCTGAAAAGGAGGAGCTCAAATGACCCAATCACTGGAAATGAGGCTCTGTAGAAAAGCTTGAGAACATTTTTTGGAGAAAAGACTACTAAGGAGGCTTGGCATCTTTCACGCAAGAATGAAGTTATTAGATCAAATTTCATTACTGCAGATACAATAAAAATCTCTAGCCTACTTCGTTGGCACATTAACACCTAAGGACAGCCAAGGAAGAGGACTGTCTCTCGAAGACCACTCTAATGAGAGGTAGAACTGGAGTGGTTGGAGGCACAGCATCTAGAGCCAGACTATCTGGATTCAAATCCTAACTGCCACTTACTAGCTGTGTGACTTGTGGCAAGTCTTTTCACCTCTGTGTGCCTCAGTATCCATAACCATAATGTTATCTTCCTCATAAGACCGTTGTGGGAATTAAATTAATAAATGTAAACCACTGGGGCGCCTGGGTGGCTCAGAGGTTAAGCGTCTGCCTTCGGCTCAGGTCATGATCCCGGGGTCCTGGGATCGAGCCCCATGTCAGGCTCCCTGCTCAGTGGGGAGCCTGCGTCTCCCTCTCCTTCTGCCCTTTCCCTCTGCTCATGCTCTCTCTCTCTCAAATAAATAAATAAAATCTTTTAAAAAATGAATAAATGTAAGCCATTTAGAAAAGTACCTGGTAATAAATAGTAAGGGCTCTAAATGTTCACTATAAAAATAATAATATTATTATTAATGGAAAAAGCCAACTCTTACTCTAGGAGGTAGATTACTTCATTTAACGTTAAAGATGAAATTCTAGATCCCAAAACAAGGGATGTCAGGAATCTCTTTCCTAGAAAATTATGAACTGAGCTAAAATTTGCCGGCCTAGAACTTTTACTCATTGACCTGATGCCTGCCCTTGGCGGCCACACAAAAAACATACCCCACTTCTGCCTGCCAGCCCTTCTTGAAGACTTACAGCACATCCTCCTCCATCTTCTCTCCTGCAGACTAAACGTGAAGGTCACAGGACAGTGTTCCCAGACCCCTCACCATAATGGTCCCCCACCCCAGAGCAATCTCAATTGCTCAATATCCCTCTTGAAACTTAGTACCCAGATCAAAGTATTTGGGGCTTGGCATGCCCTTGATGCTCCATAAACTTGGAATGAATGAATGAAGTAGTCCACAAACACCATGATATACCAGAACTATTATCCTCCTTTCTCTACATCGTGTACTTTTATTAATGCAGCCTGAACTTACATTAGCTCTTCCAAGTGGGATTTCCACAGGCCTATTGGCCTGGGTGTACAGAGGTGTCCCCTGGGGAACAAGGCTGTAGGACCTGCTGACTGATACCCACCTGCCTTGACGGTTCTGACAAAGAACTAGATCGTGTAACAAAAAAGGTGAAATGAGAAATCAAATCCTCTAATCATAGGAGCAAAAGCAGCCTGTCAGTGATAGACTCAAAAGGTCCTACTTCCCTTAATAAATCTGGACTGTGGATTATTAAGTATAGTCATTGGGGTGCTGGCCAACAAGTATTTTGGATCATCTTCCCAGGTGCATGGTAGAAATGCACTTCCCTGGCCCCGTGAAGTTAGGGGAGGTCATGTGACTTGCTTTAGCCAATGAAGTGTGAGTGAAAGCACAATGCACAATTCACTAAGTTCCCTTTTTCTTGGCTTTGGCCATCATGGAAGCACAGAGATGGAGCAGCCCTCAATAAAAATGACAGAACAAAATCCCTCAGGTGACCTATGATGGACAGGGAGCAAAAGTGAGAAATAGGGGCGCCTGCGTGGCTCAGTTGGTTAAGCATCTGACTCTTGATATCAGCACAAGTCATGATCTCAGGGTAATGAGATTGAGCCCCGCATCAGCCTCCACGCTTAGTGGAGTCTGCTTCTCTCCCTCTCCCTGCCCCTCCCCGAGCACTGTCTCTCTCTCAAATAAATAAATAAATCTTAAAAAAAAAAAAAAAAAGGTGAGAAATAAACCTTAATTCTTTTATGTCACTGAGATTTTGTTTGTTATTGTTACCACAGCAGACCCTAGCTTATCCTGGCTGATTCTGTATTACTGACACAGAAACTAAAATACTCAGAGCTCACATCCTCTGGACCCACTGATCATAGCTTTCACATTATTTCTCTTCTCCATGCTTCCAATCTGTAAGGTGGGAAGTCATCTTTGGGTGGGCATACACCTGTTACACCAAGCAGCTCAGGTAAGCCCCACCTGCCAACAATGGGGTAGATGTGTTATCTGTCCACACAGTAATGCTCTCAAGGAAGCCACCACGGAGACTGGTTTGTTTTTTTTTTTTTTTCCCCACACAAGAAGGAGCCCAAGATTATTTGACTAAATACATCTAAGATTGGCACCATAGCACAGAGAACAATGGGTATCCGGAGGAGATTGAAGGATGAAAGGAAGAATCTAGGAGTAATTTAGGAGGGATGAAAATAGCAAGTTGTCGAAATTAGTGGTTTTTAAACTTTACCTGAATTAGAACCACCTGAAGCCTTTAAAATACGGGCTACGGAGTGCTACCTCCAGGGTCTCTGATTTAGTAGGTCTGGGACGGGGTTCAAGAATCTGCATTTCTAAGAGGTTCCCAGGTGATGCTGGTTCAGAGACCACACTGAAAACCACTGCTATGGAAGGATTCACTTCAAGAACCTCAGGTGCAGGCTCTGGCAAGAGGAGTCCACGTGGCCTCAACAGATGCTCAGAGAAGAAAAAGGAAAGAGCCAGTTTTCCACCCACCACATTAATTGGAGAGCTGATGTGTAAAGGACACACAAATGGCTATCTCAGTCTTTTTTCCTCACCAAGTAACACACTACACAACAAAATTAAGCTCCTCTAAGGGAACAAAACAGGAATCTTATTTGTTGGCACTTCTTAAAGATTTTATTTATTTATTTGAAACAGCGAGAGAATGAGAGAGAGAGCGAGCACGCACACAGAGGGAGAGTGAGAGGGAGAAGCAGACTCCCCGCTGAGCAGACAGCCCCATGTGGGGCTCGATCCTAGGACCCTGAGATCATGACCCAAGCCAAAGGCAGACACTTAATCAACTGAGCCGCCCAGGTGCCCATTGTTGGCACATTTTTAAAAAAACTGGGGTTCTGTGAGGTGAAATCATGCCTCACACACCCTCCAAAGTTCCACCAGGGGTAAATCTGGGTGTATTTTAGGAGGAAGCAATTTAGATAACTGGCTGCAATTCCCTCTCCAACCTTATCTCCTCACTCCCCTGTGCAAACCTCGGCTATAAGTCAGTCCCTCTTGGCCTCTGACCCCACCAAGGCCAGTCACACTTCCCTCAGCTGTGAATGACCCGCGCACGCACGTGCACACTTATCTTCACTTATCTAAATCCCCCCTTCCTCCAATTTAGAGCCAGACACTTCAAGAAAGTCTTCCCTCTCTTTCATCCCCATCACAGCCAATCAATTATCAAGTCCTGTCAATTTTACCTCCCAAGTCCAGTTTTACCTCCAGAGTCCACCTGGTGTGTTTCATTTTTCATTCTAACTCAACTGGTATAGATCCCCCATGCTCTACCGTCTTTCTCCTCTAGGTCGTTGCCCAGATTGGGGCACTGTGACCGGACAGGTCTCAATTTAAACAGCATCCCTTCCGTGATGGAGAGGCCTCCCACAATCCCTAAGCCAGGTTAGAACCCTCTTTTATCAACTCCCATTGAACCCTAGGTTTTTTCTACCAAGAATAGTTATCACATTTGTGATCTCTTGTTTACTTGTCTTCCCCACTCTACCATCAACTCTTCACAGACAGGACTATATTTGTCTTACCTGCTGCCGTAACTGCAGACTCTGGCATGCCCCTGACACAACAGAGGCACTTAGTATTTAAAGAGTAAATGCAGGGATCACCACATCAGTTCATAGGAATCCTCCCCTCCTCTCAATGCCTAAAGTACATTCTGCCTGCTTCAAGGAACGTCTGGTCACCCGACATTGCACCCACCACCTGAGGCAAGCCAGCAGTCCTTACGACATCCAAAAAATGTGATCTAGAGGGGAAAAGTGACCCTGGAAAAAAAAAGTTTTTTCTTGGAAACTGGACGGAACTGAGATTAGCTACAGAGATATTTTGGGAGGATAAAAGAGGCTACCTTCTCAGAAGTAGCCAGGGACAAAGTCTTAATAGCGAGGGAAAGGAGGTGTGTATAAGACAAGGGTGTTTAGTGATGGGAAGTCTGAATTTCTCTAGAAGCTTTTATTAAAGTTGGTAATTTCCTAAACTAGGTGTTCTAATGGATTCTCCATCCAGACCTTTAAAAATGACAGGCAGCCGTGTCTCTAGGATGCCTTAGGAAGGGGGCTAAACTCTCTGACCTCCTAAGAGCTTCTGACCTTCAGGATTCTTTAAACATGCTCATTCCAAGTTGGAATGTAGAGAATCCACATTCTGGCTCTGTCTTTACATAGCAGTTCTGTGTCAATGTAGGAGACAAGACAATCTTTACCTCCCATCTACTTTCTAATAGTACTGATGCTTTCAAAGTCAGACCCCCAACCCCAGTCTGGCATCATGACCCATGAGCCATGAGCATCCAAAGAATTTAGCAAGTAGCCTCTCACTAGTGGCAAGGGTTAGCCCTGACTGAAAAGATCAAGCAGGAGTGACACCCTGGCTTTTTCTACTTCCAGCCATGCAACTTTGAACAAGTGACCTTGCTTCTTTGAGTCTTGGTGTCTTCATCTCTAAAACGGTGATAATGGTCTACTTCTCAGGTTTGTTGTGTTACATGAGATGTGCATGTAAAACCCCCAGCACAGAGTAAACGGGCAAGGAATGTCAGTATCATTATTACAGATTTCTAGTTTTAAAAGTTCTGAAAGATAATGATTCTAAACTGAAAATACTGTAGGAACAAAATGATGTTTGGAATTTGCTTCAAAATAATCTAGGCGGTGAGGGGGACGCTACAGATGAAATAAAATCAGCCATGTTTTGGAAATTGTTGAAGATGGGAGATGAATACATTAGACTTAATTACTTTATCTCTCTCCTTTTGTATAGGTTTGAAATTTTCCATAATCGAAAGTTTAAAAGTGTAAGTACTGAGGGAGGGAAATGCTATAAAAATATAAATACTGATCATTTATTTTCAGATCATATTTGGTCTAGATGATTGAACAGAAAAATGATATGAAGGGGAGAAAAAGCCAACATCTCTATTAATTTCTCAAACAGAATTATTTACTTCAAACAGAAGTGTCTCAGATGAGCAAAAGGAAACAGCCACTTGCATACATTTCTCTGCCTTCATTTTTGGGAGAAGTACACATCCTGCTTGGGCTGTATATGCATTTTTAAGGAGATGAGCCCTGGGTGATAGAACCTACCTCTGAGCACCCCAGGGGCCCTGCTGAAATCAGACTGAGGAGCCAGAAAGTCCCCACATCAGAAAAAACAAGCAGAAAGAACTCTAGACGTTCAGGGACAGTGGGTGCCACAGCCCTCCTCCCTTCGAAGCCATGGCCTTGGACTCTTATTTGAGGCTTCCTTGGAAGGCTGGTTCAGTTTGGTGTGATTTAAGGCCATTTAGCTCCAGATGAGTGGGTCCTCTTAAGAGTACAGGTAGTGTGTTAGATGATACTGTGAGGAGGGGGGTCGTTCAGGGGAAAGGAAGTTTGCAAGAGGCTCTGTCTGACAGTACCAATCATGGCACAGACCTGTGTCATCTCCACACTTCTGCATCTTCCCACTGAGAGGAGTCCAGGGATTGAAAAACAAAATTCTTGCATTCCACTTTGAATCAATCAACCCACTCCAAGTCCCTCTATCTAGGAGAGAAAATAGTCCAACAAGCTCTGTTTTGAGCCAACGCCTTTAAGCTCCCAACCTCTGCTTGGAAAAGGAGAACACACAGAAGTACTTACTCTTCTTGAAGAATAAATTCGCTATTTTCTGGAGAAAACTGCCCACTCACAGGATGCCTGAATGCTGTGGTCTGTTGGTTATGGCTAAAGAGAGAGAGAGAGAGAGAGAGATAATGAATGAGAAGTCATGGGAATGGAAAGGCTTGCAGACACAACAGGTCAGTAATGTCTGAGGACCCCTGATCATCACACATTCCTCCCAGGGTGAGAAAGTGGGCCTTTTCTTCAGAGACGCATTTCATCTGTCAGGACCCAGCTGCATTTAAAAAAACAAGAACTTTCAGCTCAGGTGCCCAAGCCCACCTAAGACACAGGGATTTTAATTCTAGGAAAGTCTTGGCTGCAAGAGAACACTGCATCTTCGAGACATTCCGTGAAGTACGGACAGACTGAACCGCTCAGCAACAAGTTACTTAAGATGGCACGAGCTAAAACAAGAATGAAGCAAAGCAGACAGCACTTTCAACAGCTTCCCAAAACCATGAAACAGGGAAAGAATTCCAAGAATTAACCACCCACCCAGAAAAATCTATCTTCTTAAAATTCTTCTCCCTACTACAGAATGTCTTCACTTCAATGATGGGATATAAATGTATGGGCATGTCTCGGCAACATGACCTGCACAATTTCAACACTGTGGAGTTTCTATCATCCTTTTGAAGTTAGGAGTGAACAGCTTCCATGCCAAGCTGACAGACACAACCAAAGTGTGTAGGTGTTTTGTGTATTCACAAAGGCTGCCTGGTTCTTTGAAAGAAACGAGGAGAGGGCTCTAGAGGCTGCTGGTTTGCCCGATGAATAAACTAACCTGACGTCCTTCCCCCTCCCAAAGAATATGATTTATATTAAAGTGTTTTCCCCTATCAAAAAATCAGTCCTTTTAGAAATTTTAGAAAATATAAGAAAAAAATGTCACCCATGATCTCACCACTTACAGATATACCTGAGTATCTTCTCCTTCCCTAGTCTTTTTCCCTTCTACTAAAAAATTCTGATTTTGCTGTATTTAGAAATCTGTCTCATGCCTTTTTCACATTCTACTCACCTAGAAAATTTCCTACATCCTTAAGACTTCATCATTTGAAATAGCTGAATCCATGTGTCCCCCGCTTTTTGGAAGTTCACGTTACGCCACTTCATTTTTAGGAAAGACCTACATTAGTACCTGTTTTCACTAACTGAAAGAAATCTGAAGAGAGTTTTTGCTTTCCCAAAAAACAAAAACAAAAACAAGTTGTAAAGCAAAAATCGCATCCAGCGTTTGTTTTGCAGGTAGCCCTCACTGAGGCAACGCGACCCAGAGCGGTGAGTGTCGCCACCAAGCTCCCTACCTGGGAACTACACAAGCATCTCAGCATCAGGCTGCCATAGCTTTGAACTGTGTATCTGGGAGCAACTGTGTTTTGTCTAGATTTATTTTGTGCATCTATTAACAAAACGTGTCCTAAGATACCAGAAAAGCCTAAGAGGTTATTTTGGGGGTCTGGGAATGCTCAAAATTTTTTCCATATGAATTACAGTCATCTCTGCCTTGCCTTACATCATTCTGTCTTACAAAAGGTTTCATAAGAATGCTCTACTTCCAAGCCAAACTGTGGAAACAGCCAAGATGTCCATCGACAGATGAATGGATAAAGAAGATGTGGTATATATATACAATGGAATATTATGCAGCCATCAAAAGGAATGAAATCTTGCCATTTGCAACTACATGGATGGAACTGGAGAGTGTTATGCTGAGCGAAATAAGTCAATCCGAGAAAGACATGTATCATATGACCTCACTGATATGAGGAATTCTTAATCTCAGGAAACAAACAGGGTTGCTGGAGTGGTGGGGGGTGGGAGGGATGGGGTGGCTGGGTGATAGACACTGGGGAGGGTATGTGCTATGGTGAGCGCTGTGAATTGTGCAAGACTGTTGAATCTCAGATCTGTACCTCTGAAACAAATAATACATTAAATGTTAAAAAAAAAAAAAAAAGAAGAAGATAATAGGAAGGGAAAAATGAAGGGGGGAAATTTGGAGGGGTAGACGAACCATGAGAGACGATGGACTCTGAAAAACAAACTGAGGGTTCTAGAGGGGAGGGGGATGGGGGATGGGTTAGCCTGGTGATGGGTATTAAAGAGGGCACGTTCTGCATGGAGCACTGGGTGTTATATAAACAATGAATCATGGAACACTACATCAGAAACTAATGATGTAATGTATGGTGATTAACATAACATAATAATAAAAAAAAAAAGAATGCTCTACTTCCAGATAGCGGGTGAAACCAGTAAGAGTTTTATCCTATGGATGTAAATTTTTTTGTCTATAACCATTTAAAAAATGTTCATTGGCCATCTGTGTGCCAGGCTGCTTTAGGTGCCGGAGATACAGAGTGAACAAGAAGTCCTTGCCCCATGGTGCTTACATTCTAGAAGAGATTTACATTCATGTAATGCTGGATATTTTAGGTGCATTATACATCTTTTAGTACAGACTCTTCCCGCAATTCAAATTATTTCCTTGGGTTAAGGTCCCAGAGGTAAAATTACTTACTCAAAGGGCATGGTCATTTTTTAAGGCTCCTAATACAGATGGTTAAAATGCTTTCACTGTCAGAGTCAATCTATCATCTCATTTTGCTAGTGTTAAAGTATTAGCCCCATCTCCAAAGTGAGCACAGGGCCACCCCAGAGATTAGTAGGTTTAATGAGCATAGTATAAAGGTTAAAAAAGAAAAAACTCTCTATACCTACAAAGTTTTTCTTACTCTGCCCTGGGGCCTGGCCAGAGCGTCCTGTGTTCGGGTGGCTGGGGTGAGCTGGCACTGAGTTTAGAGCAGCCTGACTGCTAATAAGCCAAATGTGAGCAGTGAGAGCCATCAAACCAGGTTGTTCCTTGGCCCTGTGATTATGCACAACCCCTGCCACCCTTTTACCCCTCCCAAGCGCTCTAGCTTCCAAATTCCCAGCTCCAGGTTTGAAGCAAGCCCATGGAACCCCAGGACTCTGTCTGGCAGACAGGGGCCTGATTTTCACCAAAAGCGGGGTTAAGGCACGGGCATCTAGACAAGGATGAGAAGCAGACCCCGGTAACACCTGGTCCAGAAATCCTTGCACCATGTTCAAGGGTTAGACTTTATTTATACCCAGCTTCCATTTTTTCTCTTTTCTTTCTTTCTTTCTTTTTTTTAATACCCAGCTCCTTTTAGAGAGTCATTTCCATTCACCAGGGAATTCTGAAAACACAAACTCTAAGCCTGCCTCATTTCCACCTGTAGAAAAAAAAAAATGCCCTGCTCATAATGGGAATAATAATGAAGCAACAACACCACTATCCACTGTTACCTCTCAAGGACTCTACAGTGTACAAAACCTTTCCTTATACCTCTTACTATTATGTAACACCGTCAACCCCCATTTTATGAATGAGGAAATGGCTCAGAGAGGTTAAGTGACTTGCTCAAGATAATGTCATCAATAAGTGATAAGACTGGGACATAAATCCTAGTCTTCTATTTGTAGATTCGATGCTCTTTTTGCATGATAACCTGCTGTCCCCTTTGCTTAGGAGTCTATGGGGCTCACAGGTTCCTGGCCACGACCAGAAATCCCTAAAGACAAAAGCATCAGAAAAACAGCACCATCAGCATCCACTGCTACTCCCTCTCTCTCTTCCTCTGCACCTCCCTCCTTCTATTGTGCCCAGAACCAAAGTTCTGAATGACAGCACCTGTGTGGCACTCAGTAGCCCCCAAACAACCGTTGGTCCTAATCCAAGGTCAGCTAGGAGGATCTCTGATATGTGCAAAGAGCGAAACTTCTATATGCCTGGAGCAGCATCCAGCAACCACTTCATATACGTTGTATGACCTTGATAGCAACTCCTGGGCTCACCACACCCAACTTATACCAACTTAAATAAGCCTAGAGTTTTGGGTAAATGAATCCTGAGCTGAAAGGTTCAGACACTAAGATGAAGTTTACATTCTAACATTAGAAGATACATAGATTTTTAAAGCGGACAAAAATATAGCTGTTCTTTGATCAGATCTAGAGGCAGCTCCCCAACCCTTCTTCCCTAATATAGATGCTGCCCTTTTTGCCAAAAAATAGTTATCAACCATAGTATCACCATTACCATTTCCTGAATTTCCATGAAGCTTTAAGTATGGTCATATTCATCACTGTATCTGACCCTCCCAAGTATCCTCTGAGATAAGCAGGGCTGATATTTTTATTCCCATGTTACACATAAGGAAACTGACGATCTGGGTTATATGATGTTACTGGAACACTAAATAAAGGGGGGAAAAAGGACTCATACATTGAGAAAAGAGATAAACCAGAATAATACCTCCTGGAATACTGAGGTCTTAAATATGATTATTTCTGATCAAGCTTGCCCAGCATGCAGAGTTTCTGGTTCAGCCCTTTTTGAGCAAAAGAAGTGTTAGGTACTTGGGTTATTTAATTCAGTCTTCCCAAATACCCAGTATGGCAGGCTGTGTTTCATCACACCAGACCACAGGTTAGGAAAGTGAGACCCAGGAAGGGTAGATGACTTGCCCACAATGACAGTCGACTTCTGGACTCCTGCATACCACCACCCTTCTGGTCTCCTTCTACTAACCCAAGCTCACCCTCACCAAACAAAGGCTACAGAGTAAATGCTGGATCCCCACACCCATTTGGAGATTGCAAAGTCCTCTGACTTTACCTGCCATTCCCGACCTCAGCCCAAAAGCCCCCACCCTACTCCATTTCCTGATTTTCTGAAATCCATGAAGAATCTCATGTCCTATCACCGTGTCTCAAGACACATTAAGCAGGCACAGACAAATCCCCTGAAATACCTGTTCTTAAACCTGAATTGCCACCTTGCTCCTTGGTAGTGATGGAGATGGCCCGGCTGGGAGCCAGGTGACCAGTTTCAAGGGAGCACAGAAACGCTCTTTCCTCCATACAAGGGCTTCTGTCTCTCTTCAGGCTAATGAGAAAGTAACTTGGCAAATGAGGTAAAACATAAGCTAGGCTTTATTTTCAGATCCTGCTCTTCCTCCTAAGAACAGCCCCTCTAAGTTGAATGGCAGCCAATCTCACCTGGGAGAGGACTAGGGCACACAGAAGGTTACAGGGAAGGATTATCCCCCTGAAAGCGGGCCATACATAACCATCCACATAAATAAACATGTCTTCACAAGCCCGGGGCCCGGAAGGACTTGGGTTAGGCCCTAAAGAAGTCCAACAGCAAACACGAGAGATTTGACAAGAGGACAGAGTGAGGACCAGGGAGCAGTGGAAACCGATTTGAGCTCAATATAAGGAGGAGCCCACCTACAACCATTGACAGGACTAGTCAAGATGTAAACAAGTCCTACAGTTTCTTGCAACATTTTTGCAAGATTAATTTTCCATTCCTACAGATTTTGACCATAATGCGAGCAGTAAGACTCCGGTCGGTTAAACATAAAGGTTCCAACTACTTAGCATGGCAATTTCTTTTGGCATAGCAAGAAGTTCTGGAGTTATGTGAATGGTGCTCACAAGTGGAGGTCAGAGCACCCTGATAAATCTGGTTTTCGGACAGGGGTGGTATTGGTATGCTGAGTGTGGGACAAATCCGCACAGTCAGCATGAGCTCTTATCTGGCCCAGCTATAAAGAGAAGAAACAGCTTAAAATGTAAGAAGAGGATCCAGCCTGAAAGCCTAAGGAGGGACTCTGTCAAGGCTCTTCTCATTGGTATGCTCGGCAGTGTATGCCCCTCTGGCCCCTCGGGCTCCTCAGTGCAGCTCCCCGAATATGGCAAGAGTGTCACCTTGCAGGCCTGATGCCACGTTCAGCACTGCCTCCAGACTTGTTAAGGCACTTACTGTCTTTGTTCTAAATCCCAGTGTCTCAAGAAAACCAAGGACTGTGGGTAACCTAATAATGCTCCTACTTAGGTCCCCAAATTGGTAACTGAAATTCCAAGAACACAAGAAATTGCCTCCCTATCTTCTTCAGTTCCTACTTGGGCCACAGAGTAAAGAGGTGACAACCAAAGGCTGAAGCAGCATCTCTACAGTCCCTCAACATTTCCAAGTTCCTTTTATTTCATTTAACACTTTTATAAAATGGCTTGTTTAATACAAAGTGTCACCGTTGTTCATGTGGCGTTTCCTAAAGGGACCGAAAATCTTACCGAAATGGTCTTTAGAGCTTGCACGATTTTGGAAATGTCAAGATTTTCAACAGCTCATTGCACATGGGCATTCCTCTGACAGGCCCTTCTTCAGAAATCATGGGAATCGGGCCTCGATGAGCCAACATAGGATCCCCATCCTCTCTCCAAGTGAAAGCCATCAACACTGCACTAACCAGCCTCTTTCGGTGTCTGCCCTGAAGACCTGGGTTCAAACCAGAGCAAGCCACCTCACCTCTCTGAGCCTCATTTCTTCATTTGCAAACAGGGAATAGTAATACTATCCCTCCAAAGAGTTGCGAGGCTACATGAGGGACACACATGAAAGAAGCTTGCACAATGCCTGGCATACTGACGGCACGCAGCTTAACATGTCCCTTGACCACCACAGTGACTACTAGGAAACCACATTTTAACAGAGCAAAAACAAAGTGAGCCTCCTCCCCGCCACTTCCACCAAACCCAATATTCCTTGTCCCGGCTTCCCTATTTCCATTAACAGCATCACTACCCAGCAACCTGGGAGTCGCTCTCCGTTCTCTGCTCTACCTGGACCTCCGCACACACTGTGTCAGCAAGCCCTGGTACCTCTATCTCCAAGACATCTCCCCAGTCCTACGGCCAGCACCCAGTCATCTCCAGCAACAGCCTAACTGCTCTTTCTGCTTCCACCCTGGCCTTTGTAGCACCCACTCTTCTCACTGGAAGCCTGATGGGTCTCTTCAAATGGAAGTTGAAAATCATGTCACATTCCTCCTTTAAACCCTGCAACAGCTTCACAGCACAGAGTAAAATTCAAACTCTTTACCTTGGCTTGACTCTAGGTGACTTGACCCCTGACCAGCTACATCACCTTCTTGTACAACGGACGTCTTCTCCTTCCCCATCCCTCCCCAGCCACACTGGCCTCCCTTCTGCTCCTTGAACACCAAACTCTTCCCAACTTAACCACCTTTGTACTACCTAGCCTTTCCACCTGGAAGCTCTTTCCCTCATACTCGTGTAACTGGCTCCTTACATTCAGACCTTGGCACAACCATCTCAGAGCCCTTCCCAACCACCCACTGAAATAGGCTCCCAGTCACTTCATATCATGGCACCCTATTTTAACCATTACTGTCATTTCTCTTACTTACGTGTTTTGACTATGGTCAGTCTCCCTAATACGTGTACTCCAGGAGAGCGTGGACCCTGTCTGTCTTCTCACCGCCCTTAGCTTATACCAGAGTCTGGCACTGTTATATTTGCTGAATGAATGAATGAGAAACGACTACCTCAAAGTGAGGCCATGCCTCCAAACAGGCTAGCTAACCCCTACAGAAGTCTGGGCAAAAGTCACAAAACAAGACTCTAAAGGGTCATAAGTCATCAGAGGGCAATGGCTTGTGCTCTTAGTGACAAAAGAAAGAAGGATGAGACAACAACATGCCAAGAACGCTTCATCCCTGGCTCTCTCCCAACTGTGTTAAATATAATTTGGAGAATTTAGCCCTCCCCTGAAACCCCCCTCCAACCCCCGCACAAAGGAGGTTAATACACTCAACAGAGAGAATCAAAGAATGGAATGCAAACACCCGAGAGGAAATTACTGGGTGATTAAAAACACACAGGAGGATAATACAAACATCACCTGTATCTCCCTTTCGTGAACTGGGAGAGTATTTGGTACGAAACCTACAATTTGGTGACTGATTATATGCTCTCTCTTCTACTGCTCTCTACTTACTTCATGTGTGTGTTTGTCTCTCCCCCCCTCCCTCCAGTGAGAGTCTAAGTTCCTGGAGGGCTGGGAGCCGTCATTCACTTATTTCTCATGTATCTCCCGCAGCACAGAACACACTAATAGAGTAATACCCATGGAGCAGGCACCTGAACTTCTTTCTCTCAATAGCCTAAGCACAAACACACATCACTTTCAGGGACAGGCTGTGCAGAACCCACCTCATTTTCTGATCACAGCAGCCCAACCTGTCAAGGCTCCCCCAGAGAGAGTGGGGGAGACGGGTCTGCAGGCCTGATAAAGGCTCCTACATGCAGGCTGAGACACTGGGCAGCCCTGAGGAGCATGGCACAGACCAAGGAAGGGCCATCCCCACCCCCACGCTGTCCACACCTGGTTTTCACTCACACACCCAATTAAGCAGAGACACTGAAATCCAGCCAAACGCCAGACCTGCCACCTGAAGGGACAGTCAGTCCCTGCTTTCCTGGGTTCTAAAGGGGCGCTAAAGGGGCAGAGCCTGGCACGGACAGAGCTGGGCATAAAGGAGGCACAAAATTAACTGAGCAAACTCAAAGCTCACATATCTTGCAAAGAGAGCTGTCCTTTCCAAACTCTGGATTTAACAGACTCAAGTCTTCTAGCATGATTTGAAAAGCTCTATATTTCATTAGGTGCTGCAAATGTTTTGAGATCCACTCAGTGGCCAACTCATTTCATAAATTACCTCCTCTGACCCACTAACCCATGTGTAAGACCTGCCTTCTTCCTGCGCTCTCACACGGGGCCCTGGTACTTAGGATTCCTACGTGGTTGACAGGGAGTTTTAATTTTGACTTCACAGGACCTCAAGAACCATGAAAAGATTAAAGCCAAACTCCTGATAGAATGAGGAAATCAAACCCAGATAGCCTCCTGCTCCAATTTTTTTTTTTTTTTTTTTTTTTAAGAAAGTTGGCAGAGAAGCAATGTACTAGGAGCCAAGGTACCAGCCTTGTTACTACCAGTTCCACACCCCCAGCAAACACTCAGCCTTTCTGGGTCTTGGTTTCCTCATCTGTCCAATGCAAAGGCCACATGAAGCCTGCCAAGCATGAACCCCATGCTGCTGTTCAGAGTCATGATGACTGCAGTTCAAACCCCAGCTCGGCTGCACACTTGGCGGTGCACAACCTTGAATGAGTTACTGACCTTTCTGAGTGCTGGGTTCTTTATCTGCAAAAAGAGAAGACAATTCCAACCTTGCAAGATTGTTTTGAAGAGTACTGATAATGGGCCTGGCCTGCAGCACTCCACGTTTAGTGCCTGCTAGAGTTTTCTTTTGCTAGCTCTAAAACCCCACACTAATAGAGTTGTTTTGCCTTTTTCCATGTTGCAAACGCCAGTATTATTAGCCTGCCATAGGACAGAGGCTCAAGAACACATTTTCTTCTTTTGAATTAAGGCACTCTACCCAGCCTCCTGTTTAAACTTCTATTTAAGGAACTTGCCTGCCAGGCCAAGTACTTTAAGATCAGTAGGCGCCTGCCTTCAGCCCCACTTCTGGCCCTCACTGGGTCAAGCCCCAACATTCAGAAAGAACAGCCCAAGAAAAACAGCCTCCCCACAAGCTGCGCTGAGTCAGGGATGCACACTCTACAGAAGTTTTAAAACTTCACATTTTCAACCTCAGAGAATACCCAGTTCTATGCTTCTGTTTAATGAGTCAGGTTCCACTGTAAAATGAGAAGGATGGACCAAGCGATACTGTAGGGATCTTCCAACTATCACATCCTGAGACGCTGAGGCTCATCTCTGACTGCTGCCCGAGCCACAGACTGAACTGGAACGACACTACACATAATTAAAACACAAAGGAATGAGGCAGAACACTCCTCCCCAATCTCACTTGCCAACAGAAAATCCTTTGTAATGACATCAGGGAGGTGTAGTTAATGATACTTTTGTCCTATTTATTCTTAATTAAATTGGACTGTTTGGTTTTTGGGTTTCTTTCTTTCTTTCTTTCTTTTTTTTAACTGCAAGCGCTCCCAACCAAGCCACTGAAAACCCCCTTCAGTCATTACTTGACCTTCACGAATCAGAATACATCGCAGTGAAGGGAGCGCCTGTGAAACCCGTACGGGACTAACCTGCTCTCCCAATCTCGCTGGGAAAGGCGGCAGACACACTCACTCTCTCCTTGAGCTCCATGTTCAGAAGGACTGTGTCTTCTTCCCCAGCCTCGGCCTTATGAAAACCCGGGTTCCGGTCAGACAGGGAAGGAGGGCCCTGCTGCCTGCAAGAGGTGAGGCAGAGGCTCACAGCCCGCCTACTCTCAATTTCGGTTCTCCAGGAGCTGCTTCCGAAAGTGTTACAAATCCAGCAGCCACTTGCTCTTACTCATTCATTCTCCCTCTTCCCCAACCCCCACGCAAAATCTGGCAACAACACAGGAACACAGCTCCAGCTCTGAGTCACTCCCCGCTGCGGCCAAGCGGAGCACTGGCTGGGGGTAAACAGTGCGGTAGACACTTCACGTCTCCTGACTCTGCTGTTCTTCTTGGAGACTGTGGGGTTGGCTGCCCCTCTGGAAGCAGGACATAGGAAACACCTCCGTTTATGGGCTCTGGAGTCTGAGTGAATTGCTCCTTCAGTTTTGCTGTGCTACCTCTGTGGCTGAAATCAGCCCTAAAACAGAGCCTTGGGTGGGAAGGTGATGGCTCCTTTATCCCTCTGTCCCACCGGCAGGGCAGGGAAGGGCCTGCGCAGTCCCAAGCCTCCATCCCCACTCCCCCGGGGAACCGGCCATGAGTCTTTCAACACTGCTTGGGATGGCTCAGGTCCTCTTAGCATAGGTTGAACTATATGGCTCTCCCTCTCAGAACAGGCCTGGAGAGGAGAAGGGAGAGGAGTCAGACAGGGAAACGAGGGCACCAAAATGCCTTTACTACCACAGCCTCAGATCAGTACTGTGGCTCTTCACCGCAGTCCAAGTAGGTCTGCAAGTCATGATGCAGGGCACCACGTGAAATATAAGCTCCGTGGGACAAGGACTTCTGTTTTCACAGCTATGTTCCAATGCATACATAGTGCCGGGTCCACAGCAGGTGCTCGATATTTGTTTAATGAAAAAAAAACAAAACATATAGGGGATTTTCTTCTGAGCCTATTTGGGAGGACAGTTTTACTAAAACCTGTATTCACTGCCACCATTTTTTCCCTTTTAGAAATCTCCTTATCCGGGTGCCTCGGTGGCTCAGTCAGTTAAGTGTCTGCCTTCGGCTTGGGTCATGATCCCAGGGTCCTGGGATGGAGCCCCACATCTGTTGGGCTCCCTGCTCAGCGGGGAGCCTGCTTCTCCCTCTCCTCATGGCTGTGCTCTCTCCTGTCTCTCTCAAGTAAATAAACTAAAAAAAAAAAAAAAGAAAGAAATCTCCTTATCCTTCATAACTCCTACTACTGCCTACAGTGAGTGTTCTGTGAATCTTGAAATACAGAGATGGTTTACTTGAAACCGATGAAGTTCAAACATTAGCACCCCTCACTTCCAAAAGTCCCTTCTAAGGCCCTGGAAAGGGCTCTAGTGCTGTGTTTACATGCCTTCTGCAATTTTATATGATTTTAAAGAAGACCTCCTAAATTGTATGAACATCAAGGCCCACAAACATAGATGTGCCACAGTGGAATGAAATAATAAATGACTCACGAGCCATCTTGATACATCATCCTAACAAGGGCATTTGGCTTGACGAAACTTGTTTTAACCACACAGGAGATATGCCCTAGCCTAGAGACACATCCTAATCGATCACAAGTCAATTGCTGTAAAGACTGGAGTAGGTTAAAGAACAGACTCCACTCACCCAACATTTATTTAGCCCTACTATGTACTTAGCACTCTGAGCACTTTGAGGCAAAGCAATGATTGTAACATATTATCCCCACTGAATAGGAGCCTACAGTCCAACAGCATCGACTGATATGGTCATAAATAGATACAGATAAGTATATATTTCATATATTAAACATAAATAATATAAATATTTAACTACAGGCCAGACTGGTTACCATAATATAAAAGTAAAGGAAGGCACATCTATTTCTTAGGTATCAATCTGCCAGGTACAACCCTAGAAGGTAAATCATATTATCCCCATTTTGCACAGAGGGTACTGAAGCCCAAAGGGGTCAAGTGCCATCCCATGACCACATAACCAGTAAGTGACAAGGTCAGAATTCAAGCCCTGAACTACCTGACTCCAAAGTATGGGCCTGTTCTTAGCGGCCACACTTTAGTCAATGGCCAGTCGCTCTACAGAACCTCCAAAATGTCTGGAGAGACATGCTGGCTTCAGATGACCAGGAACCACATCAGGCAGCGGCAGAGGTGGGCAAGCTTCCAAAGCCCACACTCTTGGGAGTGGAGGAACAGGAAGTACCATGAGCTTATTCATCAGGTATATAGATATAAACCCCGTTTGCCAGGCAACACCCTAGCAGGGATCAGTGGCAGCTACCTGAGAGCCAGAAGAGGCCACATGAGAGGCTCCTACCCTAGGGCCCTGCCTACAAATTCCCTCATCCTTGTTGCCAGACGGATCATGCTGGAGCACAGCAAACATTCCATTACCTCCTGCAATACAACAGCCTCCTTCACTGCTAAAGCCTCCTTCTCATCACTTCCCCCTACCCACAGCTCCTGCCAAATGCAATTGTTCCCCAGTCCCCAAGACACCTGCTTTCCTAACCCCGGGCTTTGGCTGCGGCCATCCTCTTCCCTAATGGATTCTGCCCAACCACCAAGGTCCCTTCTCTTTCCAACAGTGCTTCCTGATCACTCCAGGCCACGCTGCTTCCATTCTTCCTCAACACTGTCATCACTGAAGGCTCACACTCTTTTATGTAGCAATTATACATCCCAACGACTCTTTTCACTTTACCTTCCAAAAATTACTCTGTTACAGAGGGGGAAAAAAGCAGAAGTTCCCTTTCTTGCCTCCAATTCAGTGTCAATCTCAGAAGCAACACCTTTACCAGTTTCTTAAGTATCCTTTATTTTTTGCTTTTATGAAACTTTTATGCATTTTTTAAATTTTACATACACATCTTTTTAGAAAAAAGTTACATAAACAATAAAATTGTACGTATTATTCTGTAACGCGCCTTTTACTTCATGTATCTTGGATTCCCCCATATCCATATGCAAGGATGAACATAAGCAATCTCTCTACATCACAGCTTCCTTAGGACCCCTACACCAGATCAGACCAGACCAACCTATAGACAGAAATGACCTCAGAGGCCATCCGATATGTCAAACTGCCCCAAACACTTATCAGAGCTTTGAAATTGATGACATGCAAACCAATTTGTCCCCAAAATGAGTTTTATTTGAGCCACACAGATTTTTTTCTACTGAACCAAAGTTTAAAAACAGGAACATTTCATATAAAAATCTAGCTTGCTTTGGAAAAACCAAAACTGGGGCAATGCTGGGACCCATGAGAGACAGAATGGCCTGTCTAGTTCACTGCAGTCCCCACCACTCCCTACTGATTCCCAATGCTGAGGGTGTACACCTAGTGCTATTTATCATCACACCTGTATTTCTAATTTTCCTACAGGAGAGCAATTTCTTTATACCTATATCTGAACCAGAATAAGGAAAACCAAAGATAAACAGAGTAGGCCAAGTACTCCAAAAACAAATTAGAGATCATAA
Source organism: Phoca vitulina (assembly GCF_004348235.1). Taxonomy (NCBI): domain Eukaryota; kingdom Metazoa; phylum Chordata; class Mammalia; order Carnivora; family Phocidae; genus Phoca; species Phoca vitulina. The sequence continues at coordinate 1,076,555 of NW_022589739.1, read as the reverse complement.
ACACAGTCTGCTTTTTTGTTATCCACTAAGCCTCTATAGACATTGAGTTTGCAACCCCTATTTTGTACCACCACCACTGATTCTGGAGAAGATCTTACTTTTAGAAAGGAGTCCTGCTTTAAAGAATGAAAATTTCTTGTATTAGAGTAAGAACTAAAAGAAGATGGCAAAAACAGGGGCACCTGGGTGGCTCAGTCGGTTGAGTGCTGCCTTCGGCTCAGGTCATGATCTCAGGGTCCTGGGATTAAGCCCTGCGTCAGGCTCGCTGCTCAGTGGCGAGTCTGCTTCTCCCTCTCCCTCTGTGATCTCTCTCGCTTTCACTCTCTCTCAAATAAATAAATAAAAATCTTTTTAAAAAAAGAATAAGATGGCAAAAATAGGCCACAAAATGTCCCTCTCACAAAAAAATTCTTAGAAGACTCTTCCTAATAATAATGGCAAATGAACTCATCCTTAGCCTTCCCTGAAGGGACTCCTGAAAAGGTAAGACCCCAGACAGTCAGCAGACTGTTTCCTCCACAAAATGAAAAACCCAGAGAGGCAGTGCCAACGAAGGTCCCTGAAGAATCCAAAGGAAGGGAGGTACCCGTGGCTGCAGCCCATCAGGGACGGAGCTCCTGCAACAGAAAAGCATCTGACCAAGTGCTGCTTGGGACAAGATCACAGACCTCCCCCAACCCGAAAAAATGCACATTTTGCTGTGGTGTTCAGAGCACAAGCCCTGGGGCCCGGTCCTCAGCAGCCACCCACATCATACACATGGAAACTGCTCCAGAAGGCAATTCTAAGACAGGGCCACCATCTTTTAAAAATAATATTCAGGGGGGTTGCCCGGCTGGCTCAGTCAGTAGAACATGCAACTCTTAACCTCAGGGTTGTGAGTTCAAGCCCCATGGTGGGCGTGGAGCCTTTAATAATAACATCAATAAGAATTTTCAGGAGGAATCTTAAAGGCCCACACTTACTAGATGATCATACTGGAATCATATTGCATTACTTGTTCCCAATAATGGTAAGTGACATAAGTATATTCATTCATTCACGTAACAAATATTTGAGAGCCAAAGAGATGCCAGTCCTATAGTATCTTATACTATGTGAGTAACCAAGAAGAGGGTGGGAACGCGTTACAAACAGCTTAGTCTCTACGTCCTGTCAAAGGTGAACAAAAGGGTAGAATTTTTCAGATTTTCAGATTCATGCATCATAATCTGTCTTCTTAGTCAAGAGTTGTACATTTTCAGTTTATTAAGCCAACTTGAAACCTTTTGTCACAAAGGGTAACCCCTGTTTTCCAGAAATCACAGTAATGAGTTTTAGAGCTGAAAACGACACAGAGCTTGCCTCATCCAATCTCTGTTTTACAAATGAGGAAACTGAGAAGGTTAGCCAATTGCTCAAGGTCATCGTGATTACTTACTGTAAATTAACATTAACTTCCTGGAAACAAGAATTATGAGAAAAACATCATACATTGTTTTAAAATTAATTTTCCGCCTTAAACAAAATCCATCTCCCAGTACCTAATATCCACTAACAAACATGAAAAATATATTTTAGAGCTGGGAATCTTTGTATCTGGTCAAAAGACCTTGCACAGAAATCCAGAGCCATTGGTCTGGATTCAAGTGGTATATAAAGCATGCACAGGGGAGAAGGCCATGTGCAGACAGAGGCAAAGACTGAAGCGAAGCATCTACAGGCCAGGGAATGTCAGGAATTGTCAGCAGCCGCCAGAAGCGAAGGGAGAAGCATGGAACAGGTTCTCCCTTAGAGCCTTCAGAAGGAGCAAGTAACTGCTGATGCTTTGATTCTGGGCTTCTGGCCTCCAGAACTATAAAGGATAAGCTTCTGATGTTTAAGCTGCTAAGTCTGTATAACTTCTTATGGCAGCCCTAGGAAAGAATACGGAATCTGTATGAGTTTAATGGCTTTGATCTACTCCAAACCCAACTAGTCAACAGTATGGAAAAGCTTTCACAAAGCTACAAGGACCTTGGTGGGGACTAACGTAATAATCCAAAATAAGGGAGGTAAAAAATGTTCTATCTTGAGCTGATCAGACCCCACCCAAATATTGTGTTCTCTTCTGGTAACCATACCTACAGGCCAGAGTGAAAAGCTAGAGGAGAGACAAGCCAGCACTGTGAAGGGCACCAATGGGTCAAAGCCACATCACTGAAGGAACAGGAGTTTTATGGTCTGGGAAGATTCAGGGCACAGGACCGCTATCATCATCTCTGTAGGGCTATCCTATGGAAGAGTAATTCGATTTGTTCCCTGAGGGCCAACATGGTAGAACTAGGATCAGTAGGTGGAGTCACTGGGAAGCATATTTTTCAAGGAATTGTGTGTCTACCAATGTCAAAGCCAGAGTGGCTTCTGAACATCAGACTGGCTGGCTGCCTCCCGTTGGTGGAAGTTTTCAAGCCTAGGTCAAAAACCATTTGGCAGGATGTTGCTAAAGAAAGAACACAAACCCCAGGTCTGTAATCGGCCAAGATGGCCTTATGCTCCTTTCCAACTCATCAACTAGTGATGAAGTGAATCTATTAACCCATGAAACATACCATTTAGCAATTATGTGCAATCTGAAGTATATGGGTAGGATGAAGAGATCCTGAGCATTAGGAGATATTTTGGTGGGAAAACAAAAAAACAAGGCTCTGTACACGGGTATGGCTGAGAACCTATGCCTACTCCCTACACCTTGCAGGAACAGGTGGTCATAGCCCAGTAGTGGAAGCTGGGTTAGGTTCCTCACGCCCCTTCTCACAGGAAGCTTATACTTTTTTCTTTTAGATACACAGCTTTAAGAGTCCAATGTGGTCAGTATCCATTAACAAGCCACTGAGACTATATTAAAAGTAACAGTCACTGTTTTCTGCATAACTATCATTGTAACTCTTAAGATGCCTGCACATATTACCTCTATCAGTCACTTCAACACTGAACGGCATTATCATCTCAGAGAACTGAGGTTAAGAGTGGTTAAGTCATTTGTCTAAGGTCATACATTTCAGAAGGATTTAGGATTCCCGTTGGAATCCAAGGCAAGAAGCCAAACTTTTTTTCTACATCATGATATCTTTTTTTTTTTTTAAGATTTTTTATTTATTTATTTGACAGAGAGAGAGATAGCAAGAGCAGGAACACAAGCAGGGGGAAGGGGAGAGGGAGAAGCAGGCTTCTTGCCGAGCAGGGAGCCCGATGTGGGACTCGATCCCAGGACCCTGGGATCATGACCTGAGCCGAAGGCAGACGCTTAACGACTGAGCCACCCAGGCGCCCCACGGTATCTCTTTTGCACCCTACTTTGGGCATTTAAGTTGCTCGAGGTAAATAACAATACCAGCCAATTGGGAAGCAAACAGATGGCTTTTCTGTCTGGTCCACAGTCCCCTCATCTGTAAAACGGGAAAAGGCTGGAGATGATTAACACCGAGCCCTCGGTACTGGTCTACTAAATTCCATTTCTCCTTGTCACCTCCACACTGGTAGGGCTAAGCAAGTGGTGACAGGGGAAGTGGTAATTCTCTGGTACTCAACACAAGGGGGACACAGCTAGCAACTTTTCCCGTGCTACTTTGAGGTCAGAGCAGTAATGGAAGAAGGAAACCAAGACCAGGCCCGAAGTCGGCCGTATGAGCTCACTCACAGGTGTGCAGCATAGAATGACCCGAAGAAATCTTGACACGTAGCACGTTACTCCATAAACCGGGGGAGGGAGGGTGTGCTGTAAAGGATCAGCACACAGATCTGAAGGCTAGCTGTGCCCAGAGCCCAGAGGATGTCCATGAGGAATTAAAGCACAGGGTCCTTGTTTAGAAAAGATAAAGCTGTCAGTGGGTTGTGAGAGGTAAAGCAGTCCAGCAGCATTCCAGTGGGAGGAGCCTCTTGTAGCTGTCCCGGTGAGGGCACCCTTCCAGCCGCCAGGGCTGCTTTCTCACGTGCCAGCTGGCTCAGGACCTCCTCAGGCCGCCTACTTCCCACCTGCCTCTTTAAGAGTCTGCTCTCGGTGGTGTCAGAGCAAAGGGACTCCAGAGGCCCAATCCCACAGCATCCCTCCATGACCCGGAGAAAAGGGACCACTCCACATTCAGTGCAGGGGGCAGGGGGAGGGAAAAGGACTCCAGCCATCCGGTCCAGGACGGGTTCTCTCTGCCTATCTCACTTCTAGAAAAGGGCAAAGGAAACCCCCCACCCAAACCAGTTTCCTTCTGAATTTCCTAGTGATGCCCATTCAGGAAGGGAACCTCAGGTCAAGAAACACAGCAGGAAGAAGGCGCCTGACCCACAGGACCTAGAGTACCCAGACTTCCCAGTGAGCAAACCCAGAGAGAATATCCTGACAGACTTTTCTGGCTTTATTCTAGTATTTCTTTTTGATTTTTTTAGGGCAGGGGGCAAAGCAGGATTGAGAGAGGACACAGCAGGGCAGACAATAGGAGAGTGTGGGTTTAGAGCCAGAACTGGGTTCCAGTTGCAACCCCACAATGCCAGTGTGGGCTTTGTGGAAGACTTTCTAAATGGTGCCTACCACCAAGGAGACAAACAATAAGGGTAGCTGGTCTTATCAAGGTCTCTCTTCCTAAAGAAAACCTACTAGCTCTCCACATCCCTAAACAGTGGGGCTGCTACAATGGAGTGCCAGATTTCTGCAGAGAGCCAAAAATGTGTGCAGGAAGGAGGAGTAGTGGATAAAGAACCACATACGAGAGATTATCACAAACTGGAACTTCCGGGAGCGTATCATATCATATTCTAGGCACTCTACAGACATTATATCATTCTTGAGTATAATCCTAGGAGGTGGGTACTATTATCTCCATTTTACAGATTAGGATACTTAAGGGGTTTATGCAAGATTACACAACTAAGTAGGGACAGAGCCAGAATTCAAACCTAGGTCTTTAACCTCCAGAGCTGGAGTCAAAGGTTAGACCATTTCCCATGAAGACAAACATAGCAAAACCAGCTCTTACTTTTCCATGGCAAGGAAAAAAAATTGCTATTGGATAAGCGCTTAGTAGAAGAAGCCATTCTTACTAGAATCTCCACACTCTGAAAGTAAACCACCAGCCTTCCACGTCCCTGTCTGGAAGTCCCAACACTCTTGCTGAAAATACGAAAACTGGTGGAAAGCCTGAAGGTCGGAGCCCAGAACTTGCTGGTGATCTTTAACCCAAAATGACTCCCACCTTTGAAGAGGGTGACATGAATGACATGGGAGTGAAAACCCCACCATCCACCACTCTCGAGCACCCCCGACTTTGGCCACAGCTGCACTTTGTCGCTGACTCTGAATCACACATTTACAATGTGCTCTTCCAGGTCCAGACTCAATTCCCCAACGTCAAACTCTGTCAGCAGGGAGGGATGCAGACGGCGGAGAGAATACTCAGTGAATCACTTTCTCTGCTAGTGATGGTATCTGATGCATGTTAAACGCCTCTCTGCAATTCCTCAAGTGTCTATTAATCAGTGAACCAAGAACACAGAGGGCGCCAAGGAAAAATCCACCATTGCAGGGAAAAAAGCAAATCTTGAGAAGTCTCCTTATTCATGAACAAAGACTTCTAAACCCAAAGTGAGGCTGTGATAAGAACACCCTGGTCATTGAGACATTGGGCCAAGTGGCTACAAAGTAAGAACCCTCAACTGAAGGGGCAAAATCCATTTCTCCTCAGTCTCATCTAGACACTGACTGGGCCAAACCTGATTAAAAGAGAAACTAGGAAAAGTCATTGGCTCTCCCTGAGCTTCAGTCTCCTCTTCCCTATGGGTCCCAGAAAACTATCACTCTTCCCCATCTCACAAGATCAAACAAGATACATGATGGTTCCCAAGGTTCTGCCATCCACCTCCCCCTTCTCATGCTATCCTCCCTGGGAAAGCTCATTCACTGCCATGGGTAGGACTCCCAGAAGTTGTATCTCCAGTGCTGTCCACTCTCTTGAGCCCTGGATCCCTGGATCCAGCTGCTTAGAGGACACTTCTCCCAAGATGTCCCCTGGACACCATCATATCAACGTATTTCAAAATGGAGCCCTTCCCACCATATTTCTCATCTTTCATTCCCCATGATGGTAAACCACTATTTTGTGGTTTTCAAGCAGGGGCATTTGGAAAAATGGGTGACATTTTTGTTGTCATAACAATTAGATGACATTTAGTGGGCAGGGGGCCCAGGCTGCTAAATAATACTGTCCTACATAGTGAAAATCTGTCCCTCTCCAAATGCCAACAGGAACACCATTTAGAAATGCTGGAAATCATCCCACCTCTTTCCCGCATTGCCTGTCAGAGACTAGTCAAGTCTACTTCCATATCACCAACCAGTCCATCTTCTCCACCCCCACAGCACTCTCACTGGGATGACTGCGGTAGCCTCCAAGGTCATCATTCTGTCTCTGTACTCACCCACCTATTCCTGATGAACTTTCAACAGTCCTCCACACGGCTACCTGTAATATCTCTGAACCTACAAATTATGTCACTCCTTGCCCTAAAGTCATCCAGTGCTTCTGGATAAAGGCAAACACCACCCCTCATCTGTTCCCTGCCTCACGGTTTACCACTCCCTTGAGGAGACCTATGTTTTAGCGGTGTCTCAGTGTTTTTGCACACACCATTCCCTTTTCTTGAAGGCTGCCACCCCGTCTTTCTGGCTAACATCTATCTATTCTTCAAGGGTCAGTGCAAGGATCACCTCCTCCCAGAAGCCCTCCCTGACACCAGGCAGAGTTAAGTGCCTGTTGGTGCACACTGGAATCGCACATCTACCAACTTACCCTGATTGTTGTTCCTGCCCTGCCTCTTGTTGGCCCCGATTCTCCAACACTCAGCCTAGTATACAATCTAAGCTTTATGAAGTAGAATGTACAGCTTACAGCTGACACAGCTGACAAAACGTCATCTAATGAGCTACAATGACCTGGAGAGACGGTTACTGTCATTATTACCATTTTACGTTTTACAGAGGAGACTAAGGCTCTGAGAGGTTGAGTTCTTATCCTGGTTCACATGGCTAGCTAAGAAGTGGAGCCAAGACTTGATGGCAAATTCTTTGCTCTTTGTCACAACACCATTCTACATGAAAGGTTACAGCACAGATATCCAGTTGGGAGTGGGAGGTATCATAAGCCTGTCTTCTTTAGACCTGCGGGTAATCTCACCTGCAGACAGAGCTCTGGAAAATCCATCTACATTATGCAGCTGCACAGCACCATTGGGGAGGAGGGGTGTCATTGTCCTGTCCTCGAAGGCCTGGGTGGGGGGTAGGTAGCCTCACGTGCAGACAGAACCGAAAAACCCATCCAGATTCTCCAGCTGTACAACATCACTCTTCTGCATTCCCCTTCCTACACCCCAATCACTCTGTACAAAAATCCCAAAGCCAGCAAAAGAGCCCGGTTTTTCTCTCAGAAACAGCCGCACTGTGGCTGCATGCAGGATGATGCCTCCAGTGAGCCTGCTGGGTGCAGGGGGGACAGCAGAGGACGGGTGGTAAGTGGCAGCACTTAAAGTCGCCAGGTATTAAGTGCAAGCCCCTTTAAATGCGTACAGAGAAGGTGTGTCAGGCAAGACCGCCGAGTGCCTGGCCCGGGGGGGGGGGTGGGGGGGGGGGGGGGGTGAGGGGGGGTGGCGCTGGGACAGGGAAGAGGCCTCCCTCATGAGCGGTCCCGCTGTGCCACACAAAAGGCTGATAGTTCCTAATTACTTTCTCAGAGTTTTCATGAGCACCTCCCATATGCCGTTTGGCTTCAGGAGCACAAAGCAAACAGAAATGGGGTTTCACACTTGATGATTCTAACCATGGCTGCAGCAGAGTATACTCCCTGGCATGTTCACGCATTGACACACACACACACACACACACATTTGGCTCAAATGCAAATTTTAAAGGTGATTAAGGAAATGTGCAGTTTGGTTCTTCAAGCATCTCAGGGGGCAAGGAAAATGATAAATGCTCATTTCAGGGCTCTGGATGGCAACCACTACCCACTTCAACGGTGTCATTCAGACATCACCATGACAACCAGGGAAAGGCTTCCTTCCTCTGTGGCAAAGACAATAGAAATTTTAATTAAGGCTTATTCATTTTTTTGGTCTGACCAATGGAAGAAAAACATCAACAAAAATGTTACCCAGAAATACACGACCAGGAACACTTTCAGAATTCAAAAATACTTCTGAGGCTTTCCACTGAGTCACATGATCTGCATCCCCAAAGCCCCCCCCCCACCCCTTCAACAACTCAAATTTTATAGATCTCATAAATCCAGACACGTCTAGATCTTTTATCAAACATTATAAAACTAGGTAAACACTCCAATTTAATTTTCTGACGATGACTGAGAACAGGATTTTAGTCATTTTTATTTTAGTCATAAAACTCAAAAGGTCTGGCATATTTCCATAAAGTACTTCCAATAAACTCTGAGAGGACCCAAGATTAGACGAGTGTTCAGTGGCCTTTGGGCAGGAGGAGATCCAGGTTTAAACATTTGTTTTGTTCCACTGGGTGACTCTGGGTCAGTAACTTAACCTCTCTGAGGTTTAGTTTCGTCATCTGGAGGACAGAAGTAACGCTGGCTGCCTCAGAGCATGGATAGAAGCAATGGTGACCGTAACACAGCGGCATGTGGCCGAGTACGTAGTGGGCTATCAGTAAAAGGCAGCAAGTATTACTACGACTCTGCCTTATTTTGCCCTGGAAGAATTAAGAAGGTCCTGTTCCCTCTTCTAGGAAATGTCTCAGGCATGTGTTGGCTCCTCCCCCTTCTCACAGGCCTGAATCCCAACGTTCATCTTCTCTCACCTGGACTCTGCAACAGCCTCCTCAGTGACCTTCCTGCTTCCAGACACCGCTCTCTTGGGTCCACTGTCCTCATGGCCACCCAACCAATATTCGAAAATCCAGAACTGTGCTGGTCACTTGGCTCTGGATGAACCTCTGACAAAACATTCATGGAGAAAACTATGGCTTTACTGAAAAATATTTTAAAAGGCCTGAGTGAAAGGAGAACTAGAAAACCCCAATGTTGTAAAGACATTGATTCTTTCCTAAATTAATCTATAAATTCAGTGTGACACCAATCAAGGTCCCACAGGGTTTGGATGGATCTTCACAAACCCATCTTAAATCTAAGTTAAAGAGCAAAAGGACAAGAATGGCCAAGAACATCTCATCACTGTAGAAAATTCTACTGGGCAGTGTTATACTAAACAATTTTTTGTTTCAATGGGTTTTATTTTGGAGAAATGTGTTCAAAATAGACAAATTTAACACAAAAATAGGGAGGCAGGGAGAAAATATGTTAATAAAAGTACTGACAGGTGGCCTCCGACTGGAGGTGGAGAAAACTGGGTAACTTTCTCTGCCAACCAGTGTAGGAATCAAGCCAGGGAAAGGGGATGCAAAGAAGAAAAGCAGACTGAGAAAGATGTAATGATCTTTATCAAAGGCCTAATGTGTCTCCAGCACCGTGCTGTTTTCCATATGATTTCCATTTCATATTCATTGTGAGGATGTAAGGTAGATAGCATTATTTCTATTAAAGATTAGGAAAACCTGGGGATGCCTGGGTGGCTCAGTCGGTTAAGCGTCTGCCTTCGGCTCAGGTCATGATCCCAGGGTCCTGGGATTGAGTCCCACATCAGGCTCCTTACTCAGTGGGGAGTGTCCTTCTCCCTTTGCCTCTGCCCCTCCCCCTGCTTGTGCTCATTTCTCACTCTCTTTCTCTGACAAATAAATAAATAAAAATGTTTTTAAAAAATACAGATTAGGAAAACCTTAAGAAAAGTAAGTGATTTGCCCAAAGGCAAAGACCCCTTGAGAGTGGCAGAGTGAGGAGCCGAACCCTGCTCTTTGGGATTTCTCTTTCTACCATACTTGTGAGCTGTTTCAGGCTTGTTCTTAGTAGTCTCAGGTATCAGCAGGGAGAGAGGGAGCCCAGGTGCACAAGAAAAGTGCCGGCAGGCTCGCAGGGTGAAGCGTGGGGAGAGACCCCTAGCAGACATATACTGCCCCAACTCTCTCTCCCCCTTTTACCTGGAAGGCACCTGGACCTTACTTACAGAAAGACACATGAGGCACACAATAAATGAGAAGGTCTTGGAGCCAGAGAAATCCAGGTCGTGCTCCAAGTTGCCAACTTACTGTGTAATGGGGAAACAACTCTCCACATTTTAAGCCTCTCTGGGGTTGTAAATCCTCAGCCTTACTCTGACTTCCTGACAGCATATTCTGCCCTCAAACATACAGTTGGATCTCGATAAATTTCGCTTCACTTAACCATAAATCCTGTTTAAAAAAAAAAAGCATATTCATGGTCCAGCTGGCCCTTAGCTCAGGTGGAAAGGAAGGGGCCACAGTGAATTCCCCTTCTGTGCGGGCCTTATAACTTTCATGAGGTATTTTACTGGGTTACAAGTAGACTCTGAAATGCCGGCATCAGCAATTATACTTGGATAAATAAAATGGAACAAATTACCTAAGGGCACAGAGACCCCACTACATTTCTTCCTTTTACTTACATTCAATTTGACATGACTATCTATCACCACCGCCATCCCCCCAGGTTCTTTTCCTTGTTAAAAAAAAAAAAAAGTTGGGGTGCGTGGGTGGCTCAGTCGTTAAGCGTCTGCCTTCGGCTCAGGTCATGATCCCAGGTTCTGGGATCGAGCCCCACATCGGGCGCCCTGCTCGGCGGGAAGCCTGCTTCTCCCTCTCCCACTCCCCCTGCTTGTGTTCCCTCTCTCGCTGTGTCTCTCCCTGTCAAATAAAGAAAATCTTTAAAAAAAAAAAAAAGTTATGTACAAAATTGTACACAAGATTGTGATCATTTAAGAACTTGGTGGTCTTTGGTGAGACTCAAAGGGTAAGTAAAAAATGAGAGGGTAAAAGGCAGGCGGCTTCCAGGAGTGACTGGATTCTGACACCAGCTCAATGCAGGGACTAACACTTGTGATACCTCTTTTTTTCCCCAAAAATCTCTATTCTAGGACAAAAATTCTCAAACTAGTTCAAGTGGTACAACATGTGGAAGTCATAATGTTCTTTTTGCATAACCCAATGGAATACATATTTTATGACATAATTTATTTTTGGTTCCCTACTTATAAAAATACACACCCCTTAAAGAAAAATCGAAAAACCTAGAAAAATAGACAACTGAGAAAAAAAAAAATCACCTCTAAGTCCACGGACCAGATTCTAGCGAGAACAAACTAATATGACCCAAAAGTCTCAGAGAATTAGATGGGATTTATGTACTATTCCTTAAATTCCACCATTAGCAATTTATTTGGATAAGCACTGTCCTTTCTAGCTTTTCTTCTTTTTTTGTTGTTGATAACAACTTAATGGAGACATAATTCACATGCCAAACAATTCATCCCTTTAAAGTATATAATGCAGTGGCTTTTACATAGTCAGAGCTGTACAACCATAACCCCAATCAATTTTAGAACATTTTCCTCACCCTAAAAAGAAACTCCATAGCCTTTAGCTGTCATTCCCCTTCCAGCTCTATTTTCTATCTCTATAGGTTTCTCTATTCCGAACATTTCATAGAAATGGAATCATACACTGTCATCTTCTATAACAGGCTTATAAAGTTCATCCTTATAGCATATACCTCACTTTTTTATTGCCAAGTAATAAATATTCCGTAATATGGATGTACCCCCTTTCATTTATCCACTATCGGCTAATGGATATTTGCGTTATTTCCACTTAGGAGATATTATGAATAATACCGCTTTGAATACTCACATATGAGTTTTTATGTGGACATGTGTTTTCATTTCTCTTAGGTATGTACCTAGGAGTGGGATTTGTGAATCATATGGTAACTCTATGTTTAGCCTTCCGAGGACCGGCAAACTGGTTTCCAACACAGCTGCATATTCCCACCAGCAATGTATTAGTATTCCAATTCTTCTACATTCTTACCAGCACTTTTTTTTAAATTTATTTATTTTAGAGAGAGAAAGAGAGAGAGCAGGGGGAGGGGCAGAGGGAGAGGGATGGAGGAGCAGATGCCCCACTGAGCAGGGAGCCCGACGCAGGGCTCAGTATCACGACCCTGAGATCATGACCTGAGCCAAAACCAACAGTCAGTCACTCAACCAACTGAGCCACCCAGGGGCCCCTCTTACCAGCACTTTTCAATTATCTTTTTATTTTTTTCTAAAAGATTTTATTTATTTATTTAATTGACAGAGAGAGAGAGAGAGACAGTGTGAGAGGGAACACAGGCAGGGGGAGTGGGAGAGGGAGAAGCAGGCTTCCCACGGAGCGGGGAGCCCCATGTGGGGCTCGATCCCAGGACCCTGGGATCATGACCTAAGGCGAAGGCAGTCGCTTTAACCAATTGAGCCAACCAGGCGCCCTTAATTATCTTTTTAAATAGGTGTGTGTGTGTGTGTGTGTGTGTGTGTGTGTGTGTGTGTGTGTGTGTGAAGTGGTATCTCATATGGCTTTGATTTGCATTTCCTTGATGGCTAATGATGTTGAGCATCTTTTCCCATGTTTACTGGCCATTTGTTTGTGTATCTTCTTTTGGCCCAGCTCTTTTAAACTGCAAGAACCTCTGGACAGGGATACTGCTTGAATTCAAATGTTACTTATTAGCTGAGCAATCTTGGGTAAGTCACTTAACTTTTCCTTGCTTCAGGTTCCTTACCTGTATTACTACTCAGTACCTAACAGAGGATGTGAGAATTGAGATAATGCGTGTAAAGGACTTAATCACACAGCTGGGCACTCAGTAAAGGATCAGCAAGTGACAGCGAGTATTATGAACAACAGACGTGATCATTAACACTTCACATTCCATTGACTCTTGGAAGCAGTTCTTCCCATAAGGTGAGAGTCACCTCTAGGACAGAGAACCTGGGAAGAGGAGGTAAGAGGAGTTCAAAAGAAGGAGAGAAAACGAAAAAGAAAACAGTTACTAGTGGACCATTTTCAGAGTCTTGTTTTAGGAATCACTGCCAAAGGCCAGCTTTGATCCTGTTCTCCCACCCTTTCAATAATGATAAAAAATACCTAATTTACAGTATTAAACCCATTTCTATTTAGAAAAGCGAGTTTCCCGTTACTGCCATTGAACCCTGACTGAAACAGGCAGGCAGGCGTAGTCATGACTTACATCACTATGGCCTTGCAAAACTGCAGGACGTAGAACATTAGATGATCAATAAGCAAAGTAAACCAAACAGAATGAGTACGTGAATAAATGGACAAACAGAGAATGTGTTTGGGATATATGCTCAGCTGGGTGACTGAGGACTCCTTCCCCAAAAGGCCCTGGAAAAGGCTGAGAAACAGCACCTAAGACCCTGCAGCCAAGCTTCTCACTGCCCATTCATGGCCCATCACCACTGCACAGATATCTACACTGGAATATTTTTCAGCTCTTTATTGCCAACACTCAGGAATGACAGATTCTAGAGAATGCTGCTTTCCTTTATTTCTTGAAGTCATGAGGGAGAAGGTGAAAAGGCCTCCACTTATGCTTTTGGGTGTATAAATAGCTCACAGTGTAAAGAAAAGGGGAATCAGTGGTTCCAAATTCAAAATAAAGACAGGCTGTTCTGACAAGGTCCAAATTACAGAGCACTCCAGGCACAAACACAGAGAGACACTTTTCAGAGAAATTCTATTTTCCTATTCAATTCCAAAAAAGAGAGTCAAGCCAAGAAAACCCTCACAGCCTTCCACAAATGGATTTGGTTTCAGCAGCCATTTGGGGCAACGTGCATTCAGACAACAAACCGCCCCTTAGGCTTCTGTCCTTGCCATGTTCCCTTACTTCCAACAGGAGAAGCACCACTGCCACTGGGTTCTCCAACATGGTGCAAAGACAGAGCAAGCCCAACATTCCTGCTGTACAGTTCTGAAAACCATCATCTTCCCCCAGTATCCTTCATGGCCCCAACTGCAGAGCCCTCTCAAAGACCTGGAAGCTCTCAGAGCACGATAGGTTTAGACTTTACGGTCCATTTGGGGGGACCCTCTTTACAGGCCTGCAACCGTAAAACATTCTCTATTCCTTCATATTATCATTTATTCAGTCATCTGCAGAACACAGCTTCACGCACATCTCCTGATTCACTAAGCACAAACAACTGTTGAGCACCTGCTGTAGACTGATCCGTTGGGAATACGGTTGCTCCAAGCATCAGACTGTTTCAGGGTCAACACTTCTAAATGCTTTGTTTCCCAAGTTGTTCATTATGGTATTATTTGAACAGAAAAAAAAAACCAACAAGAAAAAACAAAACTGGAAATTACCCAATTGTCGAACCATAAGGAAGGGAATGGTTAAACAAAATATGGTGTTTCTACTTGATAGAATACTGCCCGGCCATTAAAAGCAAAATCCATGAAGAATCTAAGGTTAGTAAGTGCTTATGTTAAATGAAAACCAAGCAGGACCCACAGACAGATATAAAATATAATCTCAACTATGTTTATGAAATGCAAAGAATACTGGATAAAAATAGGCCAGAATTTTAATTCTAAGATTATGAACAATATCTTCTCGGCATACTTCTCTGAATATTCCTGCTCACTGTAGAAAATACAGAAAATAAATAAAAGCATAAAAAATAAAAATAAGTCACTTGTAACATGTCACCACTGTTACCAATTTGGTATTCTGCTGTCTGCTTACATAAGACTAAAAATTCACAAATACAGTTTACATATGTTGCTTGCAAAATTTTAAAAAATCGTTAAAATGGGAAGGAATAAGAAATGCTTAGACATATGAAAATAATGTTAACTGAAAGAGTCAAAAATCGTATATACAAGATGACTAAAAACATATATATATTTATTTTTCACTGCTTTGTACTGTCCAATTTGTGCTGTGTTATGTATACCTGTTTAAAACAAATGAAAATAATTATTCTCCCATCTCCATCAAACATCCAGAAAAAATACATTAAGATGAAATGAAATGAATGCCTTTCCCCCCTCTTCTCTATCATCCAATTTTGGAAGTAATGTAGTTACATTACTTTGATGATGAAAAAAAATTTTTTTAATTCTGTGCTTTCCTCACAGTCACCATAATCCAAAGTATCTAGTAGCAACTTCCCTTTAAACAACCACGTCCCCCCATGGGGTGCCTGGGTGGCTCAGTCGTTAAGCGTCTGCCTTCGGCTCAGGTCAGGATCCCAGGGTCCTGGGATCGAGCCCCACATCGGGCTCCCTGCTCAGAGGGAAGCCTGCTTCTCCCTCTCCCACTCCCCCTGCTTGTGTTCCCTCTCTCCCTGTGTCTCTGTCAAATAAATAAATAAAATCTTAAAAAAAAAAAAAAAAAAAAACCACGTCCCCCAGGCAGCCTTCTTTGCTGCAGAGCCCCAGGCTACAGCAGGATGGATCCCTCAGGTGAGTATCTGCAGGGAGGGCTCTGCAGGAGGTCCTACTCCATGCCTGTGAGCACTTCCTCCAGAGGGGGCTGGGAAGTAGAAACACATCCATACATGATGTCATGAAGGTTAAGGCTGGGCAAGAAGGCCTTTGAAATGACTGGCAAGGGAGATTAGTTTGCTTCTTTTCCCCCAGCTGTCCCTGTATTTCATTCCCTTGAATATTCTTCCCCAGGCTCCCACTCCCCCTCCTCTGGAACCTACTATCATTAGTTTCACAATCCCACCTAAACCGTGAGTTTATAAACACTTTCAAAAGGAAGTGTTTCATTTAACACTCTCAAAAAAAAAAAAGAAAAAACTCGTGAGACAGGAATCACCTCCACTTTCTAGCTGAGGAAGATGAGGCTCTGGAGGGTTAAGGGATCCATGTAGCCAAAAGCCAGGCCTTAGTCTCTAAAGCTGTGCCTCCCTTGACAGCAGACCTCTAGGTTCCCAAGTCAGGGACAGTTCTTCCCATTTAGGCTTTTGGCACAGCCTGAGAGGACACGGCTGGGGGAGGTGGTGGCCTAGCAAGCTGGGTGCCACCCAGCGGGGAGAGCCCTAGAGGCTCAAACAGGCCATCTGACAAACAGCACATCCTTGAAGGCATTGACTCCGGCTGGAGAGGACAATCAGCTGCTGGGGTTTACAATAACCGCCCGCGTGGGAGTCGGGAACTACAGACCAGGAGCAAGCCTCGTCAGGATTCGTACACTGGAGGGGTTTAAATCTCAGCTCCCCCTCCTACTCTGTGACCGTGAATTAGTTACTTAACTGGTTTCCTCACTTACAAACAGAGATAGTTATCATGCCCTCTTTGTAGAGTTTTTGGGCAGATCAACTGTGGTGTGTTCATTGTGGCAAACACTTCACACACACAGGCACACAGCACTCAAAAGACAGCAGCAGGTATGAATAATACTAATAATTAGTATTAGCAGTGATGATGACGTAAGGGTACATCACAGCGGGAGAAAACGTATAGCCAAGAGACGGCGTTCAAGGTTACTGAAGAAACAAAAGGACCTTCAGTTTCTCAGTCTTCTTCCTCTTCAGTGTGTTCACAAAGACACGGGAGCCCCTTCATGTTTGGTGCCTTTTCCCCTCAAGATGTCCTGCTATAAAGAATCAGTGAAAATCATGTCATGTACTGTGTGAATTCTGATGAAGTTCCGTCCATAAATTACTGAACAGAAAGAGACGATTTCACAAGACCGACAAGGCAACATCTAAAGTCAAACAGAAGGCAGCCGTAGCACGGTGGATACGGAGTGGGGCCTGCTCCCCCCGCACCAGCCGAGGCAGCAGCGGGAACACGCTAAGTAGCGCCCCGAGAGCCTCAGCACCCGGAAAGCGTGGGCAGTAATCAAACTCTGCCGCCATGACACCTCCGATGTGCTCCCCCTCTGGGCTCAGTTTCCTTGACTGCAGAATTAGTGCTGGACAGCTGAGCTTTGCTGTGCGGAAGAGCTCAGAGACCTTTAATCTCCAAGCTCATCTGCGTGTACCTCTGCAGCCCCGCGCAGGCTTCGCAGCCCGCATTCAAGCCTCGCACACCCGTCACCATGCACCTCTGTGGCTGCTAGCAATGAGGGAAAAAGAAGGTGACGCTGGTTTTGATTTTCATAAAATATCTGACAGCCCTTCAGAAATCTCACCATAAAAAGAAACCATCTCACCAATCACAGATAATAAACTAACAACAAATCTTGCAGAGACAGTGACCCAAAAGACATATCGCGACGGCCACCAAGAAAGAGAAATTTAATGTGAGAGAGGGGAAGATCAACGTTAGGGGCAGAAAGATGACAGGGGTAATATACTTGGCCAAATACAAGTCTAGATTTGCTGTTCTGCACTTTTGAATTTGAAAAAACCTTCAAGTGTTGGTAATTAGACTTGAATCTATCATCGCCACTTAATATATGAGTAATGTTTTATAAACACTAACACATTCAAGGTGTCACTTAAGTCTCATTCACAACAAACACTTCTTTCTATCATAATCAGATGAGGAAAGGGGCTTAAGGTTAAACGACTTGCCCAAGATCCCACAGCTAGGAAGGGCAGGGCTGACAGGCAAACCGTGGCCTGGAGTCCAAATTCAGTGGTCTTTCCAGGTTTATTTATGCCTTCCTTCTGCAAGCCAAAATGGAGAGGAGGAGAGAGCTTATAACCAGCGTGATTTTCACTTATGTGTGTAACCCAGCCCAGTAGCCAAGTTGGGGAGAAGCCAACAATGCAAATTTTAAAAGTGAAGTCCCTAAACATGAAAATAAATGCCTTAGGATGCCATTAGGGAACATCTCTGACACACAGATTCTGCCGCTAAAGCAATGGTTCTCAACTGGGGTGATTTTGCCCCCCAGGGGATATGTGGCAATTTCTCGAGACATTTTTGGTTGTCACACCCGGGGAATGTTACCGGTATTCAGGGGGTAGAAGCAAGAGATGTTGCTGAACATCCTACGATGCACAGGACAGCCCCCCACCACAAAGAATAATCTGGTTCAAAACAGATGATGGATGACACTCTCCATCTTAGCCAACAAGGGGAACAGAAAGATAAACTACACTTTCAAAGAACAAAGCTCTTTACACCTATGAGGAGGTATTAACATTCTGGAATTGTCTTTGGGTTCTTCCAGGCTTGGCTCCAGCCCTGATTCACTGTGTGATCCCAGGCAAGTCACTTGACCAATCTGTGTCATATTTCCCCTGTAAAACAAGGTGGGAGGTGGGGGAGGAACATTTTTTAACAAAGTGATTCTCAAACATTTCTATACCTGATAATGGCCTGGGATTCTGGCTAAAATGCAAAATTCCTAGATTTCATTTCAGAGAGTCTTCATGTTTAACAAGCACTTCAGGGGAATCTCTTATAGTTAGTTAGTACAATCTGAATAGCATGAGAACAATTTTTAAAAATGAAATAAAGTGTGTGTAGTTTTTTCTAAGCAGGAGTTATGAGTCTGAGGAATGGTGCCACCAGCAGGGGTTAACCGCTAGGGTTAATCTAGAGGCCTCCTTACCTGTGGGAAAACTATGGGGGTTCTCTCAAGGGAGCTCCAGCTTCTCTAAGGTTCAGGGCCTGGAAAGCAGCCCCACCATAAGACAAGCTAAGGAGCAGCAGAAACTACAAAAACAACCCCTCAACCTGAGAAGCTGCTCATGGAACAAAGCCCCAGCCACACACACTCCAGAGAGGGTGGGGGAAGGTGACAGGATTTGGGGCACCAAGAATACTGCATTAGCCAACAAGGAGCATGACCATTCCCAAATCACATAGAGGAACCCACAGGCAAATCCAAAGACACTTAGAGAAGGGGCTCATTCACTCACAGCAATAATTCAGTCCCTTATTAACGCTTCTGGGAAGACATCTCTACAACATTCAGGAGGACATTGGCAGAAGTGAGGCCTTAGGAATTCCAGGCTACAAGGGGTAATGAGAGCCACGAAGGGTTGAATGTTCACTGCAAGCACCTGCTACTTTGCGCTGTTTGCCCTCTAGACCCAAACTGAAAGCCATCCTCTTCCATGCAGTCACAGCCCAGTTCCCCATTCCTTCCTTCCTGGGGCCCATGCTCCACAAGTTTGAGAAAAGTGAATCCAGGCCCTGGCTAATGAACCAAATATAAACAGATTCATACCCTTGTACCTTTTTATCTTTAACCTTCACGAAAGCATCTGCATCTTGTCCAGGTCCCCTACTTAATTACCAGGCAGAGTGGCCCAGGCAGAGCACACACTGGTAATAGACAGAGATGCTGGGACTTCTCAGCAAGCCAATACCACACAGGAAAGGACTAACACAATCCTTTCATTTGTCATTTCACCCTTTCTGCTTCCATAGCGGATCTGGAGCAACCTACTACTGTAGATATCCCCTGCAACCTACTACTGTAGATAATCCTCTCATAGAGAGAAATTGCTGATAGGACACGGCAGGCACATCTTACTCCTTATTCTGGGAAAGTCACTGGACATTAATAAATAACATAGAATCACCTGTGGAATGTTTTAAAAATGATGCCAAAGCCTCAACCCGGACCAAATACATCAGAATCTCTGGCACTGGGTCCCAGACATCAATATTTTTTAAAAGCTCCAAAAGGATTCTAACATGCAGCCGGGGATGGCATCCACTGGGCTAAGGTCTCAGAGTGCAGACACTGGGCTTCTAAAACTAAAAGCACCAGTGACATTCAGCCCCAAAGTGGATTTGGGAAAACAACAGGGGGCAGAAGAAAAGGCTTCCCCTCTTCAAAAGGAAGAAGAATGATCTGACATGGAAATTTTAAATGGGGGCTGAAGACCAGAGAAGTAGCTTCTTTACCAAGTACATAAAACCACTGGGTTTTCCCTCCTAAATATTTACTTCAATCAAGTGCTAGACCTGTACCAGGCACT
This sequence comes from Phoca vitulina, assembly GCF_004348235.1. Taxonomy (NCBI): domain Eukaryota; kingdom Metazoa; phylum Chordata; class Mammalia; order Carnivora; family Phocidae; genus Phoca; species Phoca vitulina. The sequence goes on along the minus strand of NW_022589739.1, from coordinate 1,056,707 downwards.
GAAAAAAAAAAACCAGCAAAGTGTGAAACCAGACATCTCGTCTGCAAGTGTAGATCTTCTGAGGAGGGAAAACTGGAAGCATGAAGCAGCTCATGTTAAGGCAGGATCTCCTGGTGCTGACTTGCAGGGGAGGGCAAGGAGCTGGAGGAGCTCAGCCAGCCTGGGCCCCGCCCCAGGGGTGCTTCGGGCCTCAGGCTCCAGCCTCCTCTGGGCTTCCAGCCACACTCAGATACTCCCACAGGTGCGGCAGGACTCAATTCCCAGTCTGTTTCCTGGATGATCTGGTCCACCCTGCTGGCCTATTGCCAGCCAGCTCTAAAATGTCTAAGCAAGGGACACAAGGGGCCTCTTACTGCCCGTGAAGTTGCAGCTATATTCATTTCCCTTCCAAATTAACATCCTACTGCCCCGTAATAAAGCTGTCAGCTCCCAACAAAGGATGCTGGCTAAGAAAGGTGGCCAAGGCTGTTTGGGCAGAGGGCAGAGCAGTTACTTGATGCCAAGGGTGGGAGGCCCAGGGTAAGACCCTACCCCTCCACACTGACAGCCGGCTTTCCCATCACTAGAATGCACTCAAAAGCCCCTCCCTGCCTGGCCGTCCTTCTTCACTGCACATTTACCACTTGGCCAATGCGCTTGGGACTGAAACATAATTAATCCCCGCTCTAGCCACAATTCTTTTTTCCCAGAGAATGAATCTGTGTCAATAAGGGAGCACCACTCTGAATGCTAATTGCCCCCACAAGTCCTGCAGAGGGCACGGGAGAGGCCGGGAGGCTGGCCCTCACAGCGTGGGCACTCTCAGGTTTGGAAACCCTACCTGGCGTTATCATCAGCAACTCAATGCAGGGACCGCCCTCCCAGTTGAGACAGCAGCAGCCAGAGACCTTCGAGTTTCCTCCAGGGTAACATAAGGCTGGTGGCCAGAGCTGCGACAGTCAGGCAGCAGGGGAGAGACGAGTGGGCTGCCTGCAGACCGTGCACAGCTCCGCTCCGCTCCGCTCCACTGAGGGGAGCCAGCAGCGGGGGAGGATTTAAAATGCAGTAGTTGAGATTTAGGTTAGATTCACAGATGAACTTCCTGACAGAAAGGGAAGCACTGGAAAGGTTGACCCATTACTTAAATTTCACTGGGGAGCCACAAGGGGCTGATTGTACTGTCCGCCAGGAAGAAGTGAGTTGCGGGGAGGCAGCCTTCTGGGCACGATGATCAGAAGCAGGGACCTCACTGCGCCGACCCACAACCATCTAACATGCTATCACTTTCCTGCTTCTTAGCATAAGATAAGTAGAACAGTCTGATAATCCCCATCAATACACACTTTTAAATAGACTTATTCTTTGTTCTAAGAATTCCAGTTCTAGGAATCTAAGAAAATGGTAACAAACCTCAGTCAAATATTTTTATGTATTTTAGGAGAAATATGCATTCATGTGTTTTAGTGGACACAATCTAAATGCCCAACTATTGAATGGGGAATGATTAAGAAAATTATGGCACATGTATTCCACAAATATTACGTAGCAAATAAAAATGTTTTTAAGGAATAGGTAATAATCTGGGAAATGCACATGACATGATTTAATGTTAAGTGAATAAAGCATAAACTGTGCATAAAAAAAAAGTATATGTGCGTTTTGAAAAAGAATGGCGGGAAATACACCAAAATGTTAGCTGTAATCATCTCTGAGTGTGGAAGTAAACATTTTTATTTTCCCTATTGGTATTCTCCAGATATTATAAAATCAGCACATTACTTAATAATCAGAAAATGCAGACATTAAAAAAAAAAAGTCTGTTCTCTGACGTATCTCAGCGCCATAAATCTACTTCATCTGCACGGCCATTATTCCCAGAAAGCAAAACGGTGACACTCAATCTCGTACTTGGCAAGACAAACATATTCTCGCTTCCAAAATGGCTCAGCATACCCACTGCAGCCACCTGAAAACCACTCGTCACCATTTCCCACTGGGAAGCACGGGGTCTTCCCCCTCAAAGATTCGTGGGGCTCTCATTCTGTGGCCAGACCCTCCCTTCACATCCAATTACAACATGCCTAAGTGAGTCTGAAAGGCGAGGGAGAAAGGTGGAATCCTGCAAAGAACGGGGATTTATTGGATTAACCCTGAGAAGTCTTGAACTGCCAGATTTAGAGACGGTCACTATTTACTCAACGTCCACTATATGCCAGGAACTGGACAGGATGCTTTCACATACTTTGCCAAGTAGGAATCATTAGCCCTGTTTTATACAGGAAGAGACGAGGCTCCAGAACTGCCATCAACTTACCTCAAATCACACTGACAGTAAGTGGCAGGGTTGGGACTAAATGCTGCCTGGCCAACTCCAAGTCAGGAAAGTCACCTCCAACGTCAGCTTCTTCACAGGGAACAAGATGCAGAGCACACTCCTTCCTTCTCGATTTACACCCCCACTCTCGGCACCTGAGACAGGCCATTCACTGTGTCTTGCCCACTTTCTGTCTCTACCACTACCCATGGATGCAAACACTCTAACCCCATGTGGACACCTCAATGACCTACTATGGCCAAATTCCCCAACCTGCTGCATGACCCTTAAGAATGACCCAGCACTGCAAGGTGAAGCTCACTAACAAGGCCCTCTCTGGGGGTGTCTGAAACTCTGGTGAGAATATTTATGAATATGCCTATATTCATAAAGGATAATCTCCTTTACACTCACATTTCTGAAGAAGGTAGGCCTCTTGTCCCCTTTTGCAAATGTGAAAACTGAGGTTAGAGAGTAGGCTGACCTGTTCTAAGTCTAAGAAGCAGCAGAGGTAGCACTAGAACTCAGGTCCTCTGATTTCTGGCCCAGTGATCTTTCTAACAGAGGAGAATACTAAGAACTTGGGTTCTAAAGCCTGAAGGCCTAGATTCGAATCTCAGCCCTGCTACCTACAAGCTGTGTGACCCTGGGCCCATTACTTAAAACCTAAGTCTCTGGGGCACCTGGGTGGCTCAGTCAGTTAAGCGTCTGACTCCTGATTTCAGCTCAGGTCATGATCTCAAGGGTCGGGAGATTGAGCCCTGTATCGGGCTCCACGCTGAGCGTAGAGCCTGCCTCAGATTCTCTCTCTCCCATTCCCTCTGCACCCCCCACTAAACCTAAGTCTCATTTTGCTCCATTGCAACATGAAGAAATTACAACTGCTACTTTGCACAGTTACTATGAGAATTAAATGGGATAATACATGTAAAAGAGCTAGGAGGCACTCACACAACCCTGAAGTTACAGCATTTCCATCTTATCTCCCCACTATGCAAGGCCCAAAATGATGTCTGAAAACAGGGTTATCGGGGCCCACACCAACTTAGATGGAACCAGCTTTCTGCTTTGCAAGGCCTGGCCAACAGCCTGCACCTAGCTTTCAGATCTTACTGAGATGACTTTGAACATGCTTTCCTCTCTCCAAAAAGGCCCTTCTCTGCCCCCACTTCATGCCATAATCCCGACCCTCCATCAGTGGCACCTGAGTTCGGCTCACCCAGGAAGTCTTCCCTTATCTGCCCAGACTGGCTTAGGTCCCATAGATTCCTGGACTTACAGTCCTAGCAGATGTTCACCACTATTATCCAAATTGGTTGTGTTACTTGCCTGTCTCTCCCACTAGACTGAGAGCCACTTGAAGGCAGAGACTGTGGCTACATTTGCTCTTCAATCTTCAGTACCATCTGTACTGGTTTCCTATTGCAACTCTAATAAAGTACAACAAATTTAGTGGCTTAAACAACACGAATTTATGGTCTTACAATTCTGGAGGTCAGAAGTCCAAAATCAGTTTCAGTGAGCTAAAATCAAAATGTCAGCAGGGCTGCACATCTTCTACCAAGGGAGAATCCATTCCTTGCCTTTTTTAGTTCCTAGAGGCTGCCCACATTCCTTGGCTCATGGCCCTGCATCACTCCAACCTGTTAACTTCATCATGTTTCCTTCTTTCACTCTGATCCTCTCATAAGGACCACTCATTATACTGGGCCCACCCAGATAAACCAGAATAATCTCTTACTGCAGGATCCTTCACTTAATTATACCTGCAAAGTCCCTTTTACCACATGAGGTAACATATTTCCAGGTTCTGGGGATAGAACATGGACATCTTTGGGGAGGGGGCAGGAGGATCATTTGGCCTACTCCACTATCACAGCATCTAGTACACAGCAAATGGGCAGAGTGACTGCCTGCCTCAACAAGAGGCCATGCTTCATGTGGTCCTGAACTATTGAGAAGTAGAATCTTCTCGGCTGGTTTAGCCAAGTCCCAAAGCCTAGACAGCAACCACCCCCCCCCCATTCTAGTCAAAATATCCCAAAGGGGTCCCCTCTATATAACCTGAAACTCCAGATTTCTTCAGCTAACTTGGAAGCAGGCCACACTTACATCTCCATACCTCCACTCTAGGTAAAAATCTACTAGTTATTTTTCTGAACTCTGAAAGTATGGCTAGATGAATCAGTCTCAAAAAGCATCTGGTAAGTGCCCTTTGGATAGACTGACAGGCACAGTCTATGTCTTCCTGGAGCTCACAATCCACATGGCAGCATCACAATGTGAACAAAAGCCAAAAGGCAGCAAGATAAGGGTTCTATCACTTACCAGCATGAATCAGATTTGATAAATACCACATATTATAAATACAGCACATTCTTTGAAATTCTATCAAAATCAAGCTTTAAATTAGCAGCCTACAGTAAGCAACCTAGCAACACAACCACATGCATTTCCACTTGAGCCTGGTACCTGAACAGGAAGATGCTGGAACCCCTGAGAAGAGGAGCAGGCTGGGTCCAGGGTTCACCCACTTCACAGAATATAATAGGTGGCTAGGAGTTGGCAGTGGAAGAAACCCAAGCTGGGATCTGAATCTTGACTCTTCAATCTATCCTGTGTTACCATGGGCTTGTTAATCAACCTCTCTGAGCTTCCTCAATATACACATACTGAGCCCAGGTAAAATGCTTAGCAGGTAGTATATTTCCACTAGGAGATGGTCTTCCCTTGCCCCTGAAATAATAAAGCTAGCAGGGCAAATTAATCCTCTAGGAGAGTGCAAATTGGTGTATACGCACTGTTTCCCTAATGTTATCCACACATCACCCACACACCACCTCCATGATTTCTGCCACCTCCTGGCCCAACCTGTACTTCCACTTTTTTTCTTTTAATAGACTACATAGATAATAAGAGCTGCCAAATAATGAGTTTGATGTTCTATACTTCTCTTCAAAATCACATGAGAAATTATATACTCATGTATAAAGCTATTAAAATTAAAAACATTCACCGCCTTGGGGTGCCTGGGTGGCTCAGTCAGTTAAGGGTCTGCCTTCAGCTCAGGTCATGATCCTGGGGTCCTGTTGTCCTGTGTTGGGCTCCCTGCTCAGCAGGGCGTCTGCTGCCTCCTCTCCTCTGCCCCTCCCCACTGCTCATGCTCACTCGCTCACTCTCTCTCAAATAAATAAATAAAATCTTAAGAAAAAAAAAATATTCACCCCTGTATTATCTCATATGCTTTCACACTTTGGGAAACTCTGGTGAAAAAAACCTGGCTCAACTAAACACTATCATGTATGCTCAGGTCATTTCTTTTCTCTGAGACTCAGTTTCTCCCAAATAAGAGAACAGACTTGAAAGAATGGACTAGACTACTTTCCATTCCCTTCCAGTTCCAAGAATCTGAGATTTATTATCAAGTGGTCTGAATAAGCAAAAGAATCTGGGCAGGGATCTTTTTGAAAAGGTAATGAATACCATTCAATATAATTAGAATCATCCGTCTTAAAATCAGAGAGAAGAAAAGGATGAAAGAGAGAATGACAAAGAAGTGTATGCTTCTGACTTTGTGCTTCGCCTTCACGGGACTCTTCACATCAGTTCCTCATGAGACAGAGCACTTGGTTTTGTCATCTCAGCTTGGGTGGTTGTTAGTTTTATCTCCTTAGGCAAGCCACTTCACCGTGTAGTTTCTACAGTTGTAAAATGGGTAAAACGGGTAATACCTCCTCCACTAGGCTGTTTGGGGATTAAGTGCGAGTAACGTTGTCTGAGCACCTCACCTTTTTTCCATTGACTTATTCTAACACCCTAGGCTGGAGGATCTCACCGTTTGCTATTACCATTAGGCCTGGACTAGCTGGTTTGGTGCACATCTGCCTCTCCACTTAATTAAAAGCTCTCTGAAGGCAGAAACATGTTGTTCATCTTTCTCTCCCCTACAGGGCCTAGCAGTGTTTCACACAAAATCAAAGAACTTGACTTGAATATGTAGGGAATCCACTCTTACAGAAAGAGTTCCTGCTCTAAGACAGGAAACCGAATATTCCCAGAGATGTACGGATAACAAGCAAATCTTCCCTGACAAAAACAAATGTTCCCTCTCCCCGCCCCTCAAAAAAAGTTGAGAAATCCACTGAAATATAAATAGTGCTGTCTTCAGTGCTTGAGCCATGAATCCCGCCCCCTTTCAATCTTCCTCTGGAATATTCTAAATATTCCAAAATGTATACATAATAGGAAAAAACTTTAAATTATTACAAGGATAAATGAGACTGCTTGCCTTGGAGTCAGAGAGAGATGTGGGGTCCAGTATCCGCCATTACCTATCTACATATCTAGCTACCTAACCTCAGGCGAGTCCCTCCACTTTCCAGTAAAATGACAGTAACAATACCTCCTCTGACAACATCATCAGACTGCTGTGGGAGCCAGGATACCCAGGTCCATGCCACGAAAACCCCACCTCCACTAACGAGAGCTCTAGAACCTCCTGAGCACACCTGGAACCCTACCAGTTGCTTTTCACTTTTCATTCCTAACCAGACCTTTATTCCTTTTCTTTGTGTCATACCCTCATAAATGTTATTCTTGTCATAAAAAGAGAGAATAACCCACAAAGCTGGAGCCTCTTCCTTATCCTATAAATGTGCTACAGAAGTAATGTGGATGGATTTGAGGCTGTGATCATAAATCTCTGTTAATGAGCACTATCCGTGCTGGAAACACCACCAGCCATGAGCCCGTATTTTCACAGGGTGTTTCTTTCTTCCTTTTTTTCCTAACACATTTAAAACTTCAGACTTGAGTGCTCACTGGCAGATGCATTTTGGAGCAGAGGGAAGGAGGCAAACAGCCAACTAGAACCAACAGAAAGGATGAGACCTTGGAAACTTGGAGCCTAACGGTTGGCTCTAAACCAAACACTTCCCTTGCCTAAAGTCAAATCAAACTAGCAACCCCTTTCCTTCTCTCTCCACAAACATTCAGTTTGTTTATATGAATTACACTCAAGTCGGAAGGAGATAAAACTGACTATCAGCATCTAGGTGTTGGACAGCATTGAGACAAACCAATGTCTAATCCCCTTAATACACTTTGCATTACCACCCTAATGTCAACTCTGGTCCACCAGCAACCTCATTCTTAAAAGGGACCATTAGGTGAGTGAGCACAAGAGGGTTATAGTCCCACACAAATGACACTTAAAAGTCACAGCCAAGAAGGTGCTGTGCCTACAATTATGCCCCACAGAGCCTACGGATGAGGAGCAGAGAAGACAAGAAAGGGACACCAAAAACAAAAACAAAACAAAACTGACCAATAAGGACCTCTTTTACTCATTTTACAAACATATAGAGAATTAGCCTAGGATGTTAGAATAAGTCAATGGAAAAAAGGCAGTGTGGGAACCTTTGCAGAAACTTTGGTTTATTCCTACTGTGGGAGATAAGTCTTCAGATGCATGATTTCCAGAGGGAGTCAGTTAGCCAATGATAATTACAATTCTTAACAGCTCAACTTCCTCATCTACTTCCTAATCAATAATTAACTGCATCATATATTACTGTGAAAATTAAATGAGATAACACACAAAAGCACTTAGTATCTGGATTCTTGATTATTTGCACACTGCATCACAGTTTAACATATGTGATCCCATTTGATCATAAGAACTATGTGAGTCAGGTTTAACTATTCTCATAGGACACTGGCTCAAAGAGATAAAAGGACGTGTCTAGAGTTACACAGCTGAAAAGTGCCAGGTATCCGGTTGCTCTTCCAACTAACATTCCATAATCATGGCTGGACCAGAGATGGGTTAGCAAGAGTCTGAGCATGTTACCTTCTAGTTCAACTGTGATGTGTGCCTATAATCAGGGATTCAGGGTCTCCAAAGCCTCCTTAAATGATCGGAGGCTGGAAAACAGGTTTGATGTGAAGGTCTGAAGAAACTCTTCCAGGGAAGTTCTCACTTCTGACCCTAGGAGCTTGGGTATGGCCTCTGGGGTTAGCAAAAAATGGCATTTCTGACATTCCCATTTTCTACATAAAACTTTCTCAGCAGCTGTTCCAAGGATCCTCCAGTTACCTTTAATTAATAAAAAATAATAGCTACCAAAAAAAAAAAAAGCTACCAATTAACAAGCACTGAATTAAACCCTTTACAAACATCTCATAATCCTCACAATTATCCTTGGGGGGTTGGGGGTATTGAACAGAGGTATCCCTATAACTCTTTAAGAGGCAAGGAAACCAAACACCATCTGCCTCAATTAACCCTCATTCTCTCTCCCCCTGCTCCTGGATACCCACAGGGCATAGGCCTGGAATACTGGCCTCTTCTCTCTTCAGAGACAGTATAAAACCTGGGGAGGAATTCTGTGCTTTTGCAAACCAAGACAACAAAGGCTGCCAGGGTCTTTACTGTGTTTTTCCTCTTGATGTTATCTGATTTAGAACCAACCTTCATGGCACCTCCCTCTTGGTCTGGGTACTTTGTCCTGCTGTCCATCCCAGGAAAAGGCTCCCTGCTACAGGTGGGGCTGAGGAACACAGTCACAGCCACCAGCAACCCCAGTGCCTCCTTTCAGAGGAAACAGAGAAGACAAGCCCAGGAGCTGGTATACATAAACATGCTGGCTCTCTTCCAAGTCCCAGGGCCAGTCAGGCCCCAGCACAGAGGCCTCAGCTGCTGCTGGACTCACCACAGCCTGCTGTGTCCAGCACAGACATTAGGAACTGGACACATGGCGGGGGGAGGGGGCTCCCCAAACCAGCCCTGCTCGGTCCTCTGACCCTACAACCCATGGTGATCCTGGCCCCCACCTGCTAACCCCACAATCCCACAGCCTTTCTGATAACTGCCTCACTTTCCCCACAATCCCTTGACCTCCCGCTTATCTCACAACACCCCAGGGACGCTACTACCCACCCACTCTTTATAGCATCACCTTGAGTACCTTCTCCAGGCTGTGGTCAGGACATTACCAGTGAATATTCAGCCATGACCAGCAGGCTGCAAGGTGAGCAGACATTAGATGGCAGCCATGGGCAGACTTTAATAGAAAAAACTTGCTCCTAATCAGGGCCATCTCCAAACCCTCAACCTGGAGAGTGTCAGCAGATGAGCAGCAGAAAGGGGCCCTGCTGGAGAAAGTGGCGGTCTGAAGTATGTTTGGGGGAGGGGTTCCACTGAGTATACATACCACAAACCTAGGTGGGAGGACAGGTGGCACAGACTCCCCAATAACCCAGGTATCAGGGTCAGCAGCCTTTCTGAAGCCAAGCCCTCTCACTCATTTCCTCCCTGGAAGGCTGGAGTGAGATGGGGACTATGTGCCCCTGGGCAGCCATCAGAACAGTCCAGGTCCTAGAGACCAGAACCAGGAGGAAGGTGAATCCGACAAGCTAAGTCGCTGAAGTAGGGAGCAGAACACTGAGGGGAGAGATGTGGAGTACTACAGCAGCCTGTCTCGGAGAACCTCTGACACAATGCACAGCCCACAACCAGAGCTAAACTCTCCCTCCCTGCACTCCATACCCCCAATAAACCCACCCCTCTGACACACGTCTCACCCACCCCAAAGCCCATCCCCCTCCCCACACCTAGCCTCAAAAAAAAGCCCAGCCCCTCTTGCACGCCTCAGAGCCCCAACTTCCAAGATAATGCTCATCTTCTCATCACACTAACTACAGATCCATCAACCCCTCGGTTTACAAGGCTGAGTACACTCAGTTGACAGGAAAAAACAGTTTCCCAGGTCTTTAAAGCACAATGCTGCCGGGAGGGCTGAGTTTGGCAACTCTCCACAGGCCCCAGCTGGGGCAAAATCTCTCCAGGCTTGCCTCCAACCGGCCCCCTCCAACCTACCTCCCCCAAAGCCAAGCCCCATTCACAGCCCTTGATTTAAGCCTGGGCTCTTCCATTCCCACTCAGTAGGGTCCCACCCAAAATACACAGCACAGTCTTAGAATCCACCTTTTCCCACCCAAGGGGGAGGGAAACTGAAACCCTCTGAGGGGGGAGATGCACTCCGCCCTCAGCTCTTGCCCACCTTGACCTCCTCCTTCCAGTAAGTGCTCAGCCCACAGTCCTACAGATCAGGGGCCTGAAAATACACCCAGAGGCACTTGTTGAGCAAGTGTGGAGATTTTCAGGTACTGGGGCTGGGGCTAGGGCAGGGCAGCCCTTTCCAGAAAACCTCAGATGGCCAGCGGAGGACCCAGGGCTCACACCTGGCCCAGAAGCTTCATCAGAAAGCTGCCCTGGGACCAGGGGTGGGAGTATGGTTGGGTTCAGAAAGCAAAAGAGGAAAGGGAGAGGCTGGTTTAAAAGTAGATAAAAACTGAGAGCTGCCCTGTCTCTGTCCTCCCGGGGATGATGGTGCTGTCCCACAGACAGGAAAGGGAACCCCTTTGCGGAGTGCCGGTCACTGGGGGAACACCAGCATCTTTCTCACGAAACTGGCTGCAATTCCTTGGGCTTAAACCTCAGTGCCAATGCCAAAAAAGGGAAAGAAAAACCTGCAACCCACCAATCTCATTTCCAGATTCCCTCTCTCCAGCCTAGACACATTAATAATTAACTTGCCTACCCGGGAGCTTGCCGGCGTTGCCATAAAAGATGAGTAATGGCACCGGAGCCCCAGCCCCTTGCCCACAAGCTTCTGGGCTCAGGACTGGGACGGGCTCCTGGAACAAAGCCTCCGCATTCCTCTGGGAAGGTGTGTCTGAAACCAGACCTGTCAAACGATGAGAAGCTGACCCCTTACCTCTTCCTTAGCTGCCTCCCAGCAAGAAGGGGGGGGGGGGAGTAGAAAGGGGGAGGAGAGATCGCCTTTGCCCACTTTGGGCCCCCACCCCCCACCCCCGATCGGTGCCCCCAACCACCGCCGATTTCGGGAAGCCGAGCTCTCTGCTGAGAGCTAATCCTGTTACCATGAACGCAGGCTGTACTTGGAGACCCAATTCTCAAAACAACAAGGCAGCTCCCTCGATGCCCTTCCTGATGAGTAACCCCCAGCCGGGCGCCCGCCCCAGAAATTCTCTCGCTGAAACTCCCGCGGCGAGCTGCGGCTCCCACGCGGATGACCGGCCGGGGACGAACCCGCTCGCGTCACGCCCGCGCCCAGGCACAAAAGCACCCCCCAATGCAGTCCCTGCGCCCTGCCAACCCAACAGCCTGCAGCCCCCCCGAAAGTTATAGCGCGCGGACACACCTGCAGGACCCCCGCGGCGGTCCCCGCCAGCCCCCGAGGGCGGCGGGGCACGCGTCCCCGGGTGGGCAGCGCCACCGTTCCATGCGCCCGCTCCTCGAGCCCGGGCTGGCTACCGGTCAGCAGCGCTGGGCGGCGGAGCGCGCTGGGGCCTCAGCGCGCCCGCGGCGCATCGCGCGCCCTCCTCGTCCTCGCCTGGGCCTTCCCTAAGAGCCCACACCCACTTGACATCAGCGCGGATCAAAACACGTGGCGCAGCGCCAGACGGCGGACCCCGGCGGTCCAGAGTGCGCCCCGAGTGCCGCCGCGCCGCCAGGACGGCGCGTCCGAGCGCAGCACATTCCTCTCCTTGCAGAGGATGCTGCAAACTGGAGTGGGTAAGGAGACGGAGGAGGGGAAAGGAAACCGGCAGAGGGGCGGCAAGACCTGCCGCCTAACAGCGGCGCTGCACTGGCGCCCAGCCAGCCACCAGCAGACCTTACAGCCCTTGCTGCAAATGCCCACTGACTGTGAAGACCAGGCTGCGGGTGTCCCGGGTTGCTGTTTCCTCCAGACCAAGGAGAGCCCTGACCTTGAATTCTCTTCCCCAGAATAACTCAAGGAGGCTTCTCTCCAACCACCCCTACTAAATTGCTAAGACTGATTCTGACAAGCCAGGAATGAATGCTTGGTTGGATTAGGTTGCTGACCCCATCACCCAGGAGGCCGCTATGGGGCACCAGCAAAGCAGTCCATACCCTCTGGCTTGTCTCTATACTAGCAGTCTAAAAAGGAGTCTTCTTTCTCTCTTCTCTCAATGCCCTTGGCGATAGGGGACAGTTCTCCTGATTCTGCAGGCAATCAGAAACAGCACCGCCCAGCAACCACACACACTTCCAATTCACACATTAGCATCCATCCAAATAATCAAACATTCAAGCATTTATTAATGCTTAGGCCAGGAGCAGCAGAAGATAAACAACATTTAACACTCATAGAACATATAGTCTGGTTAGGGAGAGATATTAAATACAGTGTAAAGTAATTATAATTGCGACAAGGGTATTAAAGGTTAAGAGGTTCTATAAGAATGCACACAGGGACCCTAAACTATCTTGGTAGTCAGGAAAGACCTCCCTGAGGAAGTGACATTCGAGATGCTGAGGCATGAAGAGAAGTTAGAGGGTATCAAAGGGGAAGGAAAGTTCAGGCAAAAACCCTGGTTATTAAAGTGCAAGCTCACTCTATTCACAGGTGGAGATGTTCAAGCAGAAGTGAACTGCCATGCTGGAGACACCTGGGTCTTTGTCCAGGAGGGGTATGGGGCAGCTCATGGGCTCTGGAAGAAAGCCTGGCCATCTATCCAGAAGACCTTATACCTGCATTTCATCTCCTCCTGAACCATGATGGCCCACCTCAACAAAAGAACTCTGAACAGGCAGTCAGGAGCCTTTACTTCTGGCTTCAACTCTATCCTCAATTTGCTGTGTGGCTCTACAAAAATCCCTTCTACTCTCTGGTTTCAGTTTCTCTAAGATGAGGTGTTGGATTAGGACAGTGTTTCTCCATTTATCTTTTCTTTTTTTTTAAAAGATTTTATTTATTTATTTGACAGAGAGAGACACAGCGAGAGAGGGAACACAAGCAGGGGGAGTGGGAGAAGGAGAAGCAGGCTTCCCACTGAGCAGGCAGCCCGATGTGGGGCTCGATCCCAGGACTCTGGGATCATGACCTGAGCCGAAGGCAGACGCTTAATGACTGAGCCACCCAGGCGCCCCTCCATTTATCTTTTTAAAACCATACTCCCGTGGCGCCTGGATGGCTCAGTCAGTTAAGCGTCTGCCTTTGGCTCAGGTCATGATCTCAGAGTCCTGGGATCGAGCCCCACGTGGGGCTCCCTGCTCAGTGGGGAGCCTGCTTCTCCCTCTCCTTCCCGGCTTGTGCTCTCTGTTGCTATCTCTGTTTCTCTCTCAAATAAATAAATAAAATCTTTTAAAAAATAAAAATAAATAAAACCATACTCCCTTTTGGGTAAATATACAAAAAATGTCATTCCTGTCCTGTAGCATCTATAATGAGAAGACATCAAATCATTTTCCAAATCAAAAATTATATTAAATATGCTTTTAAAACTACATATGCCCTTCCACAACAGCCAAAATATGGAAAGAGCCCAGATGTCCATCGACAGATGAATGGATAAGGAAGATGTGGTATATATATAGAGGGAATATTACAGCCATAAAAAAGAATGAAATTTGGCCATTTGCAACAACGTGGATGGAGCTATATAGTATGCTAAACGAAATAAGTCAGAGAAAGACAACTGTCATATGGTTTCACTCATATGTGGAATTTAAGAAACAAAACAGAGGATCATAGGGGAAGGGAGGAAAAAATAAGATGAAATCAGAGGGAGACAAACCATAAGAAACTCTTAACTATAGGAAACTGAGGGTCACTGGAGGGGAGGTGGGTGGGAGGATGGGGTAACTGGGTGATGGGCATTAAGGAGGGCACTTGATGTAATGAGCACTGGGTATTATATGCAACTGATGAATCACTAAACTCTACCTCTGAAACTAATAATATACTATAAGTTAATTGAATTTAAATTAAAAAACTACATGTCCTTTAAATATTAATATTCTGTCTTTAGATACCTGCTGAAGACCTGGAGGCAGGAATGAAGAAATGGTCTCCAAGCTCACCCTTTTCCAGTTATCTGTTCCTGTCCCTCCCACATGAACCTGCCAACCAGCACTTATCATCTCCAGCCTCATTTTGTTTATTCTTTCCAGGATAAACTGACCATGCAATGAAGAGAAGCCCTGGGTCATCCAAAAAAGAAAAAAAAAAAAAAAAGGCATGCTGTAGAAGACTCTTTTGAATGATAATCTCCAGTGATGCTGGGAAACAGACACTTTGATGGAAACATATGACATTCCTGAGGACAATTTAGCAATATGAATTAAAAGACTTAAAAATGTTCGTATCCTTTGAACCATCAATTCCACAGCTAAGAATTTATCCTCAAGACATAATTATGGATAAACACAAAGATTTAACCACAAGGATGTTCACTTCACCATTTTTAGAACAGCAAATAATTGGAAATAAACTAAATGTACAAGAGGAGATTCGTTAATAAGCATCTTTACAATTGAATATACATATGCAACTTTAAAAATGATATATAGAATATTTACTGTTGGATTAAACAAAACAAAGGTTATAAAGCAAATGATCCCAGTTGTGTGTGTGTGTGTGCACGTACACGTGCACATGTGTGTGCGTCCGGGGGCGGGGTGGTACCTGTGGTGGAGTTGTACTGTGTTCATTTTCCTTACTAGTGAATTCAGAACCTAAGCCCTGAAGCAAAACATGATGCCACTGGGGCATGCCATCCTCACAAGCAAATCTATTAACCCATAACCACAAAAGCTTAACATTACAAAAGCTTAATATTAAGACAGAATGAAATAAACCTTGTAGTCAGGAACATAGTTCAGTTCTCCACTACCGTCCACTCACCATTAGAGATTTGATAGAGATTTGATAGACTGGGTTTTTTTTCCCCCAGACTTTTCATTTCATATAGATTTTTCAGCTGTCCTTGAGTCTAGTTCAGTCGTTTCCAAACTTTAGAGAGCATAAATATTGCTATCCAGGGTGGTTTAGAGTCATTTTGACTTTATGAGGTTTTTTTCCCCCTACACCCTGAATTTAAAGGTTTTATTTATTTACTTGAGAGAAAGCAAAAGAGAAGGGGAGAGAGCGAGCGCGCGCAAGCAGGAGCAGGGGCGAGGGGCAGGGGGAGAGGAGAGGAAGAAGCAGGCTCCCTGCTGAGCAGAGAGCCCAAAGACTCCAGGCTCCATCCCAGGACCCTGAGATCATGACCTGAGCCGAAGGCAGATGCTTAACCGGCTGAGCCACCCAGGCGCCCCCTTACATTCTGAATTTACAACCTAATCACTGTATGAAAGAAAAAAGATGACCAGAAGGATATTTACCAAAATACTAACAACGTTAGAATTACAGTTGATTTTTATTTCCTTCCTTGGGATTTTCTGTTTTCCAAGTTGTCTGACGAGAAACATATTTTTAATCAGAAAACAAAATGTTGCTTAAAAATAAGTGGGTTAAAAACTCTCCAAAAGATAAAAAGAAACTAGGCCTTGACTTTAAGAGGGGTGACTCTGACCATGCCCTTCATATCCCTGCAAGCTCTGATTCTGCCCCAGTTGGTGCCCCAACATGCAAGGACAGACAGTACATTGTCGCTAGGATACCATGCAGGAAAACCTGGCAAGAAGATTATTTTTACATTTACCTCCTCGGCTGTGCTTATAATGATGCTTAGAAGCTTAGACTAAAGGGTCCGAAATGAAGCAGCCATGCCCATCCGCTAATGGAGCTGTCCCCTACCCCTGACCTCTACCAAATAAATAAGCTGAGAACATGTAAAGCACATACCCTTGATCCTCAGGACTAAAAACTGTTCAGTCTGCTTTTCAAAGACCTAGTGGTGCCACCAATCATGCCAGTAAGGACCAGTAGGAAAAGAACAGGCCATAAATCAGACTGGGTTCAGCCAGAACTAGTTGGGTGATCTGTGCCTCAGATTCACCTCTGTTAAATAGCCTAAAAAAGGCTCTAGTTTTCTTTTAAGAGGGGTGAACAGAAAAGCATTAGGACAAAGTGAACAGCACTGTCAGCATAGGGTGTTATTATTTAATGAAAGTATATTCTGGGACTTTTGGGGGGAAGAAGGGAGCTGGCTAGTTGTGGTAAACTGCAACTTGGCTCACCTTTCAAGCTTTCCAAGAAGCTGGGGTGCACTCCCACTGGATGTGGGAGCGGGGGTGGGAAAGACAATGGTGCGGACTTCTCCTGGGGCACAACTTAGGAGCTCTGAAGTCAAAGACAGAAGGCAAGTGGGATAAAAACTCCAAGGTGTGGGCCAGGTTTCTCAAAACACAATGGGCAAAAACCACCAGGGCAAGATCTAAAGATGAGGGATGCTTATGTTACTTGGCCATTTAAATGCAATAATCATTTAATCCCCTAACCAGGCATTGCCACTACCCATGGTCTCTGCTCAAAATAAAGCACATGACAAGCCAGAGAGAGCTGCCAATAGGTTACATTTTAAATCCACCTAGAGTCTAATAAAGCTAATTTTACTGTTATGGTGTCTATTAAACACGGGGCCTTTGTTTAGAGAGTGAGTGGAGGGGAGGAAAGCTCAGACGTCAAGGGCTAGGAATTTTGATCATTCCAGAATTGTTTCTGGGAAGGAAGTAATAAGAACAAACCTGATTTAAAAAAAAGAACAAACCTGATTTTTAAAAATAACCTGAACAGGGACACATGTATCAGAAAGTCCACCATTATACAACGATCCAGCCCCCTCGAGAACAGACTAGCCCCCCACGGCCAGGCAACAGCTCAGGGACAGAAATAAGGCACTCTACTTCACCGAAGTGGGAAACATTGAAAATACTGACCAAGGAAGCCAACTTGAACCTGGGAGTTGGAGCTTAAGGACCATTAAGATGGTGGGTGGGAAAGCCTACTTGCTCCATGGTCAGAGACCAAAGCCACCCAAATGAGTTTTGATAAAATGAATAACTAAATTTATAGCTTTATAAATTTTGTTAAATCAGGAAAACTAAATCACAAAACATCTAAATAACTAGACCACATGTCTATGATCAGTGATCTTCATATATCCATTTTAATCAGAAAAACCTCCAGGTGATTGTTTAAAAACAGCAGACCCCAGAGGTCAACCCCTAGAGAACCTTAGGATAAAAGTCTAGGATGAGCCCAGGAATCTGCATTTAGCAAGCACCCCAGGTGATCTGGCTGTGTGTCACATGGAGCCCACACTTTGAGATACTTGATGCTAAAAGGCCAGGAGGGCCTACCACCTGTCTCCCCTCGCCTTCTAGCAGGCATCACCCAAGCAGGCTTGAGTCAATTCAAAATTGAATCTGAATGAATCCAATTAATACCTCTTGTGAAACCTCAACAAAATTACAACAAAATTAGGGCATGATAAAGAATGCCACAGCAAGGAAAATACACGGAAGCACTTAGCACATAGGAAACGCTCTAAAACTGTTATCTTTGAAAAGGATGAGGATAGTATACTTTTGATAGCTGTCTAAGAGTCACCTTGTACTCATAAGCCGGGTATGAACTCTCTGAATTCACTAGTGTTATCACCTAAAAACTCCATGGACTCAGCCAGTATGGAGTTAAAATTTGTGCTCACCCACTTACCAACTTTTTTCTTCCCTCAGCCACTATTTCTTCAGCCCAAAAATGGGATTAAAAATACCCACTCCCATGGTACTTGTTATGAGGATGAAATAACAGAATTGTGTAAGTGAATGGGACATAGTAGGTACTAAATAGTGGCGATCATTCATTCAATGGCTAAATGTTTATTAGGGCCTTTTACAAGTCAGGCATTGTAGGCACAGAAGACACAGTAGTAAGTGATTAAAGAGACAGGGAGACAAAAATATAGATAGTAAATAATTTCAGAGAAACAGGGTTTGTCTCCCCCTCCAGAAGAGACTCTTAATCTCAGGAAACAAACTGAGGGTTGCTGGAGTGGAGGGGGGTGGGAGGGATGGGGTGGCTGGGTGATGGACACTGGGGAGGGTATGTGCTATGGTGAGTGCTGTGAATTGTGTAAGACTGATGAATCACAGACCTGTACCCCTGAAACAAATAATAATTCTGTTAATAAAAAAAAAAAAGGTAAAAAGCAAAAAGAAAAAAAAAGGAAAGAAAGTAAAAGAAAATGAAACAGGGGTGCCTGGGTGGCTCAGTCGGTTAAGCAACCAACTCTTGATTTCAGCTCGGGTCAGAGTCATGAGATTGAGCCCCACATTGGCTCCACGCTCAGCCCACAGTCTGCTTGAGATTCTCCCCCTCTGCCCCTGCCCCCACTCACATGTGCACATGCTCTCTCTCTCTCTCAAAAAATAAATATTTTAAAAAATGAAACAGTGATATGATAGAGTGATATAGGGGTTCAAGGTATGTATCAGTAAAAGGCCTAAGATGTGTCATTTAAACTAAGATCTAGGGGAAGAGCATTTTAGACACAAGAACAGGTGGGAACAAAGAAAGTACATTCCTGGGATGAAGGACAGTGAGGCTGGAAGTCAGCGACCAGTGGGGAGGACAGTAAGAGAAGCAGCTGAAGAGTCAGACAGCAAAGGTTAAGGAGGGCCATGTATTACCTGGTAGGAATTTGGATCCTCTTCCAAATGCAATAGGAAGCCATGGAAGGGGTTAAAAGAAAAGACTGTACTATGGAAGAAGCATGATCTAATTTGCTTTTCTAAAAAGACTTCTGTGGCATTTATATGGAGAATAGCCTGGGGGTTGGGGACAACAAATAAAAACCTAGTAATTCCTTAGTGTTTAAACTATGTGCTCTGAACTGTCCAAGGAACTTTATATGTATGATCTTAAATCCTCATGAAAACTTGTAATGTGAGTATCATTATTATCCCCATTTTTCAGATGACAAATGCAGCAGGCACAGATCAGGTGACGTGCCCATCCCAGTAAGTGGAGGATCTAATATACAAACCCAGATGGTCTCACTGCAACTCCACTCCAATGCCTTAAAAAGAAGTGGGGAAAACCAGAGAGACTAGGTAAAAAGACCACTCAGGAGTACGGGCGGGGGGTGGGGGGGTGGCTGGCAAGATGACAACAGTGTAAATGCTGAGGGGAAGTCAGCTGCGCAGCATGTCTTGGCAGCAGGAGCTAACTCCACCACTGACAGGATTTATGACAGGGGTGAAGGACGAGACAAGCAAAGAAGACTCCCAAGTTTTTGGTTTGAGCAAGATGGATGCCAGTGCAATTTCCTGAGATGATTAAGCCTGGGGGGAGAACAAATCCAAAGGGAGGGGAGGATTCAAGTGAATCAACTGTTTTAGAGGCAACTGGGTGGCTCCGTCGGTTAAGCGTCTGCCTTTGGCTCAGGTCATGATCTCAGGGTCCTGGGATCGAGTCCCGCATCGGGCTCCTTGCTCAGCGGGGAGCCTGCCTCTCCCTCTGCCTGCCGCTCCCCCTGCTTGTGTGCTCTCTGTCTCAAATAAATAAATAAAATCTAAAAAAACCCAAAAAACAAAACTCTGTTTTGGACACATTAGGTCTGAGGAGTCTATTAGATGTCCAAGTGGAAAAGTCCAAAAGGCAGTGAGCTGTAGCAGTCTCCACACAGGAATCTCATCACCACGTGACTCTTTAGTGTCTGTGTGTTTATGAGAGTGGGGGAAAGGGCTCTCCCAGCTACAGACCTTTCTGGTTGGTTGTAACAAGCAAGGGCTTGCTCAACGTAAGCTTGCAACTTGCTCTGAGGCAGAAAGCACCCTGCCCAGCCCACCTTCTGTGGTCCAGTCAAGTCTGCACCCCAGCCCCATTCTCTGAAACAGCTTCCTGGGAGCCAGACTCAAGAGGCAACACACAGAGCCTAGAAGGTCCAGGAGGAGAAGCTGGAAATGGGAGCTGTGGAAGGAAGGTTATCCGGCATCTTGCTGGCTTGTGAGAAGGGGACTTCTGACCCCCTCCCTTCCACTTCAACAGTTTTTTTTCAGTCCTCCTATCACTGAAGCCCATCCGGGTGTGAGTCCCTGCAACTGCTCACAAGGGCCTGAGTGCGATGATAATGAAAGAGTTTCCAAAATAAGCCTCCCACATTCAGGCTTCCCAAATTCCCGGCTGGCGTCCTGGCTACAGCATTCCCAGAAAAATAGCAACCTCACTTGATAAAATACCTTTGGTATTGACACCTCCTTGGCTCAGAGGAAATGGGTGTGTGTGTTAGAGGTCAAGCAGAGGTTGGAAGAAAGAAAAAATGGCAACTTTTAAAGTTCAGCTGAAATGTCAGGAACATGAAGCAGCCCATGTTTACACAGAGCTTTCCAAAACTGAGACCCGCTTCCAAGTAGCTGTAAAAAAATGGCTACATCAACTAGTCCAATGAAATGGCTTTTTAGTTTAACAGAAATAGACCCGGGCTGTTCTCATTCTCCTGGTGTCTTTAGGCTTAATCTCCTAACATATTTATACTCAACTCTAGCTGATGCTGATTGTTTTATTTTTTATTCATATTTTATCCCTTTCCCTCCCATAAGCAGCCTCGAATCCACTGTGGAATAGGATAAAGCAATAGATGAATAGACAAATAGCGCACAGTCTTGACATTCCTGGATATTAAACTTACAGATCCACATAATCCATAAAGCCTGTTTATTGTGGATATTAATTGGAGGTTGGGGGAGGAAATACCCTAATTAATATGTAAAACACTTTAAAAATCTGATCTCCTTATGTTAAAAAAAAAAGAGAGACTGAGTATGGTAATAATTAACACCTGCATTTTTTTGCATTTTTCACATTTCTGTCCCTAATTGTCTAAACAATAATGTATGGGGGAAAAAGGGTGAAATCTTATGTCCTACATAGGTATGTATGATTTTGTGGCTCTTACCAAACTGGGAACAAGAGGATGCCAGTTCAATAACTGTGATGCTTCATCTTCCAAATAAGAAGCTGTCAAAGCCACTGAAGGAGATCAGAATAAGACTCAATCTAAATCTACCCACAAAGCCGGAATCTCAGTCCTTTCTTGGCATGGGGAGGTAAAGGCATATTCTCTGGTGTCCTCCTAAACGCAGGAACAAGCTCAAGAATATGAAATAGCCAGCAGCCTGGGAACACAACTTTGGAGACATAAAAATTATTAGGTTTTCTAAATCACTGACATGAGCCAAAATCCTTCCTGAGACTAGTGGGCCAAAGATAGAACCAAAAGCCTCATCGCATTTACAAATATCCCCTTAAGTGCCTTCTTGGGGAACACGCTCTCTAACATAAACCTGAATGTGGTAATGATTCAGGTCCCCATGTGCAGGCAGCAAATGTTTTTGAGGAGGCTCATTCTCAAGGGAGCAAAGGAAAAGTGGTATTTTTGACTAACATTTTTTATCACCAGAAGTCACTGGAACCAATGTCTTGGCACTCGAGAGCACACAATGATGACAGATGCTTATAATGTTCACCCTGAGGACTTGAAACCTTGTAGAAGAACAGACAGATCAAATTATGCCTTGTTGTAGTTTGAACTGTGTTTTATTGCCTTCTAGGTTTTTGAGGATTGACACTCCATGCAGAACACAGTAGGTGGCAACACTGAGCCATGAGAATATTCCATGTGCCAACCTTGGTGAATAGAGAAAGTTTAATGTAATAATGAACTCCATTCTAAAAATTAGGTCTCTATTAAAATAATGACAACAGGCACAAAGTCATTAAAAATACATGCTGACAAATCTGGACTCAAATGCACCATCAAATGTACTTCCTGGCATGCTGTCATTTCCCACCTGCACTCTACCAATCATTGGGTAAATTCAATTATTCCTTGAGACAACCGAACTGTGCATCTCCTCTCCCCTTCTCCCTAGTGACTTTTATGAAAATAATATTCAACTTTAATGCACCTGCACTTCAGGAGACTATGTGACAAGAGCAATAAACATATATTCTGTGTGCAAAAACCAGCGAAAATGAGATCTGAGACTGCCTTTGCCAACCCCAGGTGTGGGCCTTCCTTCCCCAAACTCAAGAGAGACTGGAACATAACAGCTGTCAGAAAACAGCAATGGCCTATGCCAGAAATACCCTGGCTGCGCAGCTCTAATTGCCAAGAGATTAAGAACCCATAACTCACACATACACTTACGGCTCAGGCTCAGACACAGCAGACAGAAAGGAAAGAGCATGCGCTCTGGAGTCAGACAGACCAACATCCTGACTTTTACCAGCTCTGTGACTTTGGGCTAGCTGATTCCCTCCCCTGAACCTCAGTTTCCCTCATTTGGTAGGACTCGCTGCACCGTGTACCAAGTGCCGACTACAGGATTGGATTTACAGCAGGTGCACGATACATTGGAATTGTTACGATTAACAATCCCTGAAGGGCACGGTGGAATAAAATGAACTTGGGGATGTTCTGGGCATCATGGTGGTCAAGCTCTCTGGATAAAAGATAGTCTGCAACCTTGAAAGGGCCTCAATTTTCTATGGGAGGTACAAGGATTAGTCACATAAAATCCCTGGCAGCTTTTGCCTCATACATTTGCACAAACAAGTATTTACGGAGATCTCACAGTGTGCCAGGATTATGCGAAGCACGAGGACAATATGGCCTGGCCTCTTGAGGCTTATAGTCTAAGAAGAAGACAAGCTTTCAAAACAAACACAGGAGTAGATGTAAATGTATGTCTATGATGAGTACATACAGGAGAAGTACATGGCCATCTGTAACATGCCACCTACAATGAGGAAACTGGCCCAGTCCGAGGAGCTGCCGGAGGACGAGGGCTTAGCAAAGACAAAGAAGAAAGCTACAGAGGACCTTGTTGCCACACCCTCAGTGGGCTCTACATAAGATATTTAGCTTAAAGGAACAAAGTAGGAAGCTCTTGGCTTCCTCTTAATGAGTAGGGTGTTTTTCCTAACAGTAAAATCCAGAAAACGTATTATTTTTTGTTTTGGCTGCCAGGAAGCTCTAAGTCAAATGTGAAGCTCAACAATAATACAAACTCTTAAGGCATGAGTATTTCTATTCTCCCCAACCCCTTTTGTTTGTCTTCTTCCTCTTACTTATATTTTCTCTGGTCCTGATTTCAAATTCTTATTTCTATTTTATCATTGTATCTAGTGTTCATGGATCTTGGGTAGAAGGAAGCAGGATACAAACAGAGACTTATTAATACTCTTCCTAAGGCTAAGGGGCTGAGCTGGAAAGAATTAACAGAGTGCCCTTTGTATCCCTGCCTGGTGTGTTACCCCAGCGGCAGAAAAAGACATGTGGCTTGGTCTACTTTTGTACAAGCAGTGCGCTCCTTGTGATTGTGTGATCTAGCACAGTGGTGCTTTTTCCCAGAGCCACTTTATCATGTTACATTTCTATCCTAACAAGCAGCTTTCCTTTAGCTCATTTTCCCCTGAAACATTCACTGACCTATATTTACAATGAACCTATATTCTTGATATTCCAGGATAGGAGCTCCCTTCTCTCCCCACCCCCACTTTTTTTTTTTTTTTTTTTACAATTTTCTCTGTTTAATAAAGATAGCTCATTAAATATATAACTGGAGTATTCCCTTTATACCTCTGAAAGGCATGATATACACATACAAATCCCTCATCAGGACATACGTCACGATTTTTGGATCAGAAAACAGTCATTCTTCTGTGATGAATTGATGTTCTCATGTTGAAAGTTGAAAACAGATTAGAGATGAGCGGTGAGACGGGCTGTTACTGATTTTCAATGTGCCATTTATTTGCACCATTTAAAAAAAAAAAGGATGTTTTATGAGTAAAAGGTCCATTTCTTATAGAAAACTCCATTCCTCTTCCTGGGAAGATAAAATCTTTGTAAATGATAGACATAATTCCAAGAACTGCAGATTGAGACGCTGTTCTTCTTATTGGGTCCTGGCCCCCTTTATATGATGAAAACTTTAAACTATCTCACTCAGGACAAAAATACATAAACACAATTTCGGACAGTTTGAGGGGATTCAAGGACCTCCTAAAAGTCCATTCATTAACTTCTTGGGTACTCTCCCTAAAAATGGAGCAAATACCCAAGGGTGCCTGAGGCAGCGTATGGCAAGAACACTTGAAAAAATAAATACTATAAATAATAGTTATACATAACATCGATAAGAGCTATGAAGGTTAATAAAAAATGAATATGAAATTATTTCTTTAAATTCACTTTAGTGGTTTTAAGTGTGTCAATTTAAAGAAAAATACTGGGGCGCCTCAATGGCTCAGTTGGTTCAGGTCATGATCCCAGAGTCCCGGGAATGAGCCCCACATCGGGCTCCCTGCTCAGTGGGGAGCCTGCTTCTCCCTCTGCCCCTCACCCTGCTCTTGTGCTCTCTCCCACTCTCTCTAATAAATAAAATCTTTAAAAATAAATAATAAACAAATAAATAAATAAAACCCTGCAGATGCAGCCTAGAAGTCACGATACAGGAGTCCAACCCCACAGATTGTACACCAAGAGCGAACCCTCACGTAAACCACAGGCTTGGGGTCATAATGACATGTCAGTGTAGGCTCATCAATTGTAACAAATGTGCCACTCTGGTGGGGGGTTGCTGTGATGGGGTAGGCTGTGGATATATGAGGGAAAGGGATAGGTATGGGAGGGTAAATTCTGCTCAATTTTGCTGAGAACCTAAAACTGCTCAAAAAAATAAAGTTTATTTTTTTTAAAGATTTTATTTATTTTTTTTGACAGAGAGAGACACAGCGAGAGAGGAAACACAAGCAGGGGGAGTGGGAGAGGGAGAACAGGTTTCCCGCGGAGCAGGGAGCCCAGCCCGATGCGGGGCTCAATCCCAGGACCCCGGGATCATGACCCGGGCCAAAGGCAGATGCTTAACGACTGAGCCACCCAGGCACCCCATAAAGTCTATTTTTTTAAGTCCCTCTCATAAAGCAATACATTCAAGGCCACTTTTCCCCTCCTTTTTCTCTTCTTGTGTTCCTCCAGACCAGCTAGCTTGGCAACACACATCCCCATGTCACTCTTAGCCCTCCGGGCTTTCCTTCTATTACGAGCCAGAGGATTCCTGGTTTGTTGCAGATTATGAAGGATGAAAGGCTGCCTGGGCATAGCAGACATGTGTGGGGTGAAGGGGATTTCCCTGAGCTGCCTGGACAGAGGTATTTGACCAGGGTGAATGACAAAGACCAGTTACATTTCACTGTCACCCAGGATCTCGTGAGACCCAGACATCGCCACAGGAAGTGAGTCAGAAACCCAGGAAAGCAGACAATGGTCCCACATTTGCCAAACCAAAGGCAGGGCCACAGGGACCTGAGCAAGAAAGCTAGGGAAGAGCCACCACTTGGACTGTCTGTGTGGGTCTGTCTCGCCCTCACAAACAACCAGGACCTTAAAATACCTGACTCGGTGCCTGTCTCCCCTGCTGGGCTACAGTTTCTAAGAGAAGGACCGCTTGTGTGTTCTCAGCCCTGTATCGCCAGGCGCTAGCACGGTGCCTGGGACACAGTAGGCACTTTGAGGGAATGGAAGAACTGGGCTACTTTTGGGGAAAAAAAACCCAAAAATCACATCTTTTCTCTTCTGCCCTCTGGTGGCTAGCAGGTGCTCTGTATCAGCAGATGCTCAGGAAATGGTTCTTTTAAAACCAAATAAACTGCCTGATATAACAAGTGTTTTGTTTTGTTTTTTAAAGATAATTATCATTTAAAAAAAGGAAGAAGAAGAAGAGCAAATGAATCCAGCAAACAAGTGCCTTTGTTTTTTCACTCCCTGTAGGCAAGTCCAGGGTGGCCAACAGCTGAAGAAGTGATTGAGACCAAAATTAAAAGCTGGCTGCATGTCCCAGAGCTGGCCGAGGGGTCCAGACACAGGCATGCTCCTCCACTGGCCACCTGGTTCTGAAGTCATCTCCGTCTACTCCATCCCCAGAGAAGCACAGGTGTGGCACCAAGCCCAGGTGCCCTCTACTCTCTGGATAAACAGTGGTGACAGAATGACCCGCCTCTCTCCAACTCAACCCTGAGGCCTGCCTCCAAGAAATAACTACACTCAGGAGAAGAAAAGTACTAAGTCTGTCACAGCAAACGCCCCCACCTGGCTGGGTGGGGCAGACTGCCTCCAAGGTCACCAGTTGCCCTTTAGAAATGAGTGCCCCAGGGTGCTGGGATGATCAGGTGCCCCTCCCTGGGGCTTCCTTACACAGTTGGATTATATGTTGCCGATTAAACAAAGCCTCCATAACCTCAGAGCTCACAACCACAAGGCCCATCCCTTTGCAACATCCCTGCCTATTGGTGGCCCGGCTTAGATATCACCAATAATGAGTGACTCACTACCTCTCAAAGAAACTCACTACATCTTTGGGCAGCTCTACTGAAATTCTGGATCTCTGTTGTTTTGTTTCTGGAAAACTATATGGTTTCCAAGGCACACCTGAACAACCTTGCTTATAGAGCGGGCAGCACAGAGAACATGGGTCAATTTCCCTTTCCACCAGCCTGGGGAACTTTTCATTTAGAACCACCGACTTCCAGAATCTCTATAGCTAGAAGCAATGGCAATAATAGTTAACCTTTATAGAACACTTCCTAGGAGTTAAGCATATGCTAAGAGCTTTACAAGCATTAGCTCACTTAATACACTGAAAGCTCACACTCTCCTTTGAGTAAGATATTACTTGTTAAATTCTTTACATGTGAGAAAATGAAGCCTTGGGGAGTTAATATAACTTGCCCAAGGTCACACAGTACGAGGTGAGCTAGGAATGAAACCCAAGGTTTTCCATTTGCTTTGTTTTGTTTAAGAAAAAAAAAATCTTACTGTCAAAATCCAATAAATAAAATGAAGCAGCAGTCTGTGAAGGCTCCTAAGGCAGTGACATACTTTGGTAATTATAATTAATAAATACACTTTGAATTCCTCTACTAAAAGTGCCTCTCTCCCAGGAGTTTTACTGCTTTTTTACTGCTATGCCCAGTGCTTAGAACAGCACCTGGCACATAAAAGACACTCAAAAAATATTGCTGACTGAATGAATCCAATGTTCACTGAGTGTTTACTATCTTCTGGGCACTGTTCTAAGAATCCTATAGGTTTAACTAGCTCGATTAACCTCACAAGAGGTTCTATTATCCATTTTACAGATGAGGAAAGTGAGGCTCAGAGAGGTCAAGTACATTTCCCAAGGTCACACAGCTAGTAGGCAGCAGAACTGGAATTCAATCTGGAGTCAGACTTGTACCCTTTTAGCTATACTGAGCCATTCTATTTCCTTAGTGTATAGCAAGAGAAAGATCTGAGACCTACAGATGAAAGCCTGTTTGCCACAGAAATAGTTGATGGCAGAGAAGCTGGACTTTTACTATGAACTATTTGTGCACCAGATGTCCTGCCTTTTTATTTTTCCTTTTTATTTCTCATAATTCCACCGTGAGGCAGACACAAGAGCTTTTAGCACTGCCACTTCAGAGATGAAG
Organism: Phoca vitulina; assembly: GCF_004348235.1. NCBI lineage: Eukaryota > Metazoa > Chordata > Mammalia > Carnivora > Phocidae > Phoca > Phoca vitulina. Next base: position 1,029,098 of record NW_022589739.1, on the reverse strand, counting down.
AAAATGCTCTGAATTCCCAGGAATGCTGCCATTTAGAGAGCGAAATAAGTGACCAGTGCCCATTCCAACCTGGCCAATTGCTAAATGTGTTTTTCTCAACCTCACCGCTGAGTTCCTGGCTGGGTCTCACACACGGTCATCACAAAACGCGGTAACACCAGGGGAAGAGAGAGAGAAAGCAGAGGGCCAGGGAGAGGCCAAAAATGATTAGAAAAAGGGTAAGCAGTGCTGTCACTGCTGTATCACAGCGCTTTCATCCCAAGCCCACAGTTAAAACATGAACGGTGGTGTCCACTATACACTGCCGTCTGCTGGGCTTTGCAGCTCTGCGATAAAGATCCGATCTGAGCAAAGCCATTTCTCCACTTAGGCTTTCTTCTTGCCCCTCCTACAGATGTTAGAAAAGACTCTTTTAAAATTAGTAGAGGAGACACAAATGCCCTTTGGACTGAATTTCATGAAATCTCCCCTTCAAAAAAAAAGCAGAACAACACTTCAAATATTCAAGGTCAAGTTAAATGATTTGGAATAACTGCTCTGTATGTCCATTTCAAATGTAAAGCCCACCTTTTGAATTTGCAAACAGATGAAACATTGTAAACTTTTTGAACTGGCCCCCAAAATTGACTTAAACCAGAAAGCCGGACTGTCTGATGAAATATAAGGCAAGCCACATCACGCAATTTTAAACTTTCTAGTAGCCACATTAAAAAAGGTAAAAACTAGGGGCACCTGGGTGGCTCAGTCGTTAAGCGTCTGCCTTCAGCTCAGGTCATGATCCCAGGGTCCTGGGATCGAGCCCCGCGTTGGGCTCCCTGCTCGGCGGGAGGCCTGTCTCTCCCTCTCCCTCTCCCCCTGCTTGTGTTTCCTCTCTCGCTGTGTCTCTCTCTGTCAAATAAATAAAATCTTAAAAAAAAAAAAAGGTAAAAACTAGTGAAATTAATTTTAATAATATACTTTAACTCAATATTTCCAAAATATTATCATTTTCAACATGCAATCAGTATAAAAAATTATTGATATATTTTACATTCTTTTCATTAAGTCTTTCAGATCTGGGATGTATTTCAAATTCAGAGCATGTCTCAATCCAGACTAGCCTAATTTCAAGTGCTCAATAGCCACATGTAGCTAGCGGCTACCTTTCAGGACGGCACAGACCTCTAGCTTTCAAATCCTTAATCATAAATGCCTGGCATAGTCTCTCCCTCCACCTGATACAAGAAAGTATAGAAACAGACCCAAGCTCAGAATCACAGGCTTTTAACAGCAAAAAAAAAAAATTGCTCTTGGGCCAAAGCACAGGCTCTTGCTCCTTATTTTACAACATTAAATCCTATGAGAAGCAACCACAGGCTTAAAAGATAAAATGTGTGCAGTGGTGACTCTGATTAAATTGTTAGGGGAAGAAATGAGACTGAGAGGAAGAGACTGTCATAATGAATTAACAGAAATGATAATCCCTTACCTTTATGGAGCCCACATACAAGTGCTCTCACTCATCATCTCGTCAAACACACACACCTGATAAGCCTGGGACTCAGAGGGCCTGGTAACCAGCAGCTCACTCAGGTAGACAGAGGCAGTACCAGGAGAAGCTAAGCCTAGAACTTGGCCACAGAGCCCTGGTTCTGTCCTAGGTTCCCTAACTGAGCTGCAAAACAGAATTGTCTGGAGGCACTTACTTAAAACACAGACTTCCAGGCCCTACCCAGATCTACTGGATCAGTTTGGGGGAAGGGAGAAAGGCAGGACCCCAGGATCTGTATTTTCAAGACATTTCCCAGATGATTCTGATATTGCCTCACTGTGTGAATGACTGTACCAAACCATCTTGTATTAAGATGTATTAAGTATTAAAGTACTATTTTGCCTCTCCTTAAAGTATTAAAATGCCTTTCCTTTAAAAAAAAAAAAATCCAACATGCAAAAACCCACACTTGACAAACAGGGTGTTACTCTTCATCTAGCAGCGTTCTTTCACCAAATTGCACTGTTGGGTGTTACTCCTTTCACTTATGCGGAAGCATGTTGCAACAGACAGGTTTATAAGACTTGGAGAATTCATGCTGAACAAATTGTTGATGTTTTTCTCTACATTTTCAGTGATTTCCCTCCAAGGATCCTAGAGAAAGTTTCTTCTCTTTGATAATAATTACAATAGCCAATATTTATTGAACAGTTACTGTGTTCCACAAATATACATTATCTCATTTAATCCTTAATAACAATCTTATGAGGCTGGTGCTATTACTATGCCTTACCCAATTTACAGATGAGGAAGCTGAGGCTCAAAAGAGTTAATACTTTTTTTTAAAGATTTATTTATTTAAGAGAGAACAAGCGAGCATGTGGTAGGGAGGGGCAGAGGGAAGAGGGGGAAAGAGAATCTCAAGCAGACTGCGCTGAGCGAAGAGCCCAACATGGGGCTTGATCTCACAACCCTGAGATCACGACCTGAGCTGAAACCAAGAGTCACACACTTAACCGACTGTGCCACCCAGGCACCACAATAAGAGTTAATGCTTTTAAACAAGTTTAATTTGAAGTAGGTCTGTTTACAAAGCATCACTATCATTATCCCTCCTAGTAGTCAAAATCGATAGGTTTCATTCCAGCATCTAATGTAGTCTCATCTTACATAATGAATGACCATTAACAGATCCAGCCCAGGTGCCCGTCCTCTGTTATCCCACAGCCCACCGAACTTACTCCTGTACTTGACTGTTGTCTGCCTTCTCCAGTGGCCTGGGGGTTAAGAATTGTACCTCTTTCTGTCACATGTATCTCTGTACCTGGGAACTTCACAAAGTCCTGTAGTACTGGGTAAGCGTTAGATGGATGGATACAGGCCTGATAGATCATTGGACTTTATCAGCTAAATAAATGGAAGCTCCATAAGGTTACTAAGCAGGGAACAGAATAAAATCTTTGGTCAGGAGTATCTGGTGCTCTCTGGAGGTGAGGGGCTGCAAGGAGACATGGGGGAGGTGGGTTGGGAGCCCTACAGATATCAGATCTGAAGGGAAGAAGGCTTAGTGCCAGAATAAAAAGGCTGTATTAAAAGGCAGTTTCAAAGGAATCAGAGTGTAGGAAAAGGCTAGACCATGAGCCCAGTAAGGACCTGACTGGGAACAGAAGTCCTGCAAAATATCCTACTTTCACTCTCTGGCCTCAAAGGACATCACTGCTTTGCTCTTTCATTTCGGTGACTGGTACTTTTGGTTTTGTTTTTAAGAAAAAAAGCATTCCCTGACTTGCAATCCCAGTCTGCTCACTGACCGAGCCACAGACAGGAACCAGCCAGATTCCCTCCACTGTGGTTTCCTCAGCCTCCTCATATAGGGGGAGCCAGACCTCCACTGTGGGGAAGTTCCTCACTTTCCCCAGGCCTCCTCACGGGGGCAGCAGGAACCGTCTGTGGTGCCACCCTCGCCCTCCACAAGGGGCGCTTCTGCTGTCGGCTCCCACAGCCCTCACGCTGCTAGATGAGGAAAGGTGGGCAAAGGTGACCAGGGAAGCTGGCACCCATGCAAGGGGGAGCCCACTCAGCCTGGGACTGAGGCTTCCAGGCTTCCTCCCAGTGCCTTCTCCCAAACAGTCTAGTCACTGAATTACCAGCCCTGAAGAGGACTGGACACCCCCACCTGCAGAGACCCCAACCCTGAGACCCTCCCCTCTTAAAGTGTGAAACCCTCTTTCCTCACTTTGTATCACAAAGCAGGATTACACCCACCTTAAAGTGAGGGGGGGATAGGAACTTTGAAATTAAGACACCCAAAATTTTTAGGGTTTGGGAATCACTGGGATTTTTTGTCTGTGTTGACTTTTTTGATGTGTTCAAAGAATTTCACTTCAAGTGTCTCCCAAGAGGTTCACAGAAACAGGATGCACGGAGGGTGCCACAAGCCTGCCCACAAAGCCCGACTCCGGTGCCTAATTAGAATGGCAAATCAGGGTATTTGAAGGCAAATGAGGTTTTGAAGTGAAATTTCTGTAGAAAACAGCAACGAGTACTCATTACTGACAGGCCCCAACTTGCTGTGGGTCTTAATGAGCATTCTGTTCGACTCCGGCTCTGGCAACACACCCCCACCGCACACTGCAGACTTAGGGGAACATCCCTCGGCCGCCTCTCTCCTCTGTAAGGTAGTTTCCTCTCTACTGATCAAAGTGGAGGAAGAAGGAGTTAGTATCAAGTTCAAAAACCCCCATTCCAGCTGAGGAATTCAAGGGCCCCTAATCCCTGGGTGAAAGGACAAAGTGATTGGGTTATCTGGGCTGATGGTTCCAAAATGCAGCGACGTCAGCATCAGCAAGTACCCCTGGGAGCTTGGGGAGAACACAGACACCCAGGCCCCACCCAACCTGGTGCAGCGTTACCAAGCCCCTTTGGTGACCACCAAATAGGCTACTGTTTTCTCAACTAAAAGCACATCCAAATGTATCAGAATGTCCTGCATTACCTCCCCCTCCATTTCCCTCACACCAGGAAGGTGACAGCAGTGGTAGCAATGAGGAAGAAAGGACAGGTAAAACAGTATCTGCACAATTACCCATGTATGTGTACACACACACACACGGCTGGGGAAACTGTGAGGCAGGATGAAGGGGGGACACATACACACACACCGACCCAGGTTCTCCAGCAAATTCACAAGAGCTGAAGAAGATTTTTAAAAGCACAGAAATTTGAAACAAGAAGATACATTCTCACATCAAACATGGATGGAAAGGTTTTAGAACTTGATCGTGAGCACCAGAGTTCTCACTGCCCTCTCCAGGAAGCCCTTCCCCACCTCCCCCACCTCCCCCACCTCCCCCACTCCTGAGGGACATTCTCAACACAGAGAGGAAACAGCAGGCCCTGCAGGTAACAGGTGCACACAGAGACCCACACTCCAGTCTCCTCAGCAGCATCTTTACGGCAAGAAGTCAACCTCCTCAGCATGAGGGCGCTCAAGCCCTCATGACCTGAGTCTGTCTTCTGCTTCCCTCATGTATTTCCATCCACCAACACAGACTCCTTGTCATCCCCACACTCTGGATTTCTCACCTCCATGCCTTGTTCACGTTGGCTCTCCCTCCCAGAAAGCTCCCAACTGCCCCTCTTTATGCTCTGTCCATCTCTATTTAGCAAGCCCCATCTATCCACCCATTTCAGTGTGACCTGTGCAACCTCCTCTGAGCTCCTCTCCCATTTACCACTTCACAAAAGCCATGACTTCCATCCAAGTCCCATCTGCCCTGCAGGTGAGAAGAGATGGACAGCAATCCAGCTCACCTCTCAGGCCTCATCTAGAAGACACCTGATGCTCAGCAACTGAAATGCATTTATTTTTTTTTTAAAGATTTTATTTATTTATTTGACAGAGACACAGTGAGAGAGGGAACACAAGCAGGGGGAGTGGGCGAGGGAGAAGCAGGCTTCCCGCGGAGCAGGGAGCCCGATGCGGGGCTCGATCCCAGGACCCTGGGATCATGACCTGAGCCGAAGGCAGACACTTAACGACTGAGCCACCCAGGCACCCCAACTGAAATGCATTTATAAGCTTGACCCTTAAACCAGAAGTTCAGATTTCAGTGAGAATAAGCCGCCGGGGGGGGGGGGGGGGGGGTGTTTGTTTAAAATGCAAACTCCAGGGGTGCCTGGGTGACTCAGTGGGTTAAGCGTCCAATTCTTGGTTTCAGCTCAGGTCATGATCTCGAGGTCGTGGGATCAAGCCCCAGGTTGGGCTCTGCACTCAGTGGGGAGTCTGTCTGAGATTCTTTCACCCTCTCCCCCTCCTCTCTCGCTCTCCCCCCCCTTTCTCAAATGAATAAATAAAAACTTCAATCAATCAATCAATCACAGACTCCAGAGTCACACTCCCAGAGATTCTGGTTCAGTAAATTTGGAAAAGGCCCAGAGGTGCCTGGGTGCTCAGTCGTTAAACGTCGGCCTTCGGCTCAGGTCATGATTCCAGGGTCCTGGGATTGAGCCCCGCATCGAGCTCCCTGCTCCGCAGGAAGCCTGCTTCTCCCTCTCCCACTCCCCCTGCTTGTGTTCCCTCTCTCGCTGTGTCTGTCTCTGTCAAATAAATAAATAAAATCTTTAAAAAAAAATTTGGAAAGGGCCCTGAAACCTGTGTTTTTAACAAGTAAGGCATTGGGCGCCTGGGTGGCTCTGTCGGTTAAGCATCTGCCTTTGGCTCAGGTCAGGATCCCAGGGTCCTGGGATTGAGCCCCACATCGGGCTCCCTGCTCAGTGAGGAATCTGCTTCTTGCTCTTCCTCTCCCTCTGCTCCTCTCCTCCCACTCATGTTCTCTCTCAAATAAATAAAATAATCTTTAAAAAGAAAAAAAAGGTATACACACCTGAATCTGATGCAGTTTGTGGAAAACACTTTGAGAAACACCACTAAGCAGTTAACTTACAACAGATCCCAAAAAATTGTTTGTTCATTCCTGTATTCCAATGTCCCACTATATGCCTGTACTAGGCCCCTGGGGAAATAAAGAGAATTAAGAATTGGATCTTGCCTGAGAGTATAGCACAGGACTTAAAAGACATGAATATAAATCACCACAGAAAACCAAAGTACAAGAAAGACAGTAACCTGGAGCACCTGGCTGCCTCAGTCAGTAGAGCATGTGACCTCAGGGTCCTGAGTTCAAGCCCCACATTTGTTGTGGAGCCTACTTAAAATTAAAAGAAACAAATGCCATTAGAGTAGAGATATCATAAGCCACAGAAATTCAGAGAGAGAGAAACCAAACTGGAGACAGGAGAGGAGAGCAGAGGGGAGAGACCGGAACAACAGCCAAGGTAAGGTTTTGAGAAACAGAGACTGGTCAATAATCAAAGAGTGAGGGGAACTAGGCTGAACAGTAGCCTTTGGGCTTGGTGAACAGGAAGCCAAGCAGATCTCAGAGTGGAGTGGGGAACACAAACCAGACAGTGAAGATGGAGTGACTGAGTGTGTAGAGGCAGAAGATGGCCACAGAGAAGGGAGAAGTCGGAGTCGGAGGGCGGCAGAGAGCCGAGAGGGGTTTCCTCCTCACTACAGACCATGGCCCTAGAATCTGTGAGGTGAGACCCTGGAGAACCAATGGGCATGGCCATGACTACCATTACAGGTGAAGTCTCAGGTGAAGGCCGAGGAGCCCTCAAAGGAATGGAAGAACAGCTCCCACCCCAGTGCTGGGAGGAGATGCCCCCTGTGGAGAAGCTTCCAGGGAACCAGTGCTTCCTGGCACAAAGCTGTCCCTGATGTTCCAGGGAGCTGGACAGAAAGGGATGTGAGGAGCAACTCCTTCAGGCCATCAGGGGATCAAAAAGGCTGTGCATAACCAGAAAGGAGCAATTTCCCTACTTCCCTGACCTTTGAGAAGATCAGATCAGTTCTTCTTTTTCATGAAAGAAAACCTCTACTGAATACAGAATAAAGTCCAGACTCCTAAGCACAGTCTGCATGGCCCAATCTAGTGCACAAGTACCCACTAGACCTGACCTGCCACTGTGTCCCCATGGGTAGTTTAGCCTCACCCACCTTGGCCACACACACCATCTAACCGTCCCCTCAACCTGAGCCTTTCACGCCTCCAGGACAATGCACACAGTAGGCCGGCTACTCTGCATGGAACCCCTTCTTCCAAACATCTTTTCCTGACTCAGGTACCCTTGCCTATAACTCCCAGACCTTTAAACCCCACATCAAATGTCTCTTCTCACCCCACCCCTCACCCCACCTCCCTGTTCACATTTCCCCAACTACTCCCTCCTCTGAGTTCCCACAACACTCAGAGAATTCTTCCATTTTGGCACTCATTACACTGGGTATAAATCATCTGTGAGCTCCCTGAGGGCAGGGAACCAGTCTTACCTACATCCCCAGCATCCTTTTATTACTATTTTAAGGAACATTCACTGAGTGGCCAAGATTGGAGAACCACTACCCTGGAGAACCACTATCCTGAAAGACACAGGGAGGTCAGGGAAAGCTTCATGGAGGCTTGAGCTATGTCTTGAAGGCAAAGGATTAAGGTGCCAAACACACAAGAGGGGACAAAGAAAGAGCACTCTAGGCATATGTAAAGGCATAGAAATGATACATCTAGTTTCCACTGGATTATATATTTTCATAGACAAGTCTTAAACTTGCTCTTCACAGCAATCAGCTCATCATCTTATATTAGTTTATTGACTAAATGAAAGAGTAAGTGAAGGAACCAGAAAAAGTTATAAAGTTCTTTTGTGAATGCTAATGTGACTGTAATTTACAAGAAGTCTTAAGGTTCTAAGATTTTGTGCCTATATATATATATATATATATGAACAATTACGTGCACCACCCCAATTTAAAAATTAAGTAACGTAGGTAGACCAAATGATAAGGACCAGGGCTTTTCAGAATGGTAATACACTTAGACCCTTGATCACATGTTTAAAATGTAAGGTTTCATTTTATGCTCTATGCATCTTTATACTGAAATAGAAGAACTTCTGACAAAAGTTTACATCAGAGCTCTTTACTAATTAGCTTTTTTTTTTTTTTTTTTAGAGAAAGAGGGGGGGGGGGGGGGGGGGGGGGGGGAGGGACATAGGGAGAGGAAGAGAGAGAATCTTAAGCAGGCTCCATGCCCAGCACAGAGCCGACAGCTGATGCAAGGCTCAATCTCATAACCCTGAGATCATGACCTGAGCTGAAATCAAAAGTGGGACACTTAACCGACTGCACCACCCACGTGTCCCTACTAAATAGCTTTTAATGTTTGAATAAATAGTACTGCATTTATAAACACAATTTAAGCTACCTGCTAAAGGAAAATTAACCTGGTTGATTGGACTATGTTCTTCTAGTTTGTGTTTATTTTTGTGGTTCAAATAAATAAAAAGTCTACTATTTACTCTGCAGGAAAATGCAAAGCAGATTTAGAGGGTGCTTATGTTTTTCTTTCCCTTCCCCCTCAAGAAACTGGTAAGACAGGAATGTGCCAAATTGCACCAGGTCTCTAAAAGCATAATTTGACCTTTATCGTGATTAGAAAGTTGACTCACCAAACAGAAACTTATAGAAAGTTCAGAAACTGACCCCTCAGGCCCAGAGGAAGCTAACCTGAATCAAGGCGTGAGAATGGAAGTTGAGGGTTTCACTGGGTAAGAAGCAGACTTCACACAAAGGAAACTCCACAAGATAAGAGAGATCTGTAGGGTTTCTGCCTCTATATATTGTGTTAATCAATAACAACAAATCATGAAATAAATTAAAAACATCACCATCAATGTTCTCTTACCCAGCACTATCGACGCACAGAATAAAAAACTAATAATATAAGATGTTGTAGTTATTTGAAAGAGCAAAAGAGTCCTCCAAATAAATCTCTTTGGGAAAAAAAACAAAACAACAAGAGAGTCAAATATTAACTGATACCTTACAGTTGCCTAATGCTTTATTTTCATACACATTATTTCATTTGAAAGTCAGTTTCTACAAATGTCAGAATTTTTACTTCCCTTACTTATCAGATGAAATTTTTTATTTACTCGAATACTTCCCAAACAACTGGTATATACAAAGCACTATGCAAAGCACCGTAGAGAATACAAAGAAGAACATCTAAATTCCTAACAAACCATGGGCCTAGGCTGCAGCAGGTAAATGAGAGACTTACTGAATGAACGATGAATGAGAATGAGTATTCCCAGAATACTCTTCCCGTACCCATCAATAAAACAACTTCCAGGGGTGCCTGGGTGTCTCGTTGTTAAGCGTCTGCCTTCGGCTCAGGTCATGATCCCAGGGTCCTGGGATCGAGCCCCGCATCGGGCTCCCTGCTCCGCGGGAAGCCTGCTTCTCCCTCTCCCACTCCCCCTGCTTGTATTCCCTCTCTCGCTGTGTCTGTCTCTGTCAAATAAATAAATAAAATCTTTAAAAAATAAAAAATAAAATAAATAAATAAAACAACTTCCTACCCATCCATCCTTCAAGGCCTGGTTCAAATGCTGCTTCCAACTGAGCCCATCCCATGGAATGGATCCATGCCCCACATCCCCCACTGTGTTTGCCACATTCTATACAAATCCTACTGAGCATGCTTGTTACATTACAGTTGTTTATCTGTTTGTCCCTCCTGGACTATGACATCTTGAGGGGCCATGATTTGTTCCTCTTTGATTCCCTAGCATTAACTGAATTAAGTCAGTTGTTTACAGACTAAAAGAGAAGATAGTATATATACACTTAAGCTCAGAATCAATGAAACTTAAAGAAAATTACTGATCTAGATAGAATTCTAAGGCTTTTTTTCCTCCAGTCCATGTCAAACAGGAGTGAGCAATTCATAATGTCCATAAAGAATAGTAAAGACTGCCCCCCAAATAACTCTACAATGGCAGAGGGGAAGGATGTGATTTTAAGGACTACTCCCAGTTATCTAAAAGGGAGGCAGGCTTAATGAGCCAACACAAGGGATTTAAAATGACCGGGGCATGGATAGAGACCCAGTCACCTAGAAAAGGGGAGATTTTAGAGACCATACATAGCAATTTAGAAATCAATGTGGATGGAACCATACCCAGTGATCTAGTTTGTAGGAGTATATTCTTTTTGTATATATCCTATAGGGACCAGGCAAACAGGTATATCCTATTGTCATAATAGAGCAGCTCAGAGCATAATAGAGCACGCACAGTGCATGTGTGTGTGTGCGCATGCTCACACAGGGGCATGTTGAATGCTCATTCTGTACCAGGCACTGTGCTAGGCCTGGAGAAAACAGTCATCACTGATGGCCCAGCAAGTGCAATTCTGAAGGGGGCACAAATGCCCAGGGCAACTCAACACTCACTTAAGTACAGACAACCTGATTCCTAGACAGGAGCAGTGCCTTGCCTAAAGTCACACAGCTAATTAATGGCACAGCAAAGATTAAGACTTGACTTCAGTCTTCCTTCCATCAGCATCCCCGGCTCACAAGGCCACAGTAGGAGTCAAAGGTGGCTCATGTTTTAATAATACCTAATCCAGGTCTGTGACAAGGATAAAGGAAATCGTGCCAGTCTTGAATTCTGCAGGAGGTCTGAAGCCTCTCCAGGAAGCCCATTCCTGGCTGTGCCCTCACCACAATGTCTACAGGGACCTCTCACAGCCAGCCTTACTCTGGCACTTCCTGCACCTGGATGAGAGACAAGAAGTAGCAAATCACCTTTACCTGAGGTCTCTGGCAGTTACAAGTTCTGCAAGCACTGGCCAGCCCTGTCAACTCCATCTAAAGTAGTTTAACCAGTCTCTGCAAAAGTTATGCTGCCCTTGAAGAACAGAAAGATTCTGCAAAAGCAGCCCAGATGACCCCAAGGGAAGAGGCAGGCTTCAGTCCATCCTTCATGCAGTCTGAGGCACTATCACCTTGCAGTGTTTAAGGTAGCATGTGCCACCCTTGCTAAGGAACTGCTTTGATGGAAGAGACAAAACTTCCCAAAAAGCAACAGGGAGCCCAAAGGTTAGAGGCAAGAGTCTTTCATTCAAGGAGACCCCCCAAAAAAAGAAAAAAGAAAAAGAAAGATTTTAGTTCACAACGACGTCAAATTAAACTGCATGGATATATTCAAGAACACATGTCCTTGCTAATCTGAAATACAGAAAAGAAATTTACATACAAAGATGTTCAACCCATTATTACCTGCAGGCATTAAAAAAACTGCAAACCACTTCAGTGTCCAGAAGCAAGGGATTAGATAAAACTATGGTATATCCATATGACAGAACCCCAGTTCCTGGATGGTGGACCCCCCATTAAAGACCTGGGCCCTATTCAAATAGATAAAAAGCACACCATGCAGCCATTAAAAACCATGTCTAAAAAAAAAAAAAAACAAAAAACAAAAAACACACACAAAAAAAAACATGTCTCATGTAGGATTCCATTTACATGAAATATCCAGGATTGATAAATCGATAGAGACTGGTTAGTTGCCAGAGGCTGGGGAAAATGGGGGAGAAACTACTTAAAGGGTAAGGAGTTTTACTCTGCAGTGAGGGAAATGTTTTGGACCTAAACAGAGGTGGTGGTTGCACAACACTGAGTATGTACTAAATGCCACTGAATTGTTCATTTCAAAATGGTTAATTTCACATTACATAAATTTCACCTAAATAAATTATTTTTCAAAAACCATGTCTCAGGAAAACTATATATCATGACACAAATTTATGGGATATTTTTAAGTAAAAAGGGAAAAGAAAAAGGATGTCTGTATATGCATGATCCCAATTTGTGGTGAGAGATAATGTGTGTATATCCTTGAGAAAAAAGACTGGCAGTGTATGCAAACAGTCAAAAAATGGTTGGCTCTGGATGAATAATCAGTGTAATTTTTACTTTTCATTCTGTGCTTTCCCTTGGTATTTTCCAAGTTTTCCACAATCAAATGTGCATTGTTTCTGTAATAAGAAATAACTGTTCTGCAAGTACAAGATATAGACATATATGGAGAGTATTAAGACCTCAATAATATTCTTAAATCCCCCCCCCCAAATCTACAAGGAAATATCTTAAGGAAATAAGGAAATAAGATCTTGACTATCATTATCTATTATCTTGGGATGGTAGGATTATGGGTGACTTATTTTCTTCTTTGCTAATTCCTTAGTCACACAACAGCTGTAACCAGAGAAAGAATATTGAAAAGGAAAAGCATGAAGGCTCTCAGAAACCCAAGCAGTGTCCACTGCAAGAATGGAAGTGTCAAGGCAGCGGGTGGGTGAGAGTCCAGACCCGGCCCAAGCCAGGAACTCCCTGTCTTCACACTTGGGGACCAGCCACCAACTGCCCCACCCTTTCCTACTTCCAGCCTGGATTCCTTACCACCAGTGCCCGATTCATTTCCAGTCTCCTCCACAGAGGGGGAACTGACGGGATTATAAATGAACATGACAACTGAAAAGAGCATTCAAAGCCCATCTTGTTTGTGCCAGATTACCTCAGGAAATTGAAGGAAACACGTTTGTAAATGTTTAATAAAACTCACAGAGCCAAGAAAACATGTCTACATGCTTGGGTTATCTTTTTCCAGGCTCAGCACCCAAGGAGAGTGATGTCTCAGGGAGACGCTAGACCAGGAGTTAAACCAAGATTGAAAAACCAGACCCAGTGGGGCCATAAGTAATAACATCAGGGCTGAATACCCCAGGTGGTAACAGACCAAAGTAATGAACCTGAATTGGCTCATGGAAACCGCAGGAGTATTGAAACCACCTTGGTTAGAAAGGGTCCTGCAACAAAAGGCCCACTCAGAAGAAATCTAATCTGTGGTAATTAACATCCCTGAGAATGAAAACACTTCTTTATCAGCATGCTGTTCCTGGCTGGAGCTCTCCCATAAAATGGGGCTCCAGGGTGGGGGGTCTGAGGGTTCCCTCAAAGGCCCGCACCTCCAAATGGCTAACCCCAGGTCAAACACAGGGGAAAGAGCCCAGATAACGCCAGTGGATTTTCAGAGCTGAAACTGACTGCCCCCAGGGGCGCACTGAAGACCCAAGGATGAGTGCTGGCCTTGGACACTCCACATCACAGCCCTCCACAGTGCCACTAAGACTGTATGCACACGCGCACACACACACCCCTTCACATCCTCCCATGGCTCTGCCAACCACACCCCTTGCTATGAACTGGCTTTTCTGTCCACCTTGGGCCACGTGTCCTTTCAGTTCCCATGACCTCTTCTTTCCTGGACACTGACTCCTATTCCTTTTTGTCCCAAATGCCCAAGCACTCTTGCTCCCACAGCCATCAAAGCCCCAAGCGCCACCACCCCACCCCCCGCCCTGGGAGAGGCCAGCACAGCCCCCAAGTGCCTGGCACCCTGAGCAGGAGGTATGGCAGCCAGGGCCTGAGCTGGGCCAGGAAACGAATGAGATGAGAGGCCACTGAAGATCTGGATTCCACACTCCCCACTGGATTTACTAAAGCATCATGACAGTGAGCAACAGTCCCTGGTTGGGGGGGAGGGAAGGGGGACAGGGTAGGGAGAGAGGGACATGCACACCTGTACCGGCAGACACAGACGCTGCCGGAGCCCAAACAGGAGGGAAGAGCCTCCCTGGAAATTCCAGGACGGCTCCTTGGCCTCCGTGACTAACCCATGTGGGACACCCGGTACACACCCCAGCAAGCAGTAGGTGCTAAACTACAAACAGGTGATCGCAGGGTCCAGCAGAGAAAGGGGACCCGCAGCCTAAGGTGACACTCCACCCACAGGCCCCTGCTTGGCCACAAGAGAGGTGCTTAAATAATAAATAATGACAACAAGAGAGTAACGGCTACACTCTGCAGCTGCAGCCTGAAAGCCGCATGGCAGGAATGCTGCCAGCAGAGAATTTCACCCCCGACATACAGATGGGGGCACTGAGGCACACAAGGGGCCGGCCCAGGGTGGGGAAGAAGCTCTCACTCTAGTTATCGGGCAGCTCCTTGAACCCAGACTTGTCCTCAAACTTTGGGCTTCCTCTCATCACCTCTGTCCTCACCCTCCACATCTCCAGTCCGTGCTCCCCAAGAACAGCCCCAGCCAGCAACTCCCCCTTGCACCCCTCCAGGAAGCCCACTGCCGTCTGTGCCCGTGGGGGTCTCTGGCTGAAGAGCCTGATTCTCTAAAACATATTCCCCTCCTCATTTTCTGGCTACAGCTTTCTCCAAACCCAAAACACAAAGCCCTCAAATTTTATTTTTTTTTTTTTTAAAGATTTTATTTATTTATTTGAGACAGAGAGAATGAGAGAGAGAGAGAGCACATGAGAGGGGGGAGGGTCAGAGGGAGAAGCAGGCTCCCTGCCGAGCAGGGAGCCCGATGCGGGACTCGATCCCGGGACTCCAGGATCATGACCTGAGCCGAAGGCAGTCGCTTAGCCAACTGAGCCACCCAGGCGCCCCCAAAGCCCTCAAATTTTAGAAAAATCAAATCATTCAGCAAAGTTTCCTCAGTGAGTCTCCCAAACCACCCCTGCCCCAAGCTTACTCCTCTGCCGCTCACCAGGAAGACCAAGGATCCTGAAGAAATGACAGAATCTCGGCAACTCAGCCAGGAAGGGCTGCAGAAAAGCTCCCTGCCTGAGTGATCCTGGTGCCAGCTTCCATGCAGCTCATCAGAGGACAAGCCTCAGAGAGGGAAGAGCAACTGCTTGTCACACCTGCCTTGGCCCCTCAAAGGCACTGATCCTCCCTCTGCTTCCCTTGGCTGAGAACTCCAGAGAGTTTACAGTTACGGGCCACAGGCAACTGGAGAAGTGGCCCAGAAAAGAGGCCCTCGGTCCTGTACACCACCATCCCCTGGCCACGCCCAAAGAGGGGCACCCTAGCTGTTGCTCTCCCAGGACAGGACCTGCAGGACACCTGGGGGAGGTCATTAGGACCCTCCTCACCCATCTCTGCCCCAGCATCTTTCCTGAAAGGGGCAATGTTGTTTCAACCTTGGCCCTCAGACCTACCCTGGCATCATCAAAGCCAGAGATAGGATTTCGGCAGAGTCAAGAGTGAGGGAAGCCAATGGCAGGCCCACTGCACTGCCCAGGGAAGAGAGGAAAAAGGCCACGGACTCTTGTCCGTGGTCCTGAGATCACATTAAGGTTCTGCCCTTAATGAGCTATTTAATGTGGGCAAGTTGTTCACCTCTCTGAGCCTCGGTTTTCTCACCTGTAAATTGGGAGCAGTAATACCTACCTCCTTGGCCATTGTGAGATAATATTGGGTGAACACCTATCAAAGGGTATGCACACAGTAGGTGGTCCTGGTGAGCCCCACCAAAATGCACCAGATGGAAAGCAGGAGCCTGCATGCCAAAGTCAGGCTGACACAACCACCACTCCAGAAGAGGAATAAGTGGGGGAAGGGAGCAGGGCAACCTTTATTATGTCCTTTTTCCCAAATCAGGAGGTCATGGGAAGAGCACCAGGGCCCTGAGTCCCGACTCTGTGCCTCAGGTGAGGAGGCAGCCCTGTGGATTTGGCAGAAATGACTGGCTTACACAAAGCTAGGTGGACAGGTCCTGGAGACAGACTGCCTGGCTTCAGATCCCGTCTTTACCTCTTGCCGGCTGGGTGGCCCTGGGCAGGATACTTAAGAGTTTTATCACTCGAACTGGCCATGATCACAATGTGCACCTCTCAGGGTTGTCGTGAGCCCAGGTGTGGACAAAGACCCTCGGAGACAGGCCCAATATGCAATAAGTTCCCATCTTTCACTTCAGTTACTATCTTCTCCATACAACACTTACTTCCTAAAACAATCCAAGTCCTCTCTCCCGCAAGCTCAGCTTCTGCCTGTGCACACGGGCCCCTGGATAGGGCCCTTGAACCTGTGTTTCTGAGAATCTCTCATGCACCCTGGTCTGCCAGCACCCAGGAGCAACAAGAAAAATCACAGTGCCCAAGATGTGGGGGTTGGCCACTGGAGCCTTGGGAACTAGGTGGTACTAAGGGGGCTTCTGAGTTAAGGGCACCCACCCCCAAGAGAACCAAGGGCTAACCGACATTTTGGGAAAGGGAGTAATGAGAAGCAGGGGCGGCCATGGTGACCCATGGGGACAGTCGTCACGGCACTTCTTGGCTTCAGCTTCCTCATCTGTAGAACAGGAAGCCTCCACTCCCCACCCCAGGGACCATGCATCGTGAGAGACAAGGCCTTATTCT
Source organism: Phoca vitulina (assembly GCF_004348235.1). Lineage (NCBI taxonomy): Eukaryota > Metazoa > Chordata > Mammalia > Carnivora > Phocidae > Phoca > Phoca vitulina. Next base: position 1,012,434 of record NW_022589739.1, on the reverse strand, counting down.
CTTCTGGGAGGAGGGTGACGCTGTCCCTGTGCCGCTCCAGTCCTGGGACGGGGGTGGCAAAAATAGAAAAGCGGAGAAGCAAGCACCTGACCAAGCAGCCATACATGGTATTTTCCAGATTTCAGCATATTTTATTTTTAGAGGGATGTGTTCCAATTTGGTTGAGGTATCTTCAGGTTCCATGTACCGTGCTTAATTTAGAACATTTTTTTTTTCTTTTTTGGTGGTGGGGTAGCAGTTAAATACAGTTTCTCTCAGCCACCCCTGGATTCTAAGCCCTAAATTTAACTCCAAAGAAACCTGTCTGCCCTACTTCATGATTCCAACCCTCCCAGGAAAACCATTACCTGCTTCTGAAAATCAGAGAGCTCTGACAATGGGGCAGCCAGAGAGGTGTGTCCGCAATCACAGGGTGCTGGGCTGCAGTTCCAGAGCTGTCATCAGCTGACTGGGGAGAGGGGACAAGACGGGGGACAAACGGACCTACTTCATGGCCTCAATCTTGATGACCGTTCCCCTGGGGGGCCTGGAGAGCTATTTGTACAGCCAGTCAGAATGGCCAGGGTGTGGCCACAAGTGTCCCATTCTAGCAGCCCTAATGCCTGGCACCAGTGCCCACAGGGATGGGGACAGCCTGGCATCTGATCCACAGTTGCACCACATTCAGACAAAGGAAGTAACCAACTGCCTGTCCTTCAAACCCAACCCCCAGCCTCTCCTCCTTGCTTCCTCCTCCTTTTTGTGCAACCATCACCACCACTATTTATTTCTTTAAAACTTTTTCATTGCCCCAAACAGAAACACTATAACCATTAGCAGCAATAACACCCATCCCTCCCTCCCCCCCACCCCAGCCCCTGGTAACTTCTAACCTTTCTGGTTTTTTATGTATTTCACTAGTCTACGTACCTCATACAAGTGGAATAATGCACATCCTTTTCTGTCTGGCTTATTTCACTTAGCATAATGTCTTCGAGGTTCATCCCTGTTGTAGCATGTGTAAGAATTTCCTTCCTTTTTATGGCCAAACAGTATTCCATTCCATGTGTATACTATATTTTGTTTATCTGTTCATCTGTTGATGGATACTTCTACCTTTTGGCTATTGTAAAGTCTCCGCTTCCAATTCCTTTGAGTATATACCTGAAAGTTGAATTGCTAGATCATGTGGTTAATTCTATCTGGATTTCTAAGAAATCGCCAGTGTTTTCCATAGTGGCTGCACCATTAACCTTCCCACCAGCAATGCACTGCGTCCCAATTTCTCCACATCCTCCCCATCTTTGGGCTGTACCCAAGCCCCAGGAGATGGCCATTCCCTCACCATCCCTAGGATGACCTGCAAGCTGTCAGGACTGACTGAGAGGCTCAGGAGTAACAGCAAGGGACTGAAGTCAGACCAGCAGCTAGGAAAGCTTCCCCCTTGGTTCCAGTCAATTTGGTAAAACTCTAACCAAAAACCATGAGGCTGTGAGGCAAGGACCTGCCTGCTTCTGAAAATCAGAGCACCTAAAAATGGAGGGTTCAGTCGTGTGTGCCCTCTCCCACAGGGCACTACAGTTGCAGAGCACTGATCAGATAACTGGGGGGACAGCAGGGGTCTCCAAAGTGGGGCATACTCAACCTTGAGGTGCTCAAGATGATCTACTGCAGTTCAGGAAGAAAATATTAGAACACCTGTTCGTGTTTATTTTTATATCATCCTTTTAAGTGTGTGTGTATGCGTCTGTCTTATAGGTACATTAGCACAGCAGTTTGTGTATATAATTTATAAATGAGTCTACATATATTAGGGTACATGCTAATTTATTAATGGGACATACATGATCAAAAAGTTTGAAGACTCCTACCTTAGACCGAACCCTCCTTTGTTGCCATTTTTCCCTTCCGATTTTTATATATTATACCGACAACCATGATAATGATAATAGGGGGAAATAAACTCACAAAACCCACCACCGCAAACCCCTCAGAGCCTGACACTTCTCTACTGCCAACTCATCTTTAGGGGGCTCCTATGCCAGGGGGAAGTGAGAGACAGCTGTCTGTAAACAGTGGAACGGTGGGGAGGGGAGAATGGAAGCATTTTTTTCCTCCCCCCAGGTACCTACTCTCTTCTAGCTCCAAGCCCAGAAAAACGGAGGCTTATAGCCTAGAAGTTAAGAACTCAGCTTCTGAATCAGAGATATTTATGGGTAAGCCGTGGTATCACCATTAACTTCTGTGGCAAATTAATTAATCCCTCTTGACCTTGATTTTCTCATCTGTAAGATGGCAACATTATAACACGGTCACCTACTTGCCAGGGTGGCTGTGGGGAGTAAGCGAGGCAGTCGACATAAAACACTAGTGCAATGCCTGCTCACACAGGTGGGGTGAGGACACACAAGAGGGAAGAGGAGAACTCTGGATGAGGCTGGGGAGATAGGACGGACTTGGGGGCAGGACCGGAGGCGTAGAGTGTGTGTGTGTGTGTGTGTGTGTGTGTGTGTGTGTGTGTGTGCGCACGCAGCTGTAAGTAACCGCCCCGTGCATCTCACAAACATGCCCTGAGCAACCACTAGCGTCAGGCACTTTGAGGGACGCAGGCACAAGCCAGGCAAAGTCCACTCTCTGAGCTCATTTCCGGGGGCCACACTGAACCACAAGCCCACCGGGGCACCAGCGAGAGCCAGCAAGGTACAACGACATCCGGAGTCAGTAGCCAGGGTGTGAGAGTGAAATTGGGTGCTTAAGCTTAGAGAGGGCCTGACTGAGATCCAGGGACTCTAACAAAAGGTACAAACCTCCTGCAGTAACACACACCACTCAGAATCCAAGAGGAGTCTTTGTTTCAATTTCCCTAAATTTTCCATTCAGAGATTTGGGTGTTTACCTTTTTTTTTTTTTTTAACCTCTTCTTTTTTCCAAAGCAAACTCTTCAGAAGGACTTTGTCATCTCAGATACCAGAGCAGAAACTCCACTCCCTGCTTTATTCCTTTAGCCAGTCCCACCCTTGTTGGGCCAGGAGGGTTTTATGGCTCTTGTATGCCTAGAGCATCTGCCTGCGCAGGACGTGGAGAGCTCGCAGCTCTGCCTCAGCCGCGCTGACGGGGCTGTCCCACCATGGGAAAAGCTGCCCCAACTTTATGGCTTCAGAAAGTGGGGAAATGGCTTCCGGGTTCATCTGCAAATGGGCTGCATAGTAAATTACTTTTCAGGGACAGGGAGCCTAGCATCAGCACCTCCTGGAAAGGCCACCAACAAGAACAGGGCTGCTGAAACCCTCCCAGTCAGCACAAAACCGCTTATTCCAACAGAAACTCGGAAATCATTCCAGGACACGCGTGCTCTGGATGTCCTATTTTTTAAATTCTCTCCCTTATTTTTTAAATTGGCTGTGAAAGTTCAGCTCAACAGCTTACCAGGTACATTATTAACAGGCAAACGCTTCTTTAGTTTGCTAGTTAAAGTTTAGAAAAGCACATTCCCATTAACATATAATTTCTCCAGCAACTCCAAGAACAGGCCAGAGAGCATTTCATCAGGGCAGACCTCAACTAGCAACTTCCTCCTCTCCCCCACTCAGATTTTCCCAAACTGGCTTCTTTTCTCCTGGAGCTGAGATAAGGAAATTTCAAATAGACCCTCAGCTGGGTATCTGAGGCCTGGGCAGTGCTGATCAAGGACAAATGCTAAATAGACATTCAACATGTAGCTCTCCACCAGGCTGGGGAAGGGAGAAAACAGCTCTGCTTGATGCCACAAGACCCTCCCCCATTCCTGAGGTCTACCCACAAGTCACCTCCTGCCCACAGGACCCTGGATCCAGAAAAGAACAGCTGTCTCACCTCCCTCCACTCACTCTCCTTCTCCAATGCAGAAGTGCTCTGCAAACCAGTTTCCTCTGGTGTGACAGCCCAGGAGCCCAAATCAAGCCCCAGACAAGCACTTGTCACGTCCTCCAGGCACCAGAGTGATTTAGGCACCCCCATGAGACACCCAGATTTGCCAACTTGCCACCTCAACCCCTCCTCAGCAGCCAACTTCAGCCTCGGACTCTAGACCCTTCATTAACCCTGCTGCCCTGAAAGAGGGGCTCATCTAAATATGAGGAAGTTGGTCCTGGTCTAATCAACCCCCAACCTCCCTTAGGGTGGAATGGGGGCTCAGGGCATGTAGCAAAGGAGAAAGAAGTGACACAAGCAATGAAGGAGAGGGAGGAAGGGAGAGAGAGAGAGACAGAGTGAAAGAGCGAGGATGAGCAGACAGAACCCCATTCAGCCCGAGCCAAAACCAAAAGTCCACCTGGGATCTGGTGCAGGCAGGAGGACACAGAGCTACTGGGAAGTCACAGGAAGTCACCTAGATGTCAACAGGACAGACTGCCAAAGTATTGAGCGGTTTGGAAGACCCACCTTGAGGTGAGCAGAGCCCAGGCACCCCTAATGCTCACGCTCAGAGGGAACTGCCTCCCTCTCCCCCCAGGTAACCGAAAGGGGAACTGCTCACAGACTCAGATCTAGACACAAAGACACACACACAGCACACCAGGCACCACCAGACCCACCGGGCCACAGACAAAAGGCCATTCTCTGGTGTCATTCCTGCTCGACTCACAGACAAGCCAGTGCCTAGATCAGGCCTCCTGCCTGTCACTGTTAGTGGACTCAGGGCCTTCTAGGGCAAGGCTCCCCACACTGCCCTCTGTTCTCCAGGGGTCCCTCTGGAACCTGCTGTCCAGCCCGCTTCTGCCAGGCCATCTGATGCTGCATCAGATTAGCACCACATACTGCCAGAACGGCTGCCCATCTAGCTGTCCTCTCTGAAGGGCCGCTTTGTGTTTCTTGCTTGCAAAGGAAGAAAACTGTTTTTGCAGCTGAACAACACAGTCTGGAGCCTTCAGCAGAGCAACACCAATGCCACCCGCTCACCACCAGGAATGCCTGCATGCAGGAGGCTGGCACAATCAACCTATAACCCAACGAGGCTCACAGGGACTTCCACTCCGCTGCTCGCCACCCTGTACCACTGAAGACTTCTCAGGGACCTGCCAGTGCCTGGCAGCCTCTGGAAATGGACCTGTGCTTTCTCAGCATACCTCCCATACCCACCCATGCCAACAAGTTCTTAATATCTAACCTGGATCCTTCCTACTTCAACTTAAGTCCATTTGGGGCCTCGGTAGGAAAGCAACTGCCTGATGCCCTTCCTGGAAAGCTCTGACATACCATGAACCAGAAGGCTGACCTCATGGGACGCAAAAAATAAAACAACAACAACAACAAAACTGTAGAGGTTTGCAGGGTAGGGGGAGGTAGAAGATTCTGGCTCTTTTAATGCAGACGGCCTGGATGGGGCCTTCATTCCCCCACCCCACCCCCACTAAATGTCAATCACACCTATCACCTGACTACAGGGTACACTGAGATGGAGGGAGCCCAGTATGCCACATGACAGAATTAGGGCTAAAGGATCTCAACAGGCTGATTCTCTGGACCCAATACAGCTACATGAAATCTAACAGGGATAAGCTTAAAAACCTAAATTTGAGTCCAAAATATCCCAGCAAAGATAATACAAGAGGGGAGAGAGAGAGGCTGAGCAGCATCACTTGATGTGATATGACTACACATTAATAGGGGACCTATTTTGATTTTAGGTTGCATTAATAGAAGTATAATATTGAGAAAAACAGAGATGGTGATTCCATTCTCTTCTGAGCTGGCCAGACCCCACCTGGCACACAATGCTCAATCCTACATATCACAATATAATAGGCATGCATTGCTTACATACTTTTCTTCAGTGAAGACCACCTCCCCGCACTGCCAGGTTGCAACTGTCAGCTACCCAAGGGGTACTCATCCAAGGGTGAGCCCAGGATCCAAGCAGGGCCAATCAACATCTTCTCTAAGAAGTGACACACAGATCCTAGGAGAGTGAGCACTTGGGGACTAATAGTGCCAAGGCCAAGTCAGATCTACCCCTGGAGTTCCCAGTTACTGGAACTGATACACTTGCTGTGTAAGCTGGTTTGAGTTGGGTTTCTGTCACTTCCAACCTGAAGGGCTGATTAATACACACATTAAGAGGGTTACTGATAAATTACTGTATGTCCACAGTAGTACCAAAGATAGTAAATAAATGAAAAACCATGCTTCATGAGCAAACAAGGATGATTTAACTCAGAAAAGGGCATCCTTATGGCCACATGGGAGCCTCTGTGAATACTTGACAAAGAAACCTGTTCTATGTGGGGCCAGAGGGCAGATCCCAGATCCATGACATGGGGGGAAGCCATAGAAAGTGAAATTTCTGGAAAGTCTGTATAGGATGACAAAACTGATAAACCTGAACCACCTCCTACTCTATTCTCTCTAACTCACTGGATTAAAAGCAATGCCTTTTATCATTCCAAAGTAGTTTCTTATCTTGAGAAATTGCAACTTCTATGAACTTCAGCTTCCAATCTATACAATGGATCTCTCCCAAACCAGCTTCAAAGGTTATTTTAGGGAACAAAAGAGAAACTGTAAACGGAGAATGAATTATCAGAGGCTGATGTCCTAGGACTCAACAATGGCTCTTCCAAGATTTTATACTAAGGAAACGACCAGAGATGTTCATAAAGCCAAGGGTGTTTTATAACAGCATCATTCAGGGGTGCCTGGGTGGCTCAGTCAGTTAAGTGCCTGCCTTTGGTTCAGATGGTGATCCCAGGGTCCTAGGATCGAGCCCCGCATCAGGCTCCCTGCTCAGAGGGGAGCCTGCTTCTACTTCTCCCTCTGCAATTCCCCCAGCTTGTGCTCTCTGGCTCTGCCTCTCTCTCTGCCAAATAAATAAATAAAATCTTTAAAAAAAAAAAAAATAACAGCATCATTCATAATAATGAAAAAAATTGGAAACAACCTAATGTCCAAGATCTGAGGATCACTATAAAAACTAGACACTGTAGAAGAACAATTAATGATGGGGAGAAATGTCTGCAACAGACTAGTGAAAGAAACAAGAATCAAAACCATATGTACAGGGGCACCTGGGTGGCTCAGTCATTAAGCGTCTGACTTCGGCTCGGGTCGTGATCCCAGGGTCCTGGGATCGAGCCCCCATCAGGCTCCCTGCTCTGCGGGAAGCCTGCTTCTCCCTCTCCCACTCCCTGTCTCACTGTGTCTCTCTCTGTCAAATAAGTAAATAAAATCTTAAAAAAAAAAAAAAACACATGTACAACACAATCCCAAGTTTATAAAATTTATGATACATTTGCAAAGAAAAAGACAGGAAGAAAAAATGTTAACAATGATTATCCTTGAAAGATTATAAATATTTTTTCCTTCTTTGGGTTTTTCTCTATTTTCCTAATTATATAATGAATATGTATTCTTTTTAAAATTAGGAATATGTTATATATACTATAAATTCTATAAAGTGTTTTGCCAATTGTAAGAGCTATGGAAACAAAGCAATGTGGTTCTTAAACAGGTATCTCTGCCTCATTGGTCTTTTTTGCTCCGAACATAGCAATTAATTCTTGATTATAGAATGTCTATTTTTTTTTTAATAGAAACAGATGAAGACAGTAAGGACAACACTGTATTCTTACAAAAGACCCAAACCCAAAATCCTATGTGACCTTTAGGCAAGTCAATTTCCTTACCAGTAAAATGAGGAAGGTGATAACATTGCTTTGTATGAATGTGGGTTTAAACATTCACTGAGAACCTCCAAATGCCAGCCTGTTCCATAATTTTCTTTTATCTACCAAGGTACAGGGAACATTTTCCATATCATTAGTTAATATTTTACAGCACCATTTTAAATGGATGCATGGTAATTCACTGTATGACTATTATCACCAGTGAGTGGTAGGAGTTTTTTGCTTGGTTTGACTTCTAATACGGAAATAGTTAATCTCCTCAGCAACCCATTCAGCTTAGGTGTTCCAAGTGCGGAACTGTAGAATACACCCAGTCAATGTAAGCTATTATTACTGCCATATCAGCCACTATTACTAGTACTACTCAGGCTCTAGTGAGATATCCAAATTCAATCTAATATTTTAGGCTTTTAAAAATGTTTCTCTGGAAACCAGGAAAAATGCAGTAATATGGATATTTTAGACCCTGGCCTCCTTGCTTTTTGTTTTGTTTTTTAAGATTTTGTTTGTTTGTTTTATCTACTTGGGTTGGGGGGGAGCATGCACAAATGGGGAGAGGCAGAGGGAACAGGAGAAAAGAATCCCAAGCAGGCTCCATGTTCAGCACAGAGCCCAACTTGGGGCTAAATCTCACAACCCTGAGATCAAGACCTGAGCTGAAACCAAGAGTCAGACGCTCAACTGACTGAGCCACCGAGGTGCCCCTCACCGTTCCATTTTTAATGTCCACTCTATCCCCCTTTTCTCCTCCAGCCCCTTCTCCCACCCAAGGGCAGAAACCAGGCTGGAAATACTGGCTCATCCAGGGAGAAGAGCCAGCGCAGTACAGGGCAGGAGTGAGAGAATCACAGAGATTTACAGGAATGTGCCGTACAGCTCATAGGAATTCCCCCAAACTCTGGAAGGCCTCATTGTTTAACTCACCTCTAAGTTAAGGGGGTTGGACTAGATGCTGTCTAAAACCCCACACCTCCAGTAAAACTCTGTCCCAGAGTTTCCTCTATAAGATCTTAGCTATAGTGAGAAGCAATGTTTTCACTCTAGTGGAACAACCAGGCTATGGAGCACACTGTTTCCTTAAAGCAGCTCAGATGTTTTTTCTGTCCCTTTTTTTTTCCTCACATGACATTCACTTTCAAAACCAGACAGGGAGGGGATCATGTCTTGTTTTCCTCACTACCATGTACTCTAGCTTAAGTGCAATGGTAGACACTCCATGAATAATTGTTAAATGAATGCGTGCCAACCATTCTTTAACCCTTCTCTAAGTGTGATCCCATACGCCCCCTGGATTAGCACACACACCTGTTTTGTTTACTGTCAGGACCATCACATATCCAAGTCAAAACAGATCTGACACACCCAGTCCACCTCAGCCAGGACATCCCTACCCCTCCTACCATTATTCTCGCAAATGGGTAAACATTTTAGAGAAGTGAGGCAGCTCTCCCTCTGTCGCTCCACATTTTATACCATGGCTGGATGAACTACCCTAGGACTGTCCCCACCCCCCCATATCAGCTCTCTGTTCAAAAGCCGTCAACAGACACATGAAAAGATGCTCAACATCAGTCATCATCAGGGAAATGCAAATCAAAACCACAATGAGATCACCTCACACCTGTCAGAATGACGAGTATCAAAAAGACAAGAAATAACAAGTGTTGGCGAGAATGTGGAGAAAAGGGAGCCCTTGCACACTTGGTAGAAATTGTAAATTGGTACAACTATTACGGAAAACAGTATGGAGATTCCTCAAAAAATTAAAAATAGAACTACCAGATGATCCAGCAATTTCACTTCTGGGTATTTATCCAAAGAAAACAAAAAAACAGGGGCGCCTGGGTGGCTCAGATGGTTAAGCGTCTGCCTTCGACTCAGGTCATGATCCCAGGGTCCTGGGATCGAGTCCCGCATCGGGCTCCCTGCTCAGCGGGGAGCCTGCTTCTCCCTCTACCTCCGCCTCTCTCTCTCTCTGTGACTCTCATGAATAAATAAATAAAACATTTAAAAAAAAAAAAGAAAACAAAAAAACACTAATTCAGAAAGATATCTGCACTCCTATGTTCATTGCAGCATCATTTATACTAACCAAAATCCAGAAACAACCTAAGTGTTCATTGATGGATGAATGAATAAATTGTGGTATGTGTATACACACACACACAATGGACTATCATTCAGTCATAAAAAGGAATGAAATTTTCCCATTTGCAACACCATGGATGGACCCTGAGGACATTATGCTAACTGAAATAAGTCAAATAGAGAAAGACAAGCACTCTATGATCTCACCTACATGTGGAATCTAAATGCAACAACAACAACCAAGCTCGTAGGTACAGAGAACAGACCGGTGGTTGCCACAGGTGGGGGGGGGGGGGGGGAGGAGGGTAGATGAAATAGGTAAGGGAGTCAAAAGCTACAAACTTCCAGTTATAAAATAAATAAGTCCTGGGGATATGCTGTACAGTACGGCAACTATATTTAGTAATACTGTATTACATAATTGAAAGTTGCTAAGAGAATGGATCTTAAAAGTTCTCATTAAAGAAAAAAAATCTGTATGTGTGGTGATGGATGTTAACTAGACTCACTGTGGTGATCATTTCACAAGATATACAAATATTGAGTCGTTATGTTGTACACCTGAAACTAATATAATGTATGTCAATTATATCTCAATTTTTTAAAAAAGCCTTTAATAGCTCCCCATCACTTGGAGAATCGAGCAAAAACTCCTCAGCCCGGTGTCCAAAGCCTCCCAACCAAGCTCGCACTCCTCACCTCCAAGACACCCCCACTTCAGGCCAGACCCGCCATCCCTACACCATTCCTCACAACCCCCCATCCTCTTGCTGCCCACCTCTGTTCCACTGACTGCTTCTCTTCAGGCTCCCTCCACCTCTTGTTTTCTGCCATCCTTATTTATCCCTCACCACCTCCCGCTTTATCTCCCCAGATAAGAATGAGTGACTTCAACCAGATGGCTAACTAGACAAGGACAGTGTCGTCCTGGCCTCTTCTCTGTGTCCTCCAGTACCCAGCATCATGTTGCATACACAGCAGATATGAAATAAATACCTGACTGGTTAACTCTCACCCTGCCCCAACTCAGACGCTCCCACCCCTTGCCCACCACCAATGCCAAACCACACAGCAACAGTGCCTACCTGCCTGGTACCAGCCCCTGCTCTAGAATCATTAGCAGTCAGCACAAAGCAAAGTTTGAGGGCAAACAGAGCTGGGATCAAATCCTGGCTCTACCGATTCCTAGCTGGGCAACCTAAGCCAGTTACTCAACCTCTGAGCCTTGGTATCCTTGTCTACAAAATGAGACAGAGTCCTTCCTTCATCTTCAGGCTGCAGTAAGGATGAAACAGGTAACATAAGGTGCTAGCACCCAATAGACGTAAGGCAAACCTTCCCCAACCCCTTTGCCACTCCTACAAAAACACACTAGCTCGGATGTTGTGCATGAAAACCGGTTGGACAGCAAGCACACCTCATCTCCCCTCACCTCCAGCTGGCTCCCTAAGACAGAGGAAACAAAGCCTGAATGTCCTCCGGCTCCCCCCCAAGCAGGGAGGTCTCTGGAAGAGGTCTTTGTTAACACAACTTTAGTTTAAAAGCTTCTTTATGAGCCAGACACACTGTTTCTTTTTATAAGAGGGAGAATCAGCCTACAGCTTAATATCACTTAATGGTGATAACAAGGCCTTTTGTTCACATCCCTCAATTAAATTCCGCAATAATTAGCCACCACCTACTCCTGTTGCTTGAGGGAAACAAGGCAGCAAGAACAAGGCATGGTCCTTATTTGTAGAGACCCAGACACAGAACAGTTATCAAGTAACATAAGACAGTCATACACAGGGAAAAAGAGCAAATCTGACCTCGATGGGTTTTTGAATCATGGAAAATAACGGGAAAGGGGTAGCAGGCTAGGTGCTGTACATATGTTATTCTATTCTTTCATGTGACACATGGGTGTTATCTTGCTGTGTTCAGAAAAATAGGCCGGCAGCAACATTTTACAGTAGCATGTCTCCATAATTTTGTTAACTGACTCCTAACTGATGGACAATTAGGTTGTTTTCAATTTCTCAGTATTATAAACAAGGCTGCAAATGACCATCCCTGTACATAAACCTCTGCAATTTGTCTACTTACCACCCTGGAAGGATGGAGCCATAGCAGTGGAAATGCTAGGTGTCTGTACTTCTTTCTGATAATCTCAATCAGCAATGAAACTACCCACTGTGCACACAGAGAGTTTTACCCTTTCCCAGAACACATACATATAAATCCGCACACATACATCGATACACAAATGTGCCTTGCATCCTCCTCGGTGCCAACAGTCCTGCCTCAGTTCAGGTCTGGATCATCTCTCATGTAGATCGTCACGGCAGATCATGGTCAGGGCAGCTAGCAGGTCTCCCTGCACAGGGCCACCAGAACGAGATTTGCAAAATACCAACCTGATCCTGCACTCCAGTGCCCCAAGCCATTCTGCCACTAGCCCTGACAGAGACTCAACCCTTAGCCCATCTCCTTAGCCCATCCACATGCCCACAACCCCACCTTCACCCCTAGGCATATTTCTATAGTGCTGAGCCGTGTTTGCCTCCACCTTGTGCCCCCTTCCCTTCTTATCTCTACCCCACTCAAGTGTCACCTCTTCTGGAAAGTCTCCCCTGACCTCTCAGAGTTAAGAACCAACATACCTTCTATGTGCTTCTAGCAAAGCACTTGCCAGTCATGTTCATGATGGCTATCCACTCACACAATTTCCCTACTTGACCTCCCTCTCTAGGCTCCAGGATGGAGGAGATCATATTCAGTCCATACTTAGATGCCTGGCTCTGGGACTCAGTAGGCCTAGCAAAGGTTAATTGAATGTGTGAACAAATATGAATACACAAGAACACAAGACCTTGAAAACTACTCTGGGAGCCAGGCAAAGCTAGATGGATATTCCCACTTTACAGATATAGAATCTAAGGCCCAACTTGCTCAAGGTCATATAGTCAGTGACAGAACCAGGATAAAGCCCCAGCTCTCCTGACTGCTGAGCCCAGTAATCAGAGAACCGAGGGGGACGTGAACTGCAATCAGCATGGCTTCCTGAAGTTAAATCCCCCGCTCTTTGTTTCCCTTGCTCTCTCTAAGGAACTACACCAGTTTCACTGTTTCAGTGAGAGGTGCCTGCAAGATACTCAGTCTCTGAGAACTTGGCCCTGTGAAGTCCGCAAGATGAAAAAATACACACTCCACCCTTCTTGAGCAGAAATGGGTTATCCGGCTAATGTCAAATCAGAGCACTTCGCTGTGGTCCATAAAGACTTCTCATCTGGTTACCAAGTGGCCCATCCACTGACAGGTAAATCCATCCATAAGCAAGCAGGTCTGTGTACACAGAGTCTCCACACCTTGTGAGTCTACCCTGTGTCTGTTACCTAGCTGTCACCATAAGGAGTGGCCACATCAAGGAGCATAGTCACTGGCTGAGAAGGAAGGGGTCCTGCCATGGACAGAATGGAGTGAGGCAAACCGTCCCTGGCCCACAGCAACGGCCAAAGGCCACAGGAAGTGCTGGGCAGTACAGGGAACCCCTCCTTAGACCTCCCTGGTCCACTGAACCTCTCCAATTCCTCTTACCCCCCAAAGAAAACCGGTCCAGTGTTGAGCCTGGAAAGATAAATGCTCCAAACAGAAAAACATTACATCAAATCTCTGGAAAGATTGCAAAAGCAAAAACAGCTAACATCTGTTGACACTCACAGTAGATCAGATGTTACTCTGAAAACTTGGGGAAAACTTGGGGATTAACTCCTCACAACAAGCCTATGAGGCAGGTGCTATTAGTAGGGTGTATCTAGGGCCACACAGTGAGTGATGGAGCAGGATTCAACCAGAGCCAGCCCCCTATAGTCAGGCTGGCCAGTGGGCTCTCACACAGGCTGCGTCCACCATCCCCTGTAGGAATCCCCAAACTCTCCCCAGTCCAGTCTACTTCTCCAGATCCACAACCACCACCCACAGGGCATCCTTGGCAGAAGGCAAAACATGCACAAAGACATACAGGATGAAGGCCAATGAAACATCAGAGAAGAACAAGTCATCCTTTGAGGTAGATTTATGTTTTGTTTTGTTTTTGGTTTGGTTTGGCAGAGTAGGGGAGAAAAGATAAGCAAGATAAGGGCCAATTAAAAGGCACAATCTTCCAGTAATAAAATAAAATAAATATCTCACAGAGATGTAATGTACAGCATAGAGAATATAATTATATACTCTGTGTAATATTACATTGTAATATTTTATATGGTAACTAGATTTATTGTGGTGACCATTTCATAATGTACATAAATATCAAATCAGCATGTTACATACCTGAAACTAACACGGTATTGTATTTCAATTATTCTTCAATAAATAAATAAACAAATTACTAAAATAAAAATACGGCCAACTGATGAAAGCTACACTTTGGACTTACTCTAAACGAGCAGATGTACATCAAGTGCCCAGTACTTAGCACACAGTAGGCCTTCAGTAAGCAGAAATTCCTTCCTCCTTATGCAGTGGCATCAATGGGGACTCACTGAGGCTTTCTAAGCCAAAGAACGACGAGAGCAAATTTGCATTTTAGAAAGAATATTGATTGCTCTGTCCCTCTTGCAGTCTCAGACGAAACCCTTGCAGGGTAAAATGTAATATTAATGATGATCACGACATAATATTAAAATGACATAATATGGGGCACCTGGGTGGCTCAGTCGTTCAGCGCCTGCCTCTGGCTCAGGTCAGGATCTCAGGGTCCTGGGATCGAGCCCCGCATCGGGCTCCCTGCTCAGTGGGGAATCTGCTTCTCCCTCTCTCCGCCCCCCATTCATGCTCTCTCTCTCTCTCTCAAATAAACAAAATCTCAAAAAAATAAAAAGTAAAATGGCATAATGACAAATATATTTATTGAGTATTTATTAGGTCCCAGGTATTACCCATAACACTCGATACTGTTAAATTCATTTAATTCTCTGGGGCGCCTGGGTGGCTCAGTCGTTAAGCGTCTACCTTCGGCTCAGGTCATGATCGCGGGGTCATTGGATCAAGCCCTGCATTGGGCTCCCTGCTCCATGGAAAGCCTGCTTCTCCCTCTCCCACTCCCCCTGCTTGTGTTCCTTCTCTGTGTCTCTCTCTGTCAAATAAATAAATAAAATCTTTAAAAAAAATTCATTTAATTCTCACAACTGTCCTAGGAGTCAGACACTATTCCTACCCCCATTTTGCAGATGAGGGAACTGAGGTCCAGAGAGGTTAGGCTGGGAAGCATACCCTAGGATTGCAACCCAGTGCACCAGCCAGTCCCGTCCCAGGGTAGGAGAGCTTCCCGGAGTACCTGCCATTCCCTGCCCCACGCTGACAGCCAGACCCGGTTATAGGTATGTCTCCCAGCCACCTTCAGCCCTCACCCCCAGCCCTCCTCTCTCTGCCCAGTGCCAAGTCAGCCCAGGGCAAGCCACCCCCAGGCTGGAAACCATTCCCCCGCCAAGAGGCTGCTAATATTAGAGGGGGGAAAGGCGCAGCAGTAACAACCTGGCTCTTGAGCTGCGAAGAGCAAAGGAGTGGACGAGGAGGAGTGGGCCACCAGATTCCCCGCCGACTTCAGGGTGGAAAGTGTTCAATTAAAATGCATTCTGCTGGAGCTCAGCAGCATTTCAACAGAGCCACCATTGTCTCGGTCTAAACTACTGCTGCCCACAGCCCGGCAAGCAGCAACGAAACAGGCTGTCGTCATGGAACCGGAATGTGGGGTCCTGGCCCTCCCGACAGCACCAGAAACACCGCTCTGTTTACCCATGGTGCCCCTATTTAAAAACAAAACAAAAAGCCCCACTCCACCATCAGCGCTTCAGCATCCAGGACACCAGGGAAGGACAGACAGGGTGGGAGGACACTCCCTATGCCAGCAGTGTGAGGCGGGTCTGCCAGAAGCTTCCCGAGGAGCCAGCCAGGCTGGGAGAGACAGGACCCCCCTCCCCCAGGAGGCTGGAAACGTACTTTGGGGACTATACAGAAATCAGATACAAACAGCTATCTGTGTGGGGGCATAAGCAGAAACTGCCAAGCCCTGGAAGGGTCCCAGGCCCCTTTAGGAAACGTTTATGGCCAAAGAATCTGGAATGTTTGGCCAAGGGCTTGGAGTCCAGACACTGTTCATGCCGAGTCCCCGAATAAATGAGACACCCTCCAGGGCAGAGAAAGGCCCGTGTGTCCAGCCAAGTATGCGACAGAGACAAACTGAGGCTGACCAGCCCTGGCTACAGCATCCTGGCCTCCACCTCAACCACGGAGGGGTTATCGAGAGGCAGGAGCCCAGAACCAGGCGCACCTGTACACTGAACGCAGAAACAGGGTGTCCGATGCACATTCAGGGTGCTGACTTGTCCCCAACTCCACTCTGCGGGAGTCCGAAGGACAGGTTTAATCAGCAACCCCAGACCACAGCAGAAAGGAGAGTTAGAGGCACTCAAAAACCCATGTATCAGTTCTAGGAGAATGTGAGACCCATGGTCCCCAGAAACCCATTCTCCTAGGCGGCCCTCTGACCTCAGGTCCACAACCCCTGGCAGGTCACAGGTGGCCCTTCATGCTCTGACTCTGGTGTGCTCTGACTTGACCTCTCAGGCTTCATCTTCCCCACAGTACCCTGTATCCTACACAAGTACACACACACGCACGCACACACACACACACACACATTCTCTCTCCCTCTCCCTCCCTCCCTCTCCTTCTCTTTCCCTCTCCTCTCCCCCTTTCTTTCCCTCCCTCTCTCTCCCTCCCCCCTTCTTTCTCCCTCCTTCCCTTTCTCTTCCTCCCTCCCCCACTTCCCCCACCCCCTACTGTTTCAGTGATACCAAACTACCTAGAATCTAGAATTCCTGAACTCTACACACTATTTAAAGACACCATCTTACCTTCTGCCTCAGAGGCTTTTCTTCCCTTCCCGATCTGGCTAACCCCTCACCCTGCAGGACCCTACTCAAGCACCATGTACTTTACAAAGCTCTCCTTGACCTCCTCAACCAGGTGATCCCTGAGTAACAGAGCCAGAACTGCACAGAGCCTCTTGAGAAACCAGTAAACTTCTACCTAATAGAGGGTGGGCAGGAGACAGAAGTGGGGGTAAGAGGAACCATCACTCACAGTAACTCCCTGTATTTCAAAGGAGGAAGTCAGAGCAGAAGAGATTTCAACTTCAGAATGGGGCCTCCGAAGAGTGAGGATATGACAACTCCAGGAGGGGCCGCCTTGTCAGGCCGTGCACTCCTCCTGCTATCCAAAGTAATCCATTAGAAGCAGTCTGATCAGCAGGCTGCCGGAGGCCTTTCTATACAGGGTGAGCAGGTAAACCGCCTCAGAGACATCAGGGACCCAGACCTTTCCATAAAGGCCTGAGATCCTGAGATTCTGGGGGTGAAGGCAGGAGCGGATGCTGATGGTGAAGTCCTGGGAGGAGCGGAGCAGCTCTGTGTGCAGAGCTCCAGCCCCTCCTGAGAATCCTAGACCACCAGGGGAAGGAAGGAGCAGAGATGGAGAAGACAGATGTTCCAGGGGCAGCTGGCTTGGCGCGACCTGGAGTGGGCCATGCAACTGATGGGCAGCTCCCGATGGCCAGGTCGGGCTCTCTGGTCCAGGTTTACAGAGGCCAGGACTTTTCTCCTGCCCCCTCTCCTGCACCACTGCCACCACCCTCTCACCATGACTACTAAACAGAAGATCAAGAAAAAAAGCAGCCGAAGATTCAGACACCTTCTTCCTCCTCATTCCTGAGCCCAGGACCCATCACTCTCTTCAGGGAGAAAGCATCCTGGATGCTGTAGCTCCTGGGAGGGCAGAGGGTAGACAGGATGAGGGCCCAGGCCAGGACCAGCAGGCATCCAGGTCAATCTTTAACAACATCATCATCAAGATCGACACTACCACTTAAGGGAGGCTTTTCCAGGCCAGGCCCTGTGCTAAGCACACTACTTACATTGTCTCTGAGCTGTCTGTTCTCTGCACAACGACCAGAATTATCCTTCTCCTAAACCAAAAGGCACATCATATCACTCCTTTGTTCAAAGCCCTCCAAGTGAGGACTACCACCTAACTCAACGGTGAAAGCCAAAGTCCCTTCAAAGGTCTGCAAACTATTCTATACACACACACACACACACACACACACACACACACACACACACACACCCCTCTCTCTCTCTAACCTCAGCTCCTACTCCCTTCATCCTGGCCACACTGGCTCCTTGCTATTCTTTCACCAAGCCAAGCACACTATGGCCTCAGGGCTTCTGCATTTGCTGTTACCTCTTCATGGAATGTCTTGCCCCCAGTTGTCTACCTGCCTGATCACATTGCTACTCAAATGTTATCTCTGCAGAGAGGCCTCCTCTGACCATTGTACCTCCCCACCAAGCCTGCTCTCCCAGGGCTCCTCACCTCTTTCCTGGCTTCTTTTCCTCCACTGAGCTTACCATCCTCTGATACTACGTATTTTAACCATTTTGTTTCCAGTGTTTCTCCCACTGAGATGTAAACTGCATGAGGGCAGAAACTTTTACTGACTTTGTTCACAATCCCCTCACCAGCATCTAGACCAATGCCTGGCACAGATTAGGAACTCCATGGGTGGATGAATGAATGAATGGCTCTACAAAGGAGATGTTCTTACCAGCCCCTTATTATAAATGAGAAGACTGAAGCTCAATAAAAGTTGACTCACTTGTTGAAGGTCAGCCAGATACCAAGGGACAGAGATGGGACTGAACTCCAGGCCTGACACCCCTTTTAATTCTGTGGTGCCACCAAAGGGAAGGGTCTAGGCATCCTACACCCCACCTGTCCTCAAGTTCCTCCATCTGGGCTCCTCAAGGCAGATGCCTCTGTTCCCTTTATCAAAAATGCCCAGCACGTGGCTCAGGGCTGGTACACAGCAGGTGCCCTCCAGAGGTTTCTGAATACACTGATGCACCTCTAGGCACTTGGTCTCTCCTTACATTTTTATTTCTTTCTGCAGCACTTCACATATTGCTCTCTTTTTTACTATAAGGAAGGGCAGAAACTCCAACTACACAAAACGGAACTAGAAATGGATACTGCCTTGAAGAAATTTACAACCAGGTGAGGAAGAAAGAAAGGATGTAGGCACAAAAAGGTGTAAAATGAAGCAGGATGGTCATGTGAGAGGCATGCACGGTGCCGGGAGTGTCCGAGGGAAGGCGGGGGTGCTGCACACAAGCCTCAGGACGTGTGCACCCTGCAGGTGGGTTAGAGGGGACTCTCGTTCATTCATCCAATGCTAACTTTTAAGGTTTTCTTGGCCAGACCCTGTGCTGAGTGCTGGAGATAGAGAGATGAATGACTAAGGCATGAGGAGAACTCACAGGCTAAGGTAGGAGACAGAGAAACATTGTATAAACTAAGAAGATAATGTGCCAAGAGAGGATGCTAGGCTGTGAGCTCCATGAGTACAGGCGCTCCGTTTCATTCACATGCTATACTCCCCAGCACTTAAAACACTGTGGGTCCACAACAGCTTCTCAGGACATAGTTGCTGAACAAAAGAATGAAAGCACCAGTGAAGCGATATCACGAAGCCTTGGTGGAGGGTGGTCAGCGAAGACTTCCTGAGGTAATGTCTGAACCTGAAGGATGCATAGGAGCTGTCCGGATGGTACAGGGGCATTCCCGGGGAAGGAAACTGCAAGAGCAAAGGCATAGAAGCAGGAGAGTGCTATACACAATATGACGTTGCTGGGCTGTGCTCAGGCCAAGGTGAACAGTGTGATCTGACTCGATGCAGACCACACAAAGAGAAGCCCCAAGTTAGGAACACCTGGGAAGGCCTTAATCAGGAGGCACATTAGGATATGGTCTTGGGTCCCTGGAGGGAAGACAAGGCTGAGGCTTGACAAACAGTCAGGACCAACTACACCAGCCCAAGTGTGAGCTGGGGAGGGCAGGGCCTTCAGGAGGCACCAGAGAAAGGCACTGCACAGGAACGCCTTACCAGTCACAGGTGCCAGACCCCACCGAGAAGGGACACACCGAGATGAGCCACAGCACATCTGTGAGCATGCACGAGGAGTACATGCTGCAAAACAGCTTGGAGGAGATGGGGGTAGAACCATGTCACATCTTGTATACAATCACCAAAGCAGTGACTGGCTGGGGGCAAGTTGGAAGTCAGGGGAGAGAACCAGAGAAAGTGCTATTTATTTCACTTTCACTTTGAGCACACCAGAACTGGGGAGAACACACCCTGGCCCAGGAGAGGAGAAATCTGGCTAGAGTCCCAGCTATCGCCAATGATCTGAGTGACCTTGGGCAGGTTACCTCACCTCCTGGGGCTCAGCTTCCCCATCTATAAACCGGAGTTGCCACCACGAGCCCCATCCCATCCCACCCCTAACAACACCCTGGAAAAGCTCCAATCAGATATGTACCAGCTCTGCATGGCTCTATAAAGCACCTACTGTGTGCTCTTCCTTGTACCAGAGGGGAGGACATGCCCAGCCCCTGCCCCCAGGGAATGTTTTAACAAGGGGCCCTGGAAGGCAGTGCAGGGCTTGGCGGGGGGGGGGGGGGGGGGGGGGCGAGTTCTGGGACATTCTCCGGCCAGTCTGACTGCCCAGCCCAGGGAGGGGGAGAGGAAATGGTGAGCTGTTTTACGATCCATCAAATTAATTGCCCTAAATGGGAAATTTACAGGACTCTTACAGCCTCCTGTGTATCCCATAATCTCCCAAGGCCCTAATCTGAGAAAGAATGTGTGAGCTGTAATCTTTCCAGCCCACTGTGCTCAAGGGCAATGCCCTGGACAAACCTCAGTTCCTACCAGCAGTCACTTCCAACCAAAAGCCCCCAGCTTATGGCCCTCCAGGGCCTGACCCCACCCACTTCCACCCACCAGGAGCCAGCCCAGCCGACCTTGGCCTAGACTCTGGCCTCAGCACGAAGACCTGCCCAACCAGCCCCTTTGGTAAATACAACTTTGTTCTCTCCTCCTTTTCTCTCTTAAGGGTAACAGGCTGCCAGGAGGCAGAACCAGGAAAATTGGAATCTGGGCAGAGTCATCCACGCGGCACAGTGAAGACAGCCCCCAGATGAGGTATGGGGCATTGGGTTCCAGCCTCAGCTCACCCTATGCTGGCTAGGAAATGCTCTCCCATCTCTGGCCTCACCTTCCTCTGAGGAACAAAGAGAATATAAAAAGCTTCCCAGGAACTTCTCTTCCCGCCTCTTCATGACCCAAGTGTCACCAGCAAACTGCAGTAAATCTGGGTCTCTTTCAACTACCAGAGAGCTTCAAGCTCTACTGTCAGGAAGGGAAGAGTCCTCCAGCTGGCAGGAAACACCCACCCAGCATCTGGTTCTCTCCCTCCATGTCATTTGTACCCGTTTGCCTGTGCCTCCTCTAGGCCTTTGCCCCTCTCCCCACATAATGAAGTATTTGTCTAGGCCCTACTCAAATGTTACCTCTTCCATGAAGGCCTCCTGGATCTCTCCCTTCTTAACACCTGTTCCATCATCTCCTGTCTCCTCCATTCAATAGGTCTCGAGGGCAGGGGACTTTTACTCATCGCTAGCAATGTGGAACTTACTTTATCACAAAATATTTCAGAGGGCTCTGCACAAACCTGGAGCCAGTTCTCTAAAGCATTTGCACCTAATAAATCCTCAATACCACTGAGTGAAGTTTCCTAGACACTGTGAAGGCCAAGCTCCTTGAAGTTCATTATGCTCCTGGTGGCCAGAGCAGCACCTCTTAATCGCCTGTGTTTGAACCCTTTCTCCTTGACAGAGAGCTTTCTCACTCACTACCTAACAAAAGTCCAGCAGGGGAGGAACTGATGTGATCCCCTTCTACAGAGAGAGCAAATGTGCTGTCCAAGGTTATACAGCTGTAAGGGGCTGAGCTAGGATCCAAACCCAGGTCTTCTCATTCTGATTCTAAGCCTGTGTTCTCCCTACCACACCTGGAGGTGCATGCAGTCCTGGGGCCTGCTGAGATCTGATCTAAATCCTCCCGCTCCTACCCACTCCCGGGAGCCACACCCACAGCAGCAGAGACGGAGCCACAGACAGGGACTCTGGGCCGAGGAATGGTGGAGAACATTTACTCCTCACTCTCCACTGTGCCTCCATCTGTGCATGATGACCTCTGGTGACAGTTCACTCACTATATACTGAATATTTTAGAACGTTCTGTTATAAACCCAGAGCCAAAACCTTTCTCCCTATAGATTTCCCAGATAATAAGGCTCTTCTATGTGACAGCCCTTCAGATATTTGCAACCAGCCCTCATTTCCTTGTGGGTCTCCTCTTCCCCACATGAAATCCCCAGAGTTCCTTCAGCTGTTCCTCAGGAGACAAGGTTTCCAGTGCCCATTACAGTCATCTCAGAAGGGCTTTGAGTAGTCACATAACCTCTTAAAAAGGTAATCCCAAAATGGACCCTAATACTCTATCCGTGAGCAGAGCAGCACCATCATCTCCCATGTTGTGAGCACCATACTTTCATTAATGCAGCCTAAAACAAAATTAGCATTCTGGTTGGTCACGTCATCCTATCAACTCCTATGCAGTTCATGGTCAGTAAACACCTTTTTCCCCAAGCTACATCTCCCAGAGGGCACCAGCCATGCAGGAGCGTGAACAAAACTCATTCTCCTCAGCTGGATAGAGCAGAAAGTACAGGAACTTTGGAGTCAAGACCTGGATTTGAATCCTAGTCCTGCTACTTATTTACTGAGCGACTCAAATTATTCATTCTCTCCAAGTTTTAAAATCCTCAAGTAAAAATGAGGAAAAATTTTCCCTCACTAGGAAGCTCTACTGTCTAGTAGAGACTTATTCCTTGTGTGTCTTCCTCACACAAGGAATAAATGAGACAAAGCATGTAAGCACCTAGCCCAGACCAAGAACATACCAGGATCAAAGATGATAAGTGGTTAGGAGTCAAACCCAAGTATGCCAACACAAAGCTTTGTGGCCGTAGGCACCATGCTACAGCCCCAGGCTGTTTTCTTGTCCCACAGCCCTTACCCACTGAAAATCATTTTTGGTTTGTTTCTCCCTGTGCTGGATTATGAATTCCTTGAAGACATCCTTGTCTTTGTAGCCCCAGAATCTGGCACGGTGCCATCTGGTACAGAGTAGGAGCTAATAAATGCTGATGAGCAAATGACTATATGAACAAGTTAATTAAACTGATATCAAGATAGGCAGCCCTTTTGCCCTCTTAGTAGCTCCAACCCCACCAGCACAAACTGGGTGGCAAGAAGCATTGACTTCATAAGGGCTTACTATGCTGAATCAGGCCAGCATTACCCCCCAACGCCCAGACAGGGAAACCCAGGTGACAGTCCCCAGTCCTTTCTTTGGGCTCTTCCCTTACCCAGGACATGGCAACGTTCTCCCTTCCCCAACCACAAGACTTCCAACACTAGTGAGATTTGTTCTAATCTGCTCCTGGAGCCAGGCTGAGCTGCATGTAGTCAGATGAGCATTGTCTGGGATGGTCCCTGGTGATCCCAAGATGGAGAGGTCCTATGTGGGGGAGGGCTGATGCCGGGGTTTCTCCAGCCCCAGTTCTCTGGGGCTTCATTAAAAACATCCTCTCCCAGTTCCCAGGTAATTAATAATAGGAAAAAGAATGACACACCTATTCATATTCAACAGGCTGTCTCAAAACCATCCAAGCCACACCTGATAGAGCACTCCTGTCTCATCGTCTGTGCCACTGCTCAATGCCACACTGTCCCCATGACCCAAATACTAATGGTCCTTCACAGCCGGGTTGTGATTTCCCCTTTAGAGCCTTTCCCAGTTACTCCTAAGGCTCTGAAGTCAGTGAGAGTCTTGGTCCCATCCTTCTGAGCTTTAATTTCCTCATCCCAACAAATGGGCATACAATCGTGAACCTCAAGGTTCAGTGTGGGATAACTACATAAATATCGTGCCTGTGAACGGCATACAATAGGTGTTCACTCGACCTTGATTTCTTTCCTTCTGGTCTAGTCCACCCTCAGCTCTGAATCACAGTGTTGTCCTGGGCATGGCTCAAATCCAACTCCGCAGGGAGAACCTCAAGGTATGGGATGGTATCTCCTCTGGCCTCCACAAGGATCTGTATGGCTTTGGAAACTCAACGGGCATTCAGATACTCGCAGTAGTTAGCTGGTAAGCCAACATATTTTAATTTGCTGTGGTCACTGTGGATAAGCATGATAGAATACATTGATTTTCAGAAAATTCCCCAGAAGTGACTGGAAGCCAGCATGGAGATAAATAAGAATGCCATGTAATCCCCAGACTGGAGAGGAGTCTTTGGGGACACCCAAGCCAGTGTACCCAAGCCAGCGTACCCAAGGCCCATCCCTCTGCCTCTCAGGCTACAGGTCCCTTGGGTACAGGGAGGCACCACTCAGTGGCTGACTAGCTTCTCAGGCAGAGTCCCAAGAGAGAATAGCACAGGGTTCACTGTACCATTTAATAAATTCATTCAACAATTATCTTCTCTCACCACACACCAAGAAAGTAATGACAAGAAGTTACGCATGTGTTAACTATCTCAATTGTGATCATTTCATAATATGTGTGTGTGTGTATATATATATCTCAAAACATCAGGTGGTACATCTTAAATACATACTTTTTTTGTCAATCATATCTCAATAAAGCTAAAAAAATTATTTTCTAGACACCTACTTGTTCCAACCACTGTTTTAGGCACTAGAGGTACAGTCTTGAACAAAACAGACACACTCTGTTAAATTCTAGTGGGAAAGACAAACAAATTAAAATATAATGTGTCTGGGTTGGCTGGAACTCTAAAGAAAAAGAGAGGAGAGTTAAGGGAATAGAGTGTGCTGGGGGAGAAGAGTCCAGAAAGCCACCCTGAAAAGGTGATATCTGAGCACCTGAAGGAAGTGAGGGAGCAGTGGGCCATTGGAATATCTTTAGGAAAACATTCCAGATAAAGAGCACAGTGAGTGCAAAGGCCCGAAGGTTGGTTGTGCTCACATGGTGGAGGAACAGCAAGGAGGCCAACATGGCTAGAGCACAGCAGCAGGGAGCACGGGAAGAAATGAGGTCAGAGGGGTAACAGGGGTGGGAGCAGATGACGCAGAGCCTCGAGGAGATGGGAGCCTTTAGGTGGTTTGAGAGGGGTGACATAATCCAAATTCCACTGGAGAACAATCTCTAGCTGCTGTACTGGGGGGAGGGGGCGAAAAGCACAGGGACTAGTTAGGAGGGTATTGCAACAGTCCAGGCAACAGATGACAATAGCGTGGACTAAGGTGGTTAACAGGTCATGGGTACAATCTGATTCTAGATATATTTCAAAGTAGAGATGGCAGGATTTTAAAAGTTCCCTGGAAATGTGCCTGATGCCAAGTAATTTGGCAGCTGTTTATACTGAGTAAACCAGCTGTTTATACTGAGTAAACCAAAAGACAAACTGAATTTGGTCTCCAGAGCCCCAGCCTAGACACACAAGTGTGGAAAGTGCATCACGGCAGAATGCCAGGCAGGAAGCCATGTGACTCTGGGTTTGGGTGTGAAGAGAGGCGCAGAAGCCGTCACCTGGCCAGGAGGGGCCTCTCCTTGCAGGACTCACCATCCTTCTCCCCTTGCCTTTGAAGGGCTGGGTGGCTCATGAGCAAACTGCTCCTGGCTTCTAAAGGTGGAAGAATGCCTTCACAAGGATGCCGGTGAGGCAGCTTGGTGATCTAAGTCCCAGTCCCAGCTCCACTACCTCCCACTGTGTGACGCTGGGTAAGTCATTTGAGTCTGGGTCTCAGAGCCACAGGTGCAAATGAGAATCGTAACATACAACCTAAGGTTCTTACAAGGTTTAAATGCGTGCTGTGCAAAAGCGGGCCAATAGGTGAATCAGAATACACCGAGACTCCTAGTTGTGTGACCCTGGACGTATCGTCTCTCTGGGCCTCTGCGTCCTCATCTATAAAGTGGGGAGGAATAATACCTTTTAGGGCTACCATGAGGATTAAAGCAGATGATGTGTAAAAAATGTTGGTGACATTTGTTTGTTTTTTAATTTTTTTTTAATTCATGTGACAGAGAGAGATCGAGATCGAGAGAGAGAGAGAGGGAATATGAGCAGGGGAGAGGCAGAGGGAGAGGGAGAAGCAGACTCCTCGCTGAACCAGGAGCCTGATACGGGGCTCAATCCCAGGACCCTGAGATCATGCCCTGAGCTGAAGGCAGACGCTTAACCATCTGAGCCACCCAGGCGCCCCTGTTGGTGACATTTGTAAGTAAGATGTGATCTGATCCTACTGAACCTCTCCTATGCCATCACCTCGCCCCTGCCAACTCTGTCCACCCTTGCCACCTGCCCACCATGAGAGGAAGCTGAGGCATTAGGAAGACCCTGAGCTCACACTCTTCCCTCCTGTCAGGCTAAGTACTAGGAGCCCACTCCCACGTGAAGGGCACAGGAGGTGCTGAGTAAGCTTACGTGATTACAGAAACAAGCTCGAGGCACCCCCGCCCCCAACACCAGACTGCAGACCAGGAAAACACCAACAGGCACAATGGTTAGAGGACTCCACTCCACACGCCTGCACAGGCCATCTTCACAGTGTGCGGGACTCACAACCCCAGGTCCAGTTTTTTTTTTTTTTTTTAAAGATTTTATTTATTTGACAGAGACACAGTGAGAGAGGGAACACAAGCAGAGGGAGTGGGAGAGGGAGAAGCAGGCCTCCTGCTGAGCAAGGAGCCCGATGCGGGGCTCGATCCCAGGACCCTGGGATCATGACCTGAGCCGAAGGCAGACGCTCAACGACTGAGCCACCCAGGTGCCCCCCCAGGTCAAGTTTAAAACGGCCTGCACAAGGACCTTAGGCAGATCCTGCATGGGAATTATCAGCTATAGAAATAAGTCCTGAAGGCCTCAGAGAAATCAGACAGACCAAAGGAAAATGAGGCAGAGGGCCTAAGAAAGTGAAAGCCTCCAGGTTTACTCCTCCCCACTATCTCTGGGTGGCATTTAAGGAAGTTGGGAGGCAGGGTGGGGAGACAAGGGAGGGGAAGGGTGTTACTATCTGTCAGATAATTAAGTCTATGAGGAATTATGATACTCTGTAGGAAGCTAAAGCCTAAATATAGTTTTTCCTCAAAGTCTTCTTCAATTGACTCCAGCTTCTTCCTGTTCCTTTCCCTTACTCACAGCACCCCCCCCCACCCACCTTTCCCCTAGAAGCACTGAGTACACAGCCTGGGAACCAGACTTCCTATAAGCAGGGTGGGGCCAAGGTCACCAGCCACAGGACTTATGCACATCGCCCAGAGCTGAGGAGGGACCAGGTAAGCAGGGTGAGGGTGGCTCTCACCCTCCCAGGGGGGCAGGTCTTAACTAGGTCACTCTTAGGACACTCACACCACCCACTCTTTATCTCCCATCTCTTTCTATTTTAAGGCAGGAGTGCTGCCAGGCAGCAGTATGGGTTACCTGGCTTCTCCTTTGGAGGCCAACCCGTCACCTGCTGAGTGGGATCCCTCACCGGCTCCAACCTACTTCCTCCAGCCCCACCTCTGCGGATGCCCAGCACCCCAGTATATCCTCTCCTCCTCCCATACAACCATGGTGGGGCCCTGGTCACGCCCCTGCTCATGCCCTGGATCCGCCCTGCCCTCCGGACAGACCCGCAGCTCCTCGGTGCAGCCCTTTTTTGTATCTCCTTCCTCTCCTTCTCACATCTTGAACAAGTCGTGTTCTCTTACAGCTCTGCCCATGGTGCTTCCTCTCCCATAAACAGCCAAACTCCCTCTTGTCATCCAACAAATCCCTGCTTTTCAAGGTCCAGCTCAGGCTCCCCTTGCCCACCAGAAAGCCTTCCCCGGCCGGCCCTCCTCTGTGCCCCTCTAGTCCCCATGCTCTCCTTATCATATCATTCGCACAGTATCGTCTAGCTGTTGACATGTCTGTGTCCCCACCAGAGATCAGGCTCCCAGGTTCCTGGAGGACACCAATGGCACTTTGATTCATTAACTGAATGCTTACTATGTACCAGATACTTTCTGAGAGCCAGCAATATAACAGTGAACACAACCGAGAGAGAAAATTCCTGCCTTCCTGGAGGTCACATTCTAGGGATAATAAATAGCCAACACACGGGAGTACTTTCTATGTTCAAGACTATTCTGAGTACTTTATATGAACTCATTTAATCTCCAGCACAATTATTATTATCCCCATTTTACAGATGAAGAAACCGATGCTCCAATTACCTAAACCTGCTCAGGATCCATGAGCTAGTAAGTGGCAGGGCGGGGATTCAAACCCAGGCAATCCCGTACCACACCATGCTCCAAGGGCCATTGTGCCTCTCAAAACTATGCTCTCCACTTTGCCTTACTCATTTTGGTATCCAGTGCCCAGACCAACGTTTGGCACACACACAGTGCTCAGTAAAAGTCTGCTAAATGAAGGGACCCCTGAATGATGAATGCTAGTCCCCCTGAAGCACCCGCTCCCTGTCTTGTCCCCACCCAATCCCAACTCATAAAACCCCCCAAGTCTTCCCTGACTCCTCTAACCCCTGAATTGTTTCCTCCTGGACATTCTTTTCCATGCTACATCCACACTATTTACCTGACTCTTAGTCACACACCATTTGACCATCCTATCACCTGAAGCTGTGCAGATACCTTGCTTCACCAGTTCCCTGGGCTCCCTGACATCCCCCAGAGTACAACAAATATGGTGCCAATACACGGCAAAAACGGATACACAAAGGCCAAACTGAACCCAGCCTCCCCTCTCCATTTTTCCATTATCACCAGAGCTATTTCTCCTCTTGCCCAGGGGAAGCAAGCCAGAGCTTGGGTGAGATACAACCTTTGGTGCAACTATATCCAAATTGCCTCACCCCCTCAGCTGGAACAGCCAACGGCATAATTAGGGTGCAGCTGTGGTTAAAAATAGCAAGTACAGTTGGACATTTTTAACCCTCAGCAAAATGCATCAGGATGTTCAATGCCCTCTATTAGAAAATGCCTGTAACTGAGAATCTGAGCTGGACAGTATACGCAAGTACCCTCCATGTATATCAGAAGATAAGAGTCACTGTGGGATATAAGTCAAGGAGTTACCCAAATATGCTTGGACCAATCAGCCATTACAGAGAAAAACATCATGGAAATACTTGCTAAAATTTACTGAACTCTACTATGCTCTGGGAACTGAGTATTTCACATGTCCATACTTCCTCAACCTACAGTGGGGTTATACCCTGATAAACTCACTCTGTATTGAAAATATCAAAGTTAAAAATGCATTCAATACGCCTGACCTATCCACGCCATAGCTTAGGCTAGCCTATCTTAAATGTACTCAGAATACTTCAGTTAGCCTACGGTTGAGCAAAATCATCTGACACAAAGCCTATAATAAAGTGTTGAAAATCTCCTGTAATGCTGAATCCTGTACTGAAAGTAAAAAAATAAAAATAAAAAAAACCAATGGTTGTAAGTCTATCGGTTGTTTACCCTCATGATCTCGTGGCTGACTCGGCGCTGTGCTCACTGCCGCAGGCCGGCATCACCAGAGAATGTCGCAACACCTGTCGCTAACCTGGGAAAAGATCAAAACTCAAAATTCAAAGTATAGTGTCTACGGAATGTGTATCACTTTCCCACCACGGTCATGTCAAAAAATCATAAGTTGAACCATTATAAGTCAGGGACTGTCTGTATTACTCTCATTTAACCAGTACAAAAGACCCACGGGACAGATATCAGCATTTGCCCCATTTTGTTCAGAGGTTAAATGACTCACCTGAGTTCCACAGCCACAAAGTTGGGCTGCCAAGCCTGCGTGCTCAACCGCAACCCTACAGTTCCCCTAATCTACCGCAGCACGGTCCACCATGGAGCATGGTGGAAACAGGCCAAGCAGGGCTCAAAGGGACCATGAGGACCACCAATTAAGGGCAGCCGGGGATGATCCCTGCCCTGCCACCTAACACCTGTGCTGTGAGTTCCCTAACCTGCCTGTGCATCACATTCCTCATGTGTAAAATGAGGATAAGTACCTACCTCATAGGGTTGGTAGTGGGATTAAATGAGCCCATGTCTGTTAAGCCCTTAAAACAATGCCCGTGGTGAGCACTAGATAAGTATTTGTAAAACAAGCAAGTAAGGACTCAACAAAAGCATTGGCTTCTCGGTTTGACAGTCCTTCTGCCCTAGCGCTCAGCTCACTGAACCCCAAAACCAAGCCAAATCCCAATACAGACCTTAAAAACAAATTCTCAAACCTTTCCATGGACTCAAGAAGACAATCAGCACCAACCAGTCCTGCCAGCCCCAAGGAGCAGCCCCAAAAGGCCCAGCGAGGTGATAACACAACACAGTTATTGCATCTTAAATCACTGGGCTCCTCAGACACATGGAGCTTTTGAAATAAAAAGAGTGTGCTTTGGATTCTAATTTAAATATCTATCTATTCACAGAATAGGAAGCCAATTACTTTCCTCTCCCGCAAAGAATTAATATCCCCACTGTGTTTTATAAACCATCTGGTGCCAAACACACAAACACGTCTATGCATTTTCAGGTGAGGAGGGCTGAGAGAAGCCGACTGAGCACTCTCCAGCTCCCACCCACACACCAGGGCTCAAAAAATGTAATTATTCAAAGCCTTGGTAAATGGATGTAATTTCAGGTACCACCAATGCCATTTAGAAACGCATTAATGGGTACAGTGATTACAGATATTTAGCTTCGCAGCATTCATCTTTCTTTAAATCCCCAGGTCAGAATGCGCTGAGAAAAAAAAAATCTCTCCCAACAATTTCCTAGGCAAGGAAGGAAACCTTTTCCCCTCCCAGGGATCCTGACCACGGACATTGTGGTCAGCTTACAACCCCAATTGACTCCCAATTCCAATCAACGCTCTCTCCTTGTATGGCTGCCAATGCTAAGAAGGTCAGGCCAAATGTCAGATCAACCAACCCACACCAATTTGGTTGAGGATTGGCTCTGTGCCTGACACTGTTCCCAAAGAGCTGGCGAGCATTCGTGGCACCAAGTCACAATCCTGCCCCTGCTCCATCTCCGGGTCACAATCCTGCCCCTGCTCCATCTTCCCCAGGACCAGCTCAGGGTCACAATCCTGCCCCTGCTCCATCTCCCCCAGGACCAGCTCAGGGAAGCCTACAACACCAGACACCTCTATGACTTCCTCATCATCACCACTGTCCGCCGGGACACATCTGTTCTCCCACGCAGAGTAGCATTCCCATTTCTCAACTTAATTGCAGCCTGCTTGCCTGCTCTGACTCAATGTCAATCACTCAGAAAAGCACACCCCTTACTCCAGGCCTTCCTCTGCCCTTGGAAGGATCTCTAAGTGGTCCTGGGGTTCTGAGATGTGGATGTGCCACCCCCCCACCCCCAGGCAGATGTAGTCCCCACTCAGTGCTCACCCACATGACCAGACCCACTGCCTGCCTCTAGGACTGCCAAGCATCGTCTGGGCAGAGGGAATGGCAGCACATTCCCAACCTCCATGGGGGAAACCTGAGGCCCACCAGGGGCCAGGGGATCTACTCTGGGTAACAGGTGGGCATTAACAGACAGCTGTGCCTACTGACACTTTCTCAGGGCCCTTCCCACAGCTTCATCCAATCAGTTCCAACAGAGGGCCTCCTGTAAATGAAAAGGCTCGAAATGCCTAAGCACCTACTATGTGCCTACAGGAGCTGCAGACAGGCCATCATCACATTAGATTCTCCATAAATTCTCAATAACACCAGGAAGTAAAGTAGCATTATCATTATTGTACAATATCATTACTGTGGGGAAGCTGGAGCTCTGAGACGTCTCCACTTTCAGCATCCATAGAAGCACTTGTGGAACTTGTAATAATGCTGATTCCCAATCCCACCCCCTAGAAGCTCTGACTCAGCATTCTAGAACAGTTTCTACTTCATGTCCATCCTTACTACTCCTTCATCAAGTGCTCTGGCATAGATAGATCCCAGGGTCACTACCTCCAAAAAGAGAGCTAGATGCCCTGCCAGGCAATGCAAACACTAATACTAACACCAGCGAACACTCTCACCAGGGGATGGGGGTGGAGGGTGAAAGGGGAGTGTATCAAATCTGCCCATTTGGAAAATGTGTTGATCGTTAAGTACAAAAAACCTATTCATTTTCTCTCTGGTTGGACACAGCCACACAGGGCTTCAAAGATGAAGAATCATTTCTTTGGTATTTAGGCACCAATGATTTAGTATCCAGCTTCCTTTTAAGGACAAGTCTCGACAAGAAAACACACTTCTCCCTCCTGGAGCCTGATCTTAGGAGATTTCCCCGAAGAGAATGAACCACAGCTTTCTGCTGACTACGCCACACTTCACCACAGGAAGGGGCTTCCTCTCTAGGAGCAGTAATGGTAATAGTTAATTCTTACATAACATGTGAGATTAGCCAGGCACTATTCTAAGCGGACAGACAGTACAGTCATTGTCCCCATTCTACAGATGAAGAAACATCTGAAGACACAGAGAGGTTTAAGTGACCTGTCCAACCTGGCAGCAGAGCCGAGATTTCAACCCTGGTACTCAGACTCCAGAATTCATGTTTTATAACCCCCACGTGGCGCCACCCCTCAGACACAGGAGCCGGGGAACCCCTGGGGCAATATCCCCAAATACACCACTCTCCTGAAGCTCAGCTACTAATGAAGGGTGTTATCCGGGACCAGTCCCTACTATGCCTCAACTCAGCACCAGCCTCTTCAAGATGCAGACAAGCACACACATACTTTAGCTTCGTCCCCACCCCCTTGTTCCTTCCAATTTCCTCCACTGGCCTCTCTTGCCTTGGGCTGCCTGTTGCTCTGCTCCACAGATGCCTGGCCTTCCTCATACTCACCCTCTGAAGCTCCCTAGGGCCCCGTCCTCAGGGCCCCCAGCCCCAGTCACTTATACTGAAACTGCCCAGTGTCCCTCTCACCTCCTGGATTGGGCACTGCTGGAGGGCAGAGATGACATCTATCTCTCTCCACAGCGCCCAGTGTGGAGAATGGCATATAGCAGATGACTCAACAGGTGAATCCTGGACCAAACGCCATCCAGCCTCCCATTAAACTGCCCCTCCAGTAAGGTGTTCACCACTCTTCAAGGTGGCCCACTGGTTCCATCTCTGGATCTGCACAGACAACTCGGTTTGCAAGTGAAGAGGATATGATTATTGCAAAGGTGACTGCGCTAACCTACAACATTGCTCTGACTCCACTCCTCCTGGGAAGGAGGCTGTCTCACCTCCCACTTCACCCAGGGGGAGAGAACGCTGGAGGCTGTGCAGCCAGGGTTCTAGGTAGAGGGCCTCAATGGGCCCTCTGCCCCCTCCATCCCCAAGCACACTGCACCCCACCTGCACTGCAGACTGTTCCAGGGAAGCACAAGAGGCAGCCAGCAGCCCCTGGAAGAGACTGCATGCTAACCCCAAGCTGTCAGACCTCAAGAGGGTGAGGGCTCTGCCTTGGCAGAAAAAGCCCCTAAGAAACCCTGAGAACACTGGCCATGACGCTGGAAACACTCTTCTGGCAGAACCTGAAAGAGACAGCCTGGCTATAAGCAGGCTTAAGAGGCTCATCAGCCCCTAAGCTGTGGTCAGCTGACATGGTTGGGGTAGGGGAGGGGGTCTCAGTCCTCTCTCCCAGAGCACCAGGGACCTGCCCACTGCCCTGCCTAGGGACCATCCAACCCACCCATCACTCATTTGCCCTGCAGGGGACTTTCTGAAGGAGGCCCAAAGGGTCATCAGGGAAAGTACAGAGGACCAATTTTGGAAAGGATAACCCTACAGGAGGATTCAGTACAGAGGGAGTGGCTATGCAAGTCAGAAGACACCATGGTAGAAACAGTGCACAAATTTGGAGCCAAGACGACTCAGGTTCTAAGTCCCAGCTCCCCTACTGATGCTCATCAGAAAGACCTTTTAACCCTGTCCCTCCCCCAGCCTCCACTGCTTGATCTGTAAAATGAGGCTAATAAAAATACCTGCCTTTAAAAGGAATGTATGTGTTTTTCAACTATAGAATACTGTGAAGATTATTACTGTTGACATCTGGGGCCCAGGAAGCACCAGACAATAAGTCTGTCCTTCAGCAGTCAGAGCCGATAACCAGGTGGCCACCCAGATTAAGGAGCGGACATCTGTGCAGGCTTCTAAATGCCCAGGAAACAGCCAACCCAGGAGTGTTTTCACACCTCATTACCCTGGGCTCCTGGTCCCCAGGTCCCTACAGCCTGGACAAGGTACCCGTGGCCTTGGGACAGCATAGCCCTGATGGTCAAGGTTAGTGTTGGTTTTTTTTTTTTTAACTAACTTTTAATTTGGAAATCATTTTAAACTTAGAGAGGAGGTGCAAGAATAGCACCCCTCACCCAGCCTCACCCATTGTTAACATGTTGCTCCATCTGCTCTATCATCCGCTCCCCTACCACACACACACACACACACACACACACACAGTTTTTTCTCAACCATTTGAGAGCAAATACGTCAGTATTTCCCAAGAATGAGGACATCCTTTTAATAACCATAATGGTTATGCAGTTTTTATTGGTCCAAATTCTGAGTTGAGTCCTACAGTTTGCATTCTCCTGACCCAGGAAACCCCAGTTCAAGGACACCAGATTTCTCCAGCAGCAGCTGAATGTAATAAGGACTCAGAATTCACATTTCCACCCCATCTTATAGATGTGTGGATGTACAAAGAGGAGCTCACATTTATTGGGCATTTACTAGGTGTCAGGCACCTACTAGGCACACTTTCCACCAATTAATTCATGTAATCCCCACATTTATCCCCATTTCATTGGTGAGGACGTGAGGCTTAAAAGGAGTAGGTAACCTACCAAGGACAGGGAGCTGTAACTGGTGGAACTGGAATTAGAATCTGGGAATCTAGAGCCAATGCACCTACCCACCACCTCCTTACACACACTACCACCGCATACACAACCCCTGCACATTTGTCTGCATGATGAAGTTGCCTGGCTGGCTTTGGCTTCCAGAAAAACCCAGCCAGTATCCAGGTGACCGGGAGTAGGCTGGATGGGAAACAGAGGGGTGGTCTGGCACAACTCAGAAGATGACCCGAGGTCTCAACAGCTGCTGATGTCTTCCACAGAGCCTATACAGCCCTTTTTGGAGATGCACAACCCAGAGAGGCTGGAAGCCGATGAGCCGTCTCCCCACACTCCCCTGGGCCCTTACGACAGAACAGGGGAATTGGTGTCCTGGGAACACATGTTTCTGTTTAGGAAAACACAAAGCCATACAACGAACATGATACATCCTACCACAGCACTGATCTTAATGGAAGATACGGGAAGGGATTTTATAATAAGTTAAATTGAGAGTCAAGTCTACGTGAATTTTTGGATAGTACCCACATTTTGATGACGTTTCCTACCATCCAATCTCCCAGGCGAGTTCACCTTCATCCTCTTCTGTCATTCAGCTGTGGCTGAAAAGTCTGAGAAGCCCTTGTCTGAGACAACAACATGTCCATGTCTTCTCTGAACTCTGAAAAGGCTGACCTAACACAGCATGAGGCTTTAGGAAGTCCCTTTACCCCTCTGAGCCAACTTTTCTGCACTAAAAAATACAGTAATTGTGAGCCTCCAACCAGCTAATGTTCATGAAGCACTCCGTAAACAATAAAACATTAACCCAAAACACTTGTCATTTCAGAAAATCGGAAACAAATGTTTTGACAGCCATTTAAAGGCAACAGTCAAATAAAACCATATTCCTCCGTGTTTCTCCCTCTGCTAGTACTGACGTAAGACACCATGCCAATTTACTGAGCAGAGATTCAAACCCGTGCTCTCTTCTGAAGACATGGGAAAACTGGAGCAAGCCCCTCATTAAATCACCAAACAGTCACATTCTGATGTGCTTTCTCAAAGAGACTCCTTTTTCCAAAGCCCTAATTTAAGAAGCCTGAAGTTTACTCCCATAAATATTGAGAGAATGGACAGAGCTCCATCAATGCACATGAAACCTCCACCCACCCTCTTCACATACACGGCCCTGGAAATCGGGGATAGCACCTCTTCTCACCACCCACTCCTGTCCTTTCTCTGAAGCACACCCCTCACAGGGGTGAAGAGCCTTAGGAGCCTCTTGCAACCGTTTTTCTTAAAGAGGTTTTCCCAGATCTTTTCTGGGCTGGTTTTGAGAACATGGTACAAATCACGGCTCCTAATCCTTTCTTCTGCTTTCTGCACAACACCGCTGTTGTTCCTTTTGTACAGGACCTAAAGCTTCAATCCCTGAGCCAGTTTTCATTCTTGATAAAACAACCAGGAAATGAAACGGAAAGTGTGGGATTATGCCAAAACTGGCCAAGCTGGAAGAAGCTTTTCTTAACCTTCAACAAGAGGTTTCAGAATTTCCATTTTAAATAGATGTGAGCGGCTGTTTCCCAGAAATTCTTTGCAGAGGTGTTACTTTCTGGTTTGAAATAAAGTTTCTGGGACTGCTATTCCCAGCAATGATAAAGATGACAGATGAGAAAGAGGGCAAATAAATGAACCAACAGTTTGGCACTCTACAAGACAAATTTCACTAACATGAAGTTCAACATTTGTCTGGGGAGAAAAATGTGGCAGACAGGAAATGCAGGGGGGCCTGGAAGACTGTCCCTTGGGTGATGGCATAATTAAATCTCAAGAGGGCACCTTCCTGGGCCTTCCAGTATTCACAGACTTTTCCAAAGGGCCTTCTATACTTGGTGCCTACAGCCCACTGGGGTACCCCCCTGGACATTCTGTCATCCCTGGTTCAGCCTTCATTCCCCAATTCCTCTTTCCCTTTAATTTCAGAGAAAATGGGTTTGCTGAATACAAAATCACACTCCAGATATTTAGTGCCTACTCAGAGCCCAGCGCTGGGCTGGGTACCAATGTCTCAGAAATGCAGAACAGGGTATCAGCCTGACCCCTCCTCTCTCCATTCATCCTCTTTATTGACTCAGGACCTATTCAAAGCCTGCTGTAGGGAGAACCCAACTCACAGGGTGCGACAAAACCCCCGAAAACCAGCCCAGTGTAACACTCTTGCTCCCAAGGCCTGTTCTAGAACTTCACCCTCATGGGTCTCACATTTGAAAAGGCTGTGTCTGCCAAACTGCTTTTACTAATTAATTGTCTTCCACTTCTTACTAATCAGAGACTTGCACCACCACCAATCAGCTCAGGAGACCAAAGGCTGCTGCCTTTCTCAGGCGCCTCAATCCCCAGCAAAAGCCAAGAAGGACTCTGGCCCTGTGAGCCTCGGGCAGTCTGACTCAGAGCAATGGCACTTGGCACAAGGCTCCTTCAAGCATCAATGCTGCCTCACACCTGTGACCTAGGGTAGAAGCCACCCCACTACCATGGGTACCATATTAGAGACTGAAGATCTACTTTCTGGTCCCAGCTCTAAGCACCCCACACAAATCACTGAACCTTCATGGACTGGAGTTTGATCATCTAAAGAATATGATAGGGGCGCCTGGGCGGCTCAGTCGTTAAGCATCTGTCTTCGGCTCAGGTCATGATCCCAGGGTCCTGGGATCGAGCCCTGCATCGGGCTCCCTGTTCAGCGGGAAGCCTGCTTCTCCCTCTCCCTCTCCCCCTGCTTGTGTTCCCTCTCTCGCTGTGTCTCTCTCTGTCAAATAAATAAATAAAATCTTTTAAAGAATATGATAATCTCGGGGCGCCTGGGTGCCTCAGTTGGTTAAGCGTCTCCCTTCGGCTCAGGTCATGATCCCAGGGTCCTGGGATCGAGCCCCGCATCGGGCTCCCTGCTCAGCCGGAAGCCTGCTTCTCCCTCTCCCACTCCCCCTGCTTGTGTTCCCTCTCTCGCTCTCTCTCTGTCAAATAAATTTTTTTAAAAATCTAAAAAAATAGTAATAATTAAAAAAAAAAAAGAATATGATAATCTCTGCTCTTCTGCTGCTATAAAAACCAAGTAAGAAAAGGTACCAAAAAAAGCCAACTGCCCTCTACTGTTGGTATGCCCAGGATTACTATGAGTTTCCACATCAGTAAAATGGAACTGGTAACAATTCCTACCTCATCAAATTGTTGTGAGAATTAAATCACATAATAGTGATAAAACAGTTCCTGGCATTTTTCAAAAACTGGAAAAGATGAGGCTATTACATAATTGCTACTACTATTATTGCTGCTGCTGTTAATGACACTATTACCTCCATTAGTATTATATCTTGCTACTTGGCTAAGAGACTCATGGGAAAGTGGAAAAGTTTTAGAGTATAAGTTGTTTTTTTTTTAAGATTTTATGTATTTATTTGAGAGAGAGAAAAAGCAAAAGAGAGAGAGCATGAGCAGGGGGAGGGGCAGAGGAAGAAGAAGACTCCTCGCTGAACGGGGGCGGGGGGGGGGGGGCAGGAGAGGGAGAGAGAATCCCAAGCAGACCACACTGAGTACAGAGCCTGATGTGGGGCTCAGTCTCACGACCCTAAGATCACGACCTGAGCTGAAACCAAGAGTCGGACATTCAACCAACTGCACCACCCAGGCACCCCACTTTAAGGATATTCTTTTTTTAAAAAGATTTTATTTATTTGATGGAGAGAGAGAGAAAGCACAAGCAGGGGGAGTGGCAGGCAGGGGGAGTGGCAGGCAGAGGGAGAAGCAGGCTCCCGGCTGAGCACAGAGCTCGACCTGGGGCTCAATCCCAGGACTCTGGGATCATGACTTGAGCCAAAGGCAGATGCTTAACCAACTGTGCCATCCAGGTACCCCCAGAGTATAAGTCTTCTTAAAGAGGATATCAGCATCACCAAGTCTAGAATTAGGGGAACCAGCAGTAGATTCCTTTTATGTTTTTCCCCTAAACACCAAAATTGAACCCAAGTGCAGAAATCAAAACCAAAATGCACCAGCCTTAGCTCGAGTTTTCCTGCTTTAAGAAATGTACTCCTGGGGGTGCCTGGCTGGCTGGCTCAGTTGGTAAAGCATAAGGCTCTTGATCTCAGGGTCATGAGTTCAAGCCCATGTTGGGTGTAGAGATTACTAAAAAAAAAAAGAAAAATCACTCTGGGTTTTCTTATGTACAGCAGGGTTAAAGAACCCTGTATTGAAGAAAAGAAAGAAAGAGAGAGAGAGAAAGAGAGAAAAGAAAAGAAAAGAAAAGGAAAGGAAAGGAAAGGAAAGGAAAGGAAGAAAGAAAGAAAGAAAGAAAGAAAGAAAGAAAGAAAGAAAGAAAGAAAGAAAGAAAGAAAGAAAGAAATGTAGGTACTCTGGAGAGTATCAAACATCTGCTAAATATCAGGAGCAACTAATGCATCTTGAAAACCTCACAAAACCTTCCAGACCAAGGATCCACTGGGGAAAATAAAACCAGCTATGCCAATGCTTTGTCCCTCTAACTGAGGCATATTAGAGGAGGATCCAAAAGTAAATAAATAAATAAATAAATAAATAGAACATTCAGAAATGATCAGAGCAAATCTAAGAAAGCTGACTAAAGCAAAGCATTTTTTATGTGAGGAAAAGAAGAACAATTACTCCCAAACCCTTCAGTCTCTCAAGAAGTTGTCTCAGGAGACAGGAAATAGAGTGGGCTGCCACAGTGTCCCAGCCTCCCCGTATGGCTGGCCTTTGAAGGTAGAGGATCAGTCACATACTGCTTTCCCCTAGGCCTGGGAGGACACCCTCGGGGTGGGGAGCCAGAGCTTGCTATAGGATAATCACTAGGAACTTCACAGAGTCACCACAGAAGAGTCAGCAAAAGAGAGAAGGGCGGGAGGCTGCAGCAATGGCTGACAGAGTCCTACCCAGCCCTCAAGTCCCCCAACTCAAGACTTAGCCTAGTACTTCACAGTAAAGACAGATACTATCAGACAGGAATACCCATGTCTCCCCTCACTGAACCTATCAGCCCCCTAGCATGGGCTCTGACATGGGCAGCCCTCCCTCCCGTCAAATGGATGAAAGGCCCTGTTCCCAGCTGGGACCCCTGAGACCTACACCCAGGATCCCCAGATCCCCACCCTCTCACCTTGTCAGAAACACTGCTCCAGGAACGGTCCCATCTCTTTCCTGCATCATCCATTTCTCCCTCTCTACTGGATCATTCCCAGCAGAACAAAACATGCTCTACCCTCTCCCACTAAAAAAACAGACACCCGCACCCCCACCTCAAACCCAAAACCTCCCCAATTCTCAGCTAATGTCTCAAACCTGCTTCATAACAAAACTGCCTGAAAGATTCACCTATGTTTATTGACCCCATTCTGCACCCCATATTTTCCCCTCTACCTACTCCAGTCAGGTTCTGTCCTTTAAGCTTCTGTGAACCCTCATTCTACTGGGTTTCCTCCTACCTTCTCAGTCTCCTTTGCTGGATCCACCTCTTTCCCCAACCTCTAAATGCAGCTATGTCCCAAGGCTTAGGTCATTTTTCTGTCTATGCTCTCTTCCAAGGTGAGTTCAACTAATCTTGTGGCCTTGAACATCACCTACAATACCCAAATACACCTCTGCAGTCCTCTCTCTTCTGAGCTTCAGGATCCATCCATCTGACTAGTGGACATACTCATATCTCACATGTCAGAACAAGAGCTCATGCCCCACCCCCCACGCCCCCACACCCCCCCTCCCAACCTGCTCCTCCTCCCAGCCCTCCCACCTGAGTGACAGGAGTACCATCCACTCAGGAGCTCATCTTTGGGAGTCCTCTTTGACTCTCTTTCTCTCACAGACTGTCCAGATCATCAAGCCTGAATCTGCCTGCTTCAGATGAAAGCATGTCCAGTGCTACCCCCTCGTCAAGTCATCAGCCACAGCCTGCTACTACTATCCTGCCCACTACAGCTGCCACCTACATACAGCCCACTCTACAGCAGGGAGAATGATCTTTCTAAAAATGCACATCAAATCACCTTGCCCCCCACTTAAAACCCTCCCGTGATTTCTCGCTGGGCTTAGAATCAAGTTTAAAAACCCCTTACCCTGGCTCCTAACGTCCTACACCATTTGCTCTCTCCTATCTGTAACCTCTTCTCTTGTGACCTTCTCCCTTGCTCACCATATTCCAGCCACACTGGCCTCTCCACTCTGAACTTGAAGCTCTTTCTGCCTTCAAGCCCTTGCACTGGCTGGTGTCTTCTGGAAATGCTTTGCCATCTCATCAACACAATGTCTCTCCTGACATTCAAATTTTACCTTAAATGTCACCTATTCAGAAACACCACCACAGACCTCTCAATCCACCACCACCACCCAGTTACTTGATATCACATTACGTTATTTTAATTTTCTGCATAATAGTTACTGCTGACACTATTCTTGGTTTTTAAACTTATTTTCTGCTCCCTCTCCCCACTAGACTGCAAGCTCCATGAGCACTCACACGTTGTCTGCCTCTTTCATTTCTGTGGTTCCAATGCCTAGAACAACGTGTGGCACACAAGGAGAAATCCAATAAATATCAATGAATGCAGATAGGGTCAGACAGGCCCACTGACTGAGAGGCTCTGAGGTCTTAGCCAGCTCCCCGACTTCTCTCTCAAACACAGACGGGAGGCAGGACCCCAGCCACAGTCCTAGTGTTCACTTGTATAAATCTCATCCACCAGAATTTCAGACATCAGGCAAGAGCCCTAACTAGGGAGGGAGGATCCAGGATTTTCTGTGACCACCGAGCTTCGACTAGGCTGCTCCACTACTGACTAGCAGTGTTTCCAGAGGGTGAAGAAAGGAATTCTGACTCACATGCCCCAAAAGTAATAGTACTTGTCAGACCACCGTCCAGACCTCGGAGAGTTCATTCATTCTGTAAACAAAGATTTGCCGAGTGCCTACTCTGTGCCAGGCACTGGGCAAAGGACCAAAAGCACCTTCTGACCGCAGGGAGCTGACGCGGCGAGCACGCAAAGCGTTACAGAGAAACGCAGCAGCACAGGTACCCGCGCGGAGTGGGAAAGTAACGGCCACACTAGTGCCCGCGGCTGGGCGGCGCCCTCGAGTACTGCCCCGCGATTCCATCTCCGCAGACCCAGGTCCGGGGTAACCTGGCTAGGGGCGCAACGCTCGCGGGCTTTTTCTGAACAACTACCGCTTGACCAGCGGAGGTAGGAGTGACTGTCCCCGTGGAGCACCGGCTTTCCCAGACGCGCAGTGTTCGAGGAGTATTATTGGCTGATGGGTTCCCTCCCCACCCCCACCGCTCCCCCGCTGGCCCGCGCTCTGGAGGGCGAGGGGGGTGCGGCTCCGACTCTCCCCCACCACCCCAGAGAACCCGGTCGAAGCCAAAGTCCTCCCCACACGAGATTCCCTCCGTCTCTACTCCCCAGCCCCCAGTTCCCGGACCCCGGACGCAACTCCTAGTTCCACTCGCCCCCCCACCCCCCCTCCCAGTGGGGCACTGCCGGGCGCGGTGCTGCCCGGGACCCCGGCGGGGAGGAGTGTCCGGCCCCTCACACCGGCGCCCGAATCCCGCGCAACCGCAGGAGCAGGGGGCAGTTTGCGGCCCCCGCCCCGTCTGCGGCCCGGACTGCGGCCCCCCGCGGAGAGGCAGACCCCGCCGCCCCCTCTCCCGGAGCCCGCCACACAACTCCGGCACACAAAACCCCACAGGAGTGCGGCCGCGGCGCTGTGCGCGCCAACTCGCCCGGGACCCGCGCGGGAGGCGGGGGGCGGGGGCGCGCGGCGGGAACCGGTCGGATCCCGTCGCACAGGTGCGAGCGCGGCGCCCGGGTCACTCACTCGATGAAGTAGCTGGCTCCCTCCTCCGTGAAGCCCTCCTCCCAGCCGCGGGGCAGGTCTGCGGAAATGCCAAAAAAGTCGGGTCAAACTTGAGCCGCCCGGGCGCGCGCCCCCCGAGCGCTGCCGCCCACCCCGCCGGCCCGGCTCCCACCTGAGCGGATCATGTGGCCCGAGTTGACTGGCTCCCCGGTGCGCGGGTGCAGCCAGGTCGTGCGGCGGAGCTCGTCACTGCGGGAGAGAGGTGCACCTGTTAGCGCCGC
This sequence comes from Phoca vitulina, assembly GCF_004348235.1. NCBI lineage: Eukaryota > Metazoa > Chordata > Mammalia > Carnivora > Phocidae > Phoca > Phoca vitulina. Next base: position 969,695 of record NW_022589739.1, on the reverse strand, counting down.
CGCCGCTGCGGGGGCGCCCGCCCGGTCCCGCACCCCGCCCGGCCCCGCGCCCACGCCCGCGTGCCCGCTTTCCCGCGCCGCACTTGATGAAGAAGACGCGGCCGTCCCGGCACACGCCATAGGACCAGTGCTCAGGTAAAGTGTCCCGCCCGACCGCCGCCGCCGCCATGTTCGCCGAGCGCCGAGCCGCCGCGGCCGCCGCGGGGCGGGGGAGAGGGGGCGGAGGCGGGGGAGGGGGCGGAGGGGGCGGTGCGGGCGGCGGGCCGGCGGGCTCTGCCTGCGCGGGCCCCGGGGGCGGCTTGGGGCGCTTCATCGCGGCGCGCGGCGACGTCCTGGGAGTCTCGAGTCCCAGCACCGCCGCCGGAGTTCGCCGCCGCACGGGCCGACCGGAGCGCGGTGGCCGCGGCCTTTGTCCCCGCGCCTTCCCCGCCCCCAGCCCGCCGGCCCGGGCGCGCCCACCGCGCGCCCCTTGGCCCCTGAGCCCGGGAGACCCGGGCGGGGCCGAGGGCCGCTGTCGGGGCGCCGCGGGCAAACTCCGGAAACAAGGTGCTCCCCGAATGCTCCAGGGAACCCCACCCGACCCCCATGACAGACCTTCTGCCTCCGGGAGCTGTACTTCTTTCTGAACCAGGCAAACCTAAACAGGTTGCATCCATATTGCCAGCCTCGGTTTGTTCTTTCCTCTGTAAAATAAAGTGACTAGTAAGTACCACAAGGGATTGTTGCGAAGATATGAAGTTACAATGGTGTAAAGTGATTAAATGAACCCTGGCCTGGAGCAGGTGCTCCATTATTAATGTCAGGTCAAGCATGATTTCATTTTCCCAGGTTTGCAGCTCGGATATGAAGCAGGAAGGTGCAGGTTCTCCCCACATACACCACACAGAGCCCTGAAGTTAACTGGAGTGTAGGCTTCTGCCTTCAATTCCTGTCAAATGACAGAAAGAGAGACGCTGTGGACCTGCTGCATCTCAGTCTATCTTTAGAAGAGCAGACCCGCCAGAGTGGGCCTCTAGTAGGGCCTCTGGGAAGTTCTTTACATAGCTGGAGCCTTCTCATAGGCCTGTGCTCGAATCTCTCAGCTCCAGGGGCATCCTTCCCCTGGCCCCTTTGTCCAAAGGAGACCCTTTCCCTTCTGCCTTCACTATCTATTCCGTTGCTTGTGTACACTTAATTGACATTCGTATCCTCGTGTGTGTTTATTGCCTTGTATGTTGTATATTAGCCACCTGCACATACACTAAAATTTCAGCAGGATGAGAGGCGGGACCTTGTTCTGTCTCATATACTGCCATATTCTCAGTGCTTAGAGCAGTGCCTGACTCATGTACACATTCAATAAATGCTGAAAAGGAGCACAATACACACTCCACACTGACACCCCTGTATGCTGAGCATAGACAGGAGAGGAAACTGGGCTCTGGGAGATGTCAAGGCCAACCTTCCAGCGGTATAGGCTGTAATTGGTGGAAAGGCTCACAGGAGACGCTAGGTAGTGTAGGCACTCTTATTCAGAAAGGCATCCTAGACAGGTGGCAATCAGTTGGGCCCAGAAGGAGTGGTCAGGATTGGCTGAGAAGAGAGCATCCCAGAGGGGGAGGATGGGAGAGCAAACACAGGCTCATGGGAAGGGTATGGGATGTTGAGACCATAAAGATGCCCTTCCTTGAGACAGACAGTGGTATTGGGGAAGGAGGCTGATACAAGTTAGAAAGAGGGAGTTGGTGTGATTGTGGGGACCACCGAACACCTGTTTGAAAGGGCCTCCAGCCTTTGGGGAGGTTCTTGAGCAAATGACAATGAGAAAGTTGTGTTTTTATTCTTAAATATTAATTTAAAATAATAAAATGGGCAAAGAATATGAACACAGTTCACAGAAAAGTAATACAAGTGGCTTCTAAACAAACAAAAAGAGGGACGCTTGGGTGGCTCAGTCGGTTAAGCATCTGCCTTCAGCTCAGGTCATGATCCCAGGGTCCTGGGATCGAGTCCTAAATTGGGCTCCTTGCTCAGCAGGGAGCCTGCTTCTCCCTCTGCCTGCCGCTCCCCCTGCTTGTTCTCTCTCTGTCTGACAAATAAATAATATCTTTAAAAATAATAATAAAATAATAAAAATAATAAAAAGATACTCAACCACCTCATAATAACAGATTAAAACTAAGGTGAGATACTATTTTTTAGATATCAGATTGGCAAAAATGTACATTGTAGAGAAAGACATTGTTGGTGGAACTATAAAATGGTTGTCTCTTTGAAGGCAATTTGGCAACAACTATTACAATTTAAATGCAATACCTTTTGACCTAGCAATTCCACTACTAGAAATTTATCTTACATTAGTACTCACACAGAGACACAAAGACTTGTGTACCAGAGTATTCACTGCAGCATTGTCAACAGTTACAAAAGACTGTATACAACCTAAATGTCTGTCAGAAAAGAACAGGTTTGGTGGCGCCTGGGTGGCTCAGTCGGTTCAGCATCTGCCTTCGGCTCAGGTCATGATCCCAGGGTCCTGGGATCGAGCCCCGCGTTGGGCTCCCTGCTCAGCGGGAAGCCTGCTCCTCCCTCTCCCACTCCCCCTGCTTGTGTTCCCTCTCTCGCTGTCAAATAAATAAACAAAATCTTTAAAAAAAAAAAAAAAGAAAAGAACAGGTTTGTATGGTGATGGATATTAACTAGACTTATTGTGGTGATATTTTGCAATATATACAAATATTGAATCATTATGTTGTACACCTGAAACTAATATAATGTCATGTGTCAATCATGCCTCAATTTAAATAGAAAATAACAGGTTAATTAAATTATGTCATACTCCTACAAGGGGATGATATTCAGCTGTTAAAAAGAATGAGGTAGCAGTGGAAAAAAGAATAAGTGAAATATATTTCTTTACAATATAAGTTATCTGTTAATTCTAGAATTTCATATGACATTGGCATCAATGGATCATTAGCACTTTGGTAAATTATGGACATTTTCTGTGCTAATATCTTCTGTGAAAAAGAGTTCTGTAGGCAGGGGTGGTGAGGAAGGGTGAATAGGCAGAGCACAGAGGATTTTTAGGGCAGGGAAAATACTTCGTATACTATTATAATAATCGGTACATGTTATTACACATTTATCCAAACCTATAGAATGTATAGCACCAGGATTGAACCCTAAGGTAAACTGTGGACTTTGGGTGCTTATGATGTGTCAGTGTAGGTTCATCCTTGTTAAATAATGTACCATTCTATAAGTGATGTTGATGATGGGGGAAGCTATGTGTTTAGAGGGCAGGGGGGCAGGAAGTATATAGGAAATCTGTGTACCTTCCTCTCAATTTTACTGTGAACCTAAAACTGCTCTAAATAAAGTCTAAAAATTAAAATAAATAATTTTTAAAAAAGAATGAGCTAGATGTCTACTGATGTGGAATGGTCTCCAAGATATTAAGTGGAATACAAGATGCAGAACTGAGTGTATGGTATACTGCTATTAATGTATAGGGAGCATCATGCTGAATAAGATATCCCTTGTTTGTGTCCCCACCCACCCCCAACAACAGTAATTTGGCATCCATCCATGGACAAAAGTGCTTTTGTGGGAGCTGTGGGATCCAGTACCATATGTCAAGGGACCTGGGAAGAGTCTCACCCACATGTTGCATTGGACAATAGGCATACATACCTTGGTCCCACTGTGGACCCTGCAGTGGCCCATGAATCAACTCCAGCTCCTCTCATCCAGGAGCCCCTGGAAAGCACTGTCTTAGACAATCACTTACGGATGAGAGAGTCTTTGTAGAAGTCCAGGTTTCCAGCGAAGAAGTTCCAGCACACAGCTGGAGGAAAAACACAAGTTTAGATGCATTGAAGAAGGCAGTTACTAAAAACTAGAAGAGGTGACTGTTCCTTCAAATATTGGGACAGCAATACAAAACTTCAAGGAATGTGAAACATAGATCACAATAATCTTTCAGTAACCAATCTCAATATGGAGACCTGCAATTTACCCAATAGATAATTTGAAATATCTGTTTTAAGGAAACTCAATGAGCTAAAGGAAAACACAGAAAGACAATCCAATGAAATCAGGAAAACAATACATCAACAAAATGAGAAGTTTAACAAAGAGATAGAAATAATAAAACAGAACCAAAAAAAAAAATTCTGGAGCTGAAAATACAATGAATGAAATGAAAAATGCAATAGAAACCATCATCAGAGGGTGCCTGGGTGGTGATGTTGGTTAAGCCACGGACTCTTGGTTTAGGCTCAGGTCGTGATCTCAGGGTCATGAGATGAAGAAGCCCTGTGTCTCACTCTGTGCTCTGCACAGAGTCTGCTTGGGACTCTCCCTCTCCCCTGCCCTCCCCGCCCCAACTCTCTCTTTCTCTCTCAAATAAATAAATCTTTAAAAAAAAAATCAGGATGGATCAAGAAAAAAGAATCGTGAATTAGAAGATAGGAACTTTGAAATTATCCAATCAGAGGAGAACAAAGAAAAAAGAATGAAAAAGTGAAGACAGCTTACATGAATTATGGCATACCATCAAAAGAAATAATTTATCAATTATAGAGTTCCAGAGGGAGAAGGGGGAAGAAAGCTTATTTAAAGAAATAATGGCTGCGAACTGCCCAAATCTGGTGAGAGCTTTGGATATCCAAGTTCAAGAAGCTCAAAGAGACCTTCTCCAAGACTCGTTATAATAAAACTGCCAAAAATCAAAGACAAAGAAGGAATCTTAAAAGCAGGAAAAGAAAAGATGCTTGTAACTTACAAGGAACCCCCATAAGGCTATCAGCAGATTTCTTAACAGAAGCCTCAGAGGCAAGGAGAGAATGGGATGATATATTCAAACTGCTAAAAGAAAAAAACTACCAACCAAAATACTCTATCTGGCAAAGTTATCCTTCAGAAATGAAGGAGAAATAAAGAATTTCCCAGAAAAACAGAAACTAAGGGAGTCCATTACTGCTGGACCTGACTTATAAGAAATGCTGAAAGGAGTTCTTCAAGCTGAAAAAGGATACTAATTAGTAACAGGAAAACACCTCAAAATATACACATGCTGGTAAAGATAAGTATGTAGACAAATTCAGAACACTCTGATACTGTGATGCAGTGGTATGTTAACCACTTAACTCTAGGATAAAAGATGAAGGACAAGAATATTAAAAATAACTACAATATTTGTTAGTGAATATACAATATAAAAAGAGGTAAACTGTGACATCAAAAACAAAAGGAGGAGAGCAAAAGGGTAAAGATTTTCTATGCAACCAAAGTTAAGTTGTTATCAGCATAGACTGTTCTATCTATATGATGTTTTATGTAAGCCTTATGGTAACCACAAAGCAAAAACCTACAGTAGGTTCACAAAAGATAAAGAGAAGGGAATCAGAGCATACCACTAAGGAAAATTATCATTTCACAAAGGAAGGCAGCAAGAGAGGAAGAAAGGAACAAATGAACTATAAAATAGCCAGAAAACCATTACTAAGATGTGTTAGTAAGTCCTTACCTGTCAATAATTACTCTGAAGGTAAATGGTTAAATTCTCTAATCAAAAGTCATAGAGTAGCTGGATGGATTTAAAAAACAAGACCTGGTATGCTTGGCTGGCTCAGCTGAAGAGCATACAGCTTTTGATCTCAGGGTCGTGAGTTCAAGCCCCACCTTGGTGTAGAGATTACTTAAAAGTAAATAGAGGTGCCTGGGTGGCCAGTCAGTTGAGCATCTGACTCCTGATTTCAGCTCAGGTCATGATCTCATGGGTTGTGAGATCAAGCCTCAAGTCTGGCCCCATGTTCAGCTGGGAATCTGCTTGAAGATTCTCTCCCTCTGCCCCTCCCCCTACTTGCTCTCACTCTCTAAAATAAATAAATAAATCTTTTTAAAAAATAATAAATAAATAAACTTTAAAAAAATCTTTTTAAATTAAAATTAAAAAAACAAAATGGTGCCTACAAGAAACTCATTTCAGCGTAGGGACACACCTAGGCTCAAAGTGAAGGATTGGAGAAAGATATTCCAGATGGAAAGATGGAAACCGAAAGACAACAGGGTAGTTATTCTTATGTCAGACAAAATAGACTTTAAACTGAAAACAGTAACAAGAGACAAAGAAGATCATTATATAATGATAAAGGGGTAATTCATCAAGAAGATAATCACAAATATATATGCACTCAACATTAGAGCACCTAAGTATTATTAAGCAAATACTAACAGATCCAAAGGGAGAAATAGGCAATATAATAATAGCAGGGGACTTCAATACCGCACTTTCAACAATGGATAGATCATCCAGACGGGAAATCAATAATGAAACAATGGACTTGAATGACACTTTAGACCAAATGGACCTAACAGACATTCAAAGAACATTCCATCCAACAGCAGCAGAACACATATTCTTGTCAAGTGCACAGAGAACATTCTCCAGGAGAGATCATGTGATAAGTCACAAAACAGGTCTTAGCAAATTTAAGAAGAATGAAATCATACCAAGTACCTTTTCTGACCCCAATGATGTGAAACTAGAAATCAGTAACAGGAAGAAACTGAAAAAGTATCAAATATGTGGAAATTAAATAAAATACTCCTGGGGTGCCTGGGTGGCTCAGTCGGTTAGGCGTCCAACTCTTGATTTCATCTCCAGTCATGATCTCAGGGTCATGAGATAGAGCCCCATGTCAGTGGGGAATCTGCTTGAGATTCTCTCTCTCCATCTGCCCTTCCCCCTGCTCTCTCTCTCTCTCCCTCTCTTTCTCTCAAATAAATAAATCTTTTTTAAAAAATACTCCTGGAGCACCTGGTTGGCTCAGTCAGTAGGGCATGCAACTCTTGATCTCCAGGTCATTAGTTTGAGCCCCATGTTGAGGGTAGAATTTACTCAATTAAGAAAAAATGTTTTAATAAATAAATAATATACTCCTGAACAAGTATGAGTTAAAAAAGAAATGGGTCAAAAAAGAAATCAAAATAGCAAACTAAGGGGTGTCTGGATGGCTAAGTTGGTTAAACGTCTGCCTTCCACTCAGGTCATGATCCTGGAGTCCTAGGATCAAGCCCTATGTTGGGCTCTGCACTCTGCAGGGAGTCTGCTTCTCCCTCCGCCCCTCCCCACTTGTGCTGTCTCTCTCTCTCAAATAAATAAATAAAATCTTTTTAAAAAAATAGCAGGGGCACCTGGGTGGCTCAGACGGTTAAGCGTCTGCCTTCGACTCAGGTCATGATCCCAGGGTCCTGGGATCGAGCTCCACATCGGGCTCCTGGCTCAGCAAGGAGTCTGCTTCTCCCTCTCCCTCTGCCTCTCTCCCTGCTCATGCTCTCTCTCTCTCTATCTCTGTGTCTCAAATGAATAAATAAAATCTTAAAAAAAGAAATAGCAAACTAAGCCCCAATTTAGCAGAAGGAAGGAAATAACAAAGATCAAAGCAGAAATAAATGAAATAAAGACAGAAAAACAATAAAAAAGATCAATGAGGGGCGCCTGGGTGGCTCAGTCGGTTGAGCGTCTGCCCTCGGCTCAGGTCATGGTCCCGGGGTCCTGGGATCGAGCCCCGCCTCAGGCTCCCTGCTCGGCGGGAAGCCTGCTTCTCCCTCTCCCACTCCCCCTGCTTGTGCGCTCTTTCTCTCTCTCTCTGTCAAATAAATAAATAAAATCTTTAAAAAAAAAAAAAATCAATGAAACTGACAGCTACTTTTTTGGAAAGATAAACAAAATTGACAAATCTTTACCTAGACTAAGAAAAAAAAAGACTCAAATCAGACATGAAAAAGAGGACACTACAACTATACAAATACAAGGAATCATAAGAGATTACTATGAACAGTTACATGCCAACAAATTGGATAACCCAGAAGAAATGATAAATTCCTAGAAACATACAACCTACCAAGACTTAATCATGAAGAAATAGAACATCTGAACAGACCAATAATAAGCAAGAAGATTGAATCAGTAATCAAAACTCTCCCAACAATGAAAAGTCCAGGACCAGACGGTTTCCATGGTGAATTCTACTAAACATTTAAAGAAGAGTTAATACCAGTCCTTCTCAAACAAGAGACCACTCCCAAATTCATTTTAAGATGCCAGCATTATCCTGATATCAAAGCCAGATAAGAAGACTAAAAGAAGGGGACCTGGGTGGCTCAGTCTATTAAGTGTCTGCCTTCAGCTCAGGCCATGATCCCAGGGTCCTGGGATCAAGCCCTGCATCAGACTCCTTGCTCAGCCAGGAGCCTGCTTCTCCCTCTCCTTCTGCCTTTCCCCCCAACTCATGCTTGCTCTCTGTCTCTCTCTCTCAAATTAAAAAAAAAAAAAAAGAACACTACAAGAAAGCCACAGGCCAATAGCCTGATGAATATACATGCAAAATTTCTCAACAAAATATTAGCAAACCTAATTTAGCAGCACATTAAAAGGATCATATACCATGATCAAGTGGGATTTATCTCTGGGATGAAAGGATGGCTCAACATATGCAAATCAATAGATGCGATACACCACATATTAGAATGAAAGATAAACATTGGGGAGATTACACACACACACACACACACACACACACACACACACACACACAGTGGAATATTACACAGCCATAAGAAAGGATGAGATCATGCCATTTGCAACAGTATGGATGGACCTAGAGGGTACTGTAAGTGAAATAAGTCAGACTGAGAAAGACAAATACTATATAATTTCACTCATTTGTGGAATCTAAAAAACAAAACAAATGAATAAACAAAGTCAGAACTATAAATACAGAGAACAAACTGATGGTTGCCAGAGGGGAGGATGATGGGAGAATGGGTAAAATGGGTTAAAGGGAGTGGGAGATCCAGCTTCCAGTTATGGAATGAATAAGTCATGGGAATAAAAGTCACAGCATAGGGAATACAGTCAAAGATTTTTTTTTTTAAAGATTTATTTATTTATTTATTTGAGAGAGAGAGCACAAGGGGGAGGGGCAAGGGGAGAGGAAAAGAGAGTCTCAAGGAGATTCTGCAGGGCCCAACATGGGGCTCAATCCCACAACTCTGAGATCACCACCGGAGCCAAAACCAAGAGTCGGACACTTAACCAACTGTACACCCAGGTGCCCCAAAGGTATTTTAATAGCACTGTATGGTGACAGGTGGTAGCTACACTTGTGGTGAGCATGGCATAATGTATACACACCTATTGAATCACTATGTTATACATCTGAAACTAATACAAGATTGTGTATCAACTACACTCAAATAAAAATTTTTTTTAAAAAATTAAAAGGGTCACCTAGCTGGCTAAGTTGGTGGAGCATGTGACTCTTGATCTTGGGGTTGTGAGTTCAAGCCCCATATTGGGTGTAGAGATTACTTAAATAAAATCTTTTAAAAATAAAAAATAAAATAAAAAGAGGTAGTAAACAGAAGGAATGCCAGCCATAGTTCTAGAGTAAGGCTCTGGATTATCCTACCTGACGATATCTTAGTTGTTGGATCCTAGGTAAGGTCTGGAAATATTGGGGGGAAAGACTGAAAGTCCTACACCAAAATCTTCACAAAGCAATTATCTTTGGGTGGCATGAATATTCTTATTTTCTTTGTGTGTGTGTGTGTGTGTGTGTGTGTGCACACGCATACTTTTACTTTCCCTCAATTATGACATAAAAAAAAAGATAAAGCAGGAGCACCTGGGTGGCTCAGTTGTTAAGCATCTGCCTTTGGCTCAGGTCATGGTTCCCGGGGTCCTGGGATTGAGCCCTGCATCGGGCTCCCTGCTTGGCGGGAAGCCTGCTTCTCCCCCTCCAACTCCCCCTGCTTGTGTTCCCTCTCTCACTGTGTCTCTCTCTGTCAAATAAATAAATAAATATCTTTTAAAAAAATGATTAAAAGAAAGACTTTAAAAAAAAAATAAAAGTCATTTGATGAAGTACAACATCTTTTCATGATTAAATACTCTCAACAACTTGGGTACAGCAGGAACATACCTCCACATAATAAAGGCCATATATAACAAACTTCTGGCTAACATCATACTTAACTGCAAAAGGTTGAAAGCTTTTCCTCTAAGATCAGAAACAAGACCATGGTGCCCACTTTCACCACTCCTATTCAACATAACACTGGAAGTCCTAGCCAGAGCAACTAGGCAAGAAAAATAAATAAAAGGCATCCAAATTGGGAAAGAAGAAGTAAAATTGTCTTGTTTGCAGATGATATTATCTTGTACATAGAAAATCCTAAAAATTCCACCAAAAAAAAAAAAAAACTGTTAGAACTAATCAACAAATTCAGTACAGTTGCAGGATACAAAATCAACATACAAAACTCAGTTGCATTTCTATAGAATGACAACAAAATATCTGCAAAAGAAATAAAACAACTCCATTCACAATAGCATCAAAAGCAATGAAATGCTTAGGAATAAATTTAACCAAGGAGATGAAAGATCTTTGCATTGAAAATTATAAGGCTTAAATGAAAGAAATTAAAGAAGACACAAATAAATGGAAAGATATCCCGTGTTTGTGGATGAGAAGAATTAATATCATTAAAATGTCCATACAACCCTAAGCCATTTAGAGATTCAATACAATCCCTACTGAAGTTCCAATGGCATTCTTCACAGAAGTTGTAAAAACAATCCTAAAATTCATATGAAACCACAAGACTCTGAATAGCCAAAGCAATCTTGAGAAAAAAAAAAAAGCTGGCAGAATCCCAGATTTCAAGCTATACTACAAAGCTATAGTAATCAAAACAGTATGGTATTTGCATAAAAATAGACCAATGGAACAGAATAGAGTGCCCAGAAATAAACCCTCACATATACGGTCAACTAATATTTGACAAAATAAGCCAAGAATACTCAATGGGGAAAGGATGGTCTCTTCAATGAATGGTGTTGGGAAAACTGGATAATCACATCCAGAAAAAATGAAATTGGATCCCTATTTTACACTACTCACAAAAATTAACTTAAAATGGATTAAAGACTTAAGACCCAAAACCATTAAACTCCTATAAAAAAAATAGAGATGGGGCACCTGGGTGGCTCAGTTGGTTAAGTGGCTGCCTTCGGCTCAGGTCATGATCCCAGGGTCCTGGAATTGAGCCCTGCATTGGACTCTCTGCTCAGCAGGGAGCCTGCTTCTCCCTCTCCCTCTGCCTGCCACTCTGTCTACTTGTGTGCTCTCTCTCTCTCTCTGTGTCAAATAAATAAATAAAATCTTAAAAAAAAAAAAAAAAAAGAACATAGAGAAGAAGCTCCTTGACGTTGGTCTTGGCAATGATATTTCAGATATGCTACCATATGCATAAGCACCAAAAGCAAAAATAAGTAAGTGGGACTACATCAAACTAACAGCTTCTGCACAGCAAAAGAAGCAATCAACAGAATGAAAAGGCAACCTACAGAATGGAAGAAAAAATATTTTAAAATCATATAGCTGATAAAAGGTTAATATCCAAACTATATAAGGAACTCATACAAGTCAATAGCCAAAAACAGTCCAATTAAAAATGGGCAGAAGAGGACGCCTGGGTGGCTCAGTTGGTTAAGCAACTGCCTTCAGCTCAGGTCATGATCCTGGAGTCCCAGGATGGAATTCCAAGTTGGGCTCCTGCTGAGCCGGGAGTCTGCTTCTCCCTCTGACCCTCCCCCACCCCATGCCCTCTCTCTCTCTCTCTCTCATTCTCTCTCAAATAAATAAAATCTTTTAAAAAAAATGGGCAGAAGATATGAATAGATATTTTTCCACAAATGGCTAACAGATAACGTGAAAAGATGCTCAACATCACCAATCATGAGGAAAATGAAAATCAAACCCACCATGAAATATCACCTCACACCTGTTAGAATGACTCCCATCAAAAATACAAGAAATAATCAGTGTTGGCAAGGATGTGGAGAAAAGGGAAACCTTGTGCACCATGGGGGGGAATGTAAATTTGTACAGCCACTATGGAAAATAGTCTAGTGTTTCCACAAAAAATTAAAAACAGGGGAACCTAGATGGCACAGTTGGAAAGCATTCAACTCTTAATTTCTACTCGGTTCCTGATCTCGGGATTCTGAGATCGAGCCCCATGTCGGGCTCTGTGCTCAGCGGGAAGTCTGCTTGTGACTTTCTCTCCCTCTCCCTCTGCCCCTCCTCCCCCACCACTTGTGCTCTCGCTCTCTCTCTCAAACTAACTTAAAAAAATTAAAAATAGAACTGCCATATTATCCAGCAATCCCACTTCTGGGTGTATATCCAAAAGAAATGAAAACAAAGAAAAGAACTATCTGCACTCCTATGTTAACTGCATGAACTGTATTTACTGTAGCCAAGATATGGAAACAACCTAAGTGTCCATCAACAGATGACTGGATAAAGAAGTTGTGAGACATATATAGATACAGGTATCTATATATGAGAATACAGACGTATAGAGAGAGAATATATAGAATATCTATATAGAATATAGATATATATTCAGTCATAACATGCCGCTTGTGACTTGTCACTTAATCTGCAGAATCTAAATTCATAGGTGAACTCCTAGAAACAGAGAGTAGAATGGTGGATGCCAGAGGGTAGGGGATATGGGGAGATGTTGTCAAAGGGTACAAACACCCGGTTTTAAGTTCTGAGGATCTAATATACAGCATGGTGATTATAGTTAACAATAATCTCTAAAGTTGCTGAGAGACTAGATCTTAAATGTTCTCACCACAAAAAAACAAATGGTAATTATGTGAGGTGATGGAGGTGTTTGCTAATGCTACTATGGTAATCACTACACAATATGTAAGCATCAAATCAACACGTACTTGTTAAGCTTACACAGTGTTATATGTCAATTTTATCTCAATAAAACTAATACATAAATAAATATAAATACAAATATATATAGTAGATGAAAACACAAGAAACAGGTAAAGTGATTTTTTCAGTGGTAGTGATGGGAAGAGACTTACTTTTCCTTGTGTTCCTTTTTGTACTGTTTGATATTTTTTTTCCTTTTAAAACATATATGTGGAATTGGCAGTGAGCAGAGCCTGAGGTGGCTGAGGCTGGCCGGTGCGGCCTTGGAGGTGGACAGCCAGATTCTTTACGATGACTACCTGGCAGTTTTCCTACCTGCCTGTTAGAACCGCTGCCCTCCCCCCACCCCCCCGCCCCCAGCAGGGATTCCTCCGCAGGAGAGGGTGTGCCATGAAGGCTACAACAATGAGTTGACCCAGTTTCTGCCCTCAGTCATCACACTGAAGAAGCCCCCTGGAGCTCAGTTGGGATTTAACATCCAAGGAGGAAAGGCCTCCCGGCTAGGTGTCTTCATTTCCAAGGTGATTCCCAGCTCTGACGCACATTGAGCAGGACTTCAGGAAAGAGACCAGACCCTAGCTGTGAATGATGTCGATTTCCAAGAGATTGAGCACAGCAAGGCTGTTGAGATCCTGAAGACAGCCAGCAAAATCAGCACACATGTCTGTGTCTCTCTGTACAAGTATCATCACCAGAAGGAGAGGACTGTGCACTGGAGAGTTGCAACCCACAGCCCTACACTTGGAATCTGTTGGGAAAAGCTGGCTAGGCCCCAGGGCTGCCGTTTGGGACACTACTCTTAGCCTATCCCTGGCGGAGTGGAGTGGGGAGGACAGGGAGACAGTGAGACCCTGCACTGAGCCAGCTAACCAAATGCATCATCCAAACTACTGTACTGTTAGTGCCCTAGTTTTCCAGGTGAGCCTCATTCCTGGAAAAGAGAAGGATGATGATGTCTAGGTACAACCTAGCCTGTGGAGAACCCTGCTAGGAAAAGCAACTGACATTTACTGAATACCATGTTTTAGGCACTTACATATATGTCATATCATTTTCATTAGAGTATAGAAATCAGAAAAAAGAATCTTGGAGGCCTTCCATCCAATCTGCCTAGCCATCTCCTCCCATCTTTGTACTACCAGTCTCATACACTTTGGAGATTCCAGTGAGATCCTGTTTACCCCTCTTCTTCCTCCTCCTCTTCTCTCCCCGCAAAAAGTAAAATGTGACATTGGAAAAAAAAAAAAAGTATATGTATACTTAAGGATAAAATAATGCAATTCATCAAGAAAGCAAATAAGAGATCCCATAAAATTATCTCAATAAATGCCAAAATATGTATTTGATAAAATCATCACTGATTTTTAAAATTATGTTAGAATCTAAAATTAAAAATAGTGACAATATCAAATGCTGGTGAATATGCAGAGAAACTGTATCTCTTACACTTTGCTAGTGGGAATGTGAAATCTTAGAGCCATCCTGGAAAATAGTTTTGGCAGTTTCTTTAAAAAATCAATATTCACTTACCATATGACCTAGCAATCCTACTCCTGGACATTTATCTCAGAAATGAAACATATGGGGGCACCTGGGTGGCTCAGTTGGTTAAGCAACTGCCTTCGGCTCAGGTCATGATCCTGGAGTCCCGGGATCGAGTCCCACATCGGGCTCCCTGCTCAGCAGGGGGTCTGCTTCTCCCTGTGCCCTCTTCCCTCTCATGCTCTCTGTCTCTCATTCTCTCTCTCTCAAATAAATAAATAAAATCTTTAAAAAAAAAAAAAAAAAAGAAATGAAACATATGTTCACATAAAAATTTGTGCATGATTGGTCACAGCAGCTTTTTGTATTAGACAAAAACTGGAAACAAAATGTTCTACAATAGGTGAATGTTTAAAAAACTGTGGTACAGCGCTCCCTTTAGCAGCACATATACTAAAGTTGGAACAATACAGAGGTGAGCATGGTCCCTGCACAAGGATGACATGCAAATTCCTGAAGCGTTCCATATTAAAAAACAAAACAAAACTATGGTACATCTGAACCATGGAATACTACTTGGTAATAAAAAGGAACAAACTATTGATACAGCAACTTGAATGGATCTCCAAGCATTATGCTGAAAAAGCCAATTTGAAAAGGCTACATATTACTTGATACCATACATCCTCAAAATTAAAAAAAAAATTATAGAGGCAGAGAACTCACTAGTGGTCGCCAGGCATTAGGGATGGTGGTGGGGAGGGGAAATATGTGGCCATAAAGGAATGGCATGAGGGAGGTCTTTGTAGTGATGAAACAGTTCTGTATCTTGATTGCAATGGTGGCTACACAAGCCAAAATAATGACTATAGAAATATACATTGTACCAATGTAAGTGTTCTGCTTTTGTTATTGTCCTGCAGTTACATAAGATATAAACCACTGGGGAACTGGGTGGAGAGTAAAATTTTGTGTTTGCAAAATTCTGTGAATCCATACTGTCTTTGCAAAATTCTGTGAATCAATAATTATCTCAAAAAGTTTTTTAAAAGTATTAGAAAATTACAAATAACCAAATGTTTTTTTTTGAGAGTATCTCTCTCAGAAACATTCTTTAACAGGGGCGACTGGGTGGCTCAGTTGGTTAAGCATCTGCCTGTGGCTCAGATCACGATCTCAGGGTCCTAGGATCAAGCCCTGCCTCAAGCTCCTCATTGGGCTCAGGCTCCCCACTCAGTGGGGAGTCTGCTTTTCCTTCTCCTTCTGCCCCTCCTCCCTGCTCATGCTCCCACTCTCTCTCTCTCAAATAAATAAAATCTTGATGGAAAAAAAAGAAAAAGAGGGATGCCTGGGTGGCTCAGTCAGTTAAGAATCTGCCTTCAGCTTAGGTCATGATCCCAGGGTCCTGGGATCGAGCCCCGCATTGGGCTCCCTGCTCAGTGGGGGAGTCTGCTTCTCCCACTTCCTCTGCCCTGCTCATGCTCTCTCTCTCAGTCTTTCTCTCAAATAAATAAATAAAATCTTTATTAAAAAAAAAAGAAAAAAGAGGGGCGCCTGGGTGGCTCAGTTGTTTAAGCGACTGCCTTCGGCTCAGGTCATGATCCTGGAGTCCCAGGATCTCTCTCTTTCATTCTCTCTCTCAAATAAATAAATAAAATCTTTAAAAAAGAAGAAGAAAAAAGAAAAGAAAAACATTTTTCTTTTTAAGATTTTATTTATTTATTTGACAGAGAGAGACACAGCGAGAGAGGGAACACAAGCAGAGGGAGTGGGAGAGCGAGAAGCAGGCTCCCTGCCGAGCAGGGAGCCCGATGCGGGGCTTGATTCCAGGACTCTGGGATCATGACCTGAGCGGAAGGCAGACGCTCAACGACTGAGCCACCCAGGTGCCCCAAAAGAAACATTCTTTAACAATGAAACATTTAAAGACATTCTCATTAAAATAAGAAAACATTAACAAGAAAAGAACAAGCATACCTATAGTGATGCTATTATTTAATGTTGTTTTAGAAGTTTTTGCTAACATAGTAAGATCTGAAACAGAAATAAGAGATTTAAGTATTGGGAAGGAAATAAAATTATCTTTATTTGCAGATAATTTGGCATGATGCTTTAAATGTGGAAAACAACCCCAAAATCTTAGAATTATAAGGGAATCCAGGACCAAGATGATACCACAAAATCAATAGCTCAATAATCAGTTGCTGAACTCTTCTCCCTTATAATAGTAGCAAATATACAAACAACTTAGGAATAATCCTAATGAAAAAATATATGCAAGACATATATGTATAAAATCTATATGATGGGGGCACCTGGGTGGCTCAGTCGTTAAGCATCTGCCTTTGGCTCAGGTCATGATCCCGAGGTCCTGGGATGGAGCCCCGTGTTGGGCTTCCTGCTCGGCAGGAAGCCTGCTTCTCCCTCTCCCACTCCCCGTGCTTGTGTTCCCTTTCTCGCTATATCTCTCTCTGTCAAATAAATAAATAAAATCTTTTTAAAAAATATATCATTCATAATTGTGTTGATTACATGTTGAAATAATATTTTGAATGTATTGGGTTATGCAAAATTTATTATTAAAATAGTGGTTACTACAAAATTTTAAGTTACATATATTTGCTCACCTTTGTGGCTCACGTTATGTTTCAATTGGACAGCACTGTTAGAGCTTTTTCATTTCACACTTTCATGTACCTATAGACCTTACTGCCCATTAAAATTACCTAGTTGCTTTATTTTTTTTAAAGATTTTTATTTATTTGAGAGAGAGAGAACAAGCTGGGAGAGGGGCAAAGGGAGAGGGAGAAGCAGGCTCCCTGCTGAGCAGGAAGCCCAACACGGGGCTGGATCCCGGGACCTTGGGATCATGACCTGAGCTGAAGGCAGATGCTTAACCGACTAAGCCACCCAGGCGCCCCTACCTAGTTGCTTTAAAAAGAAAAAAGCCCAAGGGTGCCTGGGTGGCACAATTGGTTAAGCATCGGACTCTTGGTTTCGGCTCAGGCTGTGATCTCAGGGTCGTGGGATTGAGCCCTGTGTCGGGTTCCATGCTCAGTGCAGAGTCTGCTTGAGATTGTCTCTCCCTCTGCCCCGCACACTCATGCTCTCTCTCTCTAAAATAAATAAATAAATCTTGGAAAGGAAAGGAGGGGGAGGGGAGGAAAGGAAAGGAAAAAAGCCTGGGCCCTACTCCCAAGAAATACAATTGGTGTTGGTAGCATTGGTATGATCTTCAATCTCCCTAGGCAATTCTAATGTACTCCCGAGGTTAATAACCACCACTATTGACCTCAAGCTATCAAGCCCTAGAGAATTCTTTCTCACATTTATCATTTCATACAATTAAGGAAAGGTACTCACTAGGCTAAGAAATAACATTTGAATGAGAGCACAGATGTGGTGCCAGTTCCATTCCAGATAGATACCTCCTGTGATTGATCAAAACAAGATGTGAATTTTTCCCAGCCTGTGGCCTGACCATGGCAAAATTTTCAGTTAATAAAAATGAAGTAATTGATTCTTTTTTTTTTTCAAGTTTTACATGATTCTCAGAGCACAGTTACTAATATTTGAACTGGTACTGAGCGGATGGAGTATATGATGGATTTAAAACACAAAGGTTTGTGTGCTTTCTCCCCTTTCGATCACAGCATCTCTAGGAGGTGGGCAAGGCAAGAGTTTGTTTTGTTTTGTTTTTAGGATTTCACCTATTTATTTGTCAGAGAGAGAGGGGGAGAGAGAGAACAAGCAGAGGGAGTGGCAGGCAGAGGGAGAAGCAGGCTCCCTGCCGAGCAAGGAGCCAGATGCAGGGCTTGATCCCAGGACCCCGGGATCACGACCCAAGCTGAAGGCAGATGCCCAACTGACCAAGCCACCCAGGCGTCCCAAGGCAAGAGTTTTTAATCCCCATTTTTAGATGAAGACATTGGGGCCCACAGAGGGCAAGTTGTGTGACTAGTTATATAACATAGCCTAGACTGGAACACACCTTTTGACACCTGTCCAAGGCCCTCCCCTTTCCAACCAATTCGTCTCAGGACAAATCACTACCACCTATGATAAAAGGAGCTTTTGTACAGAGACTCTTTCCCTTGATCAGCCACAGTGAAGGACTTCATTTTATACGAGATAGTCCTGCTGATGTGCTTGGCACTAAGCCAGCAACTTAAATGCAAAATAGTTCATGCTCAAAGATGAATCAAAATGCAATTCAGTCAACCAAACACGTGCCCCCAAACGTTCAGCTTCCAGATAACCAATAATACATTATTCTCCTGTAAAAAATCTGCTTTGCTATCAAGAGGACAGTATGGCCTTATGGAAGAGCATGAACTTTGGGGTCTGTCAGACCTGCGTGAGATTCTAGTGCTGGCCCTCACAAGGCTGTGCGGCCTTGGGCATGCCACTTCTCCTATTTCTTGAACACCTATTGGCAGTAGACACTTCAAAATCCTAGAGCTTCAGTGGAGCACACACCACGGTTCCTTCCCCTGAAGAATTCTCATTATGTGGAAGAAGTATGTCCTTTAGATGCTGGGAGACCAGAGGTGCTCTGGAGCGGCTGGGGGAGCACTGCAGGAGCCTGAAGACAATGGTTCAGGAAAAAGTAGAGCTATGTAGAGAAAGGTAAAGGAAATGTGGCAAAAGGTTAACAATTGATAAATCTAGGAATATGAATATTCATTGTATATCTTGCAACTGTTTTTTTTTTTTTTTTTTTTTTTAAAAATATTTTATTTATTTGAGAGAGAGAGAATGAGAGAGAGCAAGTACATGAGAAGGGGGAGGGTCAGAGGGAGAAGCAGACTCCCTGCTGAGCAGGGAGCCCGATGCGGGACTCGATCCAGGGACTCCAGGATCATGACCTGAGCCGAAGGCAGTCGCTTAACCAACTGAGCCACCCAGGCGCCCCTATCTTGCAACTGTTTTATAGATCAGAACATTTACCAAATAAAAATTGGGGGGTGGAAAAGTTAAAAAAAAAAAAAATTAAAGTAGCTGGCAATAAACTTATTAGAAATGTGAAAATTCAATGTGGAGAAAACCAACACATATATATATTTAAAATAGCGGTTACTACAAAGTTTATAAAACTTGAGTAAATGGGAGAGACATGCCTTGAGGAGGAAAACACCAAATTGGGGGGAAGGACAGGAATAAGAGATATTATGGACTGAATTATGTACCCCCTGAATTTGTATATTGAAATCCTAATCCTTAATGTGACTATTTAGAGATAGGGTCTTTAAAGAAGTAATTAAGATTAAATGCGGTCATAAGGATGGGGCCCTAATCCATTAGGACTGGTGTCTTTATAAGAAAAGGAAGAGAGGGGCTCCTGGGTGGCTCAGTCAGTTAAGCGTCTGCCTTCAGCCCAGGTCATGGTCCTGGGGTCCTGGGATCGAGTCCCACATCGGGCTCCCTGCTAGGCACTCATGCTCTCTCTCTCTCTCTCTCTCTCTCTCATAAATAAAGAAAATCTTTAAAAAAAAAAAAAAAAAGAGGAAGAGAGACCAGAGTGCTGATTCCCTGCCCGCTCTCCGAACCCCTATACCCCTCTCTCCATCTCATCTCTTCACAGGCACAGAGGAAAGCCTGTGGGAGGGCTCATGGAGAAGGCCGCCATCTGCAAACCAAGAAGAGAGGCCTCACTCTGCTGGCACCTGGATCTTGGACTTCCAGCCTCCGGACTGTAAGGGAATAAATTTCTATTATTTAAGCTGCCCAGCCTGAGGTACTTTGTTATGACAGCCTGAGCAGATGAGACAACAAGTAAAATGCTGTACCCAAGGTCAAGGTCACAAGATGAGGGCATAGTGGATCCTCGATTTGTACCCAGAACTATTTTTTTAAAGATTTTATTTATTTATTTGACAGGGAGTGGGAGAGAAAGCACAAGCAGGGGGAGTGGGAGAGGGAGAAGCAGGCTTCCCGCTGAGCAGGGAGCCCGATGCAGGGCTGGATCCCAGGACCCTGGGATCATGACCCAAGCTGAAGGCAGATGCTTAACCGACTGAGCCACCCAGGCGCCCCTCTACCCAGAACTATTTGGACCCTCCCCCATGTAGTGATTGTGTGAGTCAGGTCAGTGCTTCTCAAACTTTAGTGGGTATCAGAAATGCCCAGGGGGAGCACCTGGCTGACTCAGTTGGAAGAACATGCAATTCATGGTCTCAGGATTGTGAGTTGGACCCCACGTTGGGTGTAGAGATTACTAAAAAAAAAAATAAATAAAACTTAAAAAAAAGAAAAAAAGAAAAGAATGCCCAAGGTAGTTTGTTAAAATCAGGGATTCCCTTATCCTGATTTTGGTGGTGTATGTGAAGCCTCAAATTCTGCATTTAAATAAGTGATATCCCCACCAGGTGATTCTGTTGAAGGTGGTCCCAGAGCGTACTTGAGAAATGCCACTCTAATCGCTTCTCGGCCTTTTGGCTAAGATCAAGTGGAGAAATGCCACTCTGATCTCAGCCTGGAGGTTCAAAGAGATATGGCAGGGAGCAGGTGACCCACAAAGGACATGCATATAAAAGTTCTACAAAGATATGCAAAAAACATCGTCAGCCTCTGAGGAGGCTTGAGGGTCAGGTATGAGAGGGAGGTTTATTTTTAATTTTTAAATTTTTTTGTATTTTTTATTTTACTTATTTAAAGATTTTATTTATTTAAAGATTTTATTTATGTGAGAGAGAGAGAGCATAAGCAGAGGTAGTGGGGAGGGAGGCAGAGGGAGAGGGAGAAGCAGACTCCCCACTGAGCAGGGAGTCCCACGTGGGGCGCCATCTCAGGACCCCCCCCATCATGACCTGAGCCGAAGGCAGATGCTTAACTGACTGACCACCCAGGCGCCCCATTAGTATTTTTTACCCTTAAGAATGTACTATTTTTCAATTAAAACACTAACTTGAGGGGCGCCTGGGTGGCTCAGTCGGTTAAGCATCTGTCTTCGGCTCAGGTCATGATCTCAGGGTCCTGGGATTGAGCCCTGCGTTGGGCTCCCTGCTCAGCGGGGAGCCTGCTTCTCCCTCTGCCTGCCACTCCCCCTGCTTGTGCGCGCTCTCTTTCTCTCTCTGTCAAATAAATAAAATCTTTAAAAAAAAAAACCTAACTTGAAAAGAGAGATCATGAACTTAAAGAGCTTATTATTGGTATATCGCCTAACAAACAGGTGCTCAACAAGTAAAAATTCCTTTTTGTCTTCCACTCAAACATTTGCCATCCCTTTCCTTCCCTCCCTCCCCCACCCAACAGTATCTTCATTTGTGCATTTGATTAACAAATATTCATTTAATGTATATTGTATTCCAGGCACTGTTCTAACAGCATAGCTGCTCGCATAAAACAGACCCAGTCCCTCCCAGCCTGCACAAAGCTTAATCCCCATCCTCACCTCTGACAATTTTGACTTCTTAATTCTTGTCTCCCCAAGCTTACACAGGCCCTCCCCATACACAAACCGAAACTAGCGTTTCCACTCCCTTTCCTCAGAACCTGACCTAAATCTCCTCTATGGGGCCTCCAGACCCCCAGTGATATTTTTAGCCGGGGGGGGGGGGGGGGGGGGACTCCCAAGAGCCTTTGGGCCAGCTTCCTGCTGCCCTCTGCTGGGGCTCCTTAGGGCTCACGTCTTTCTTCAGGGCCTACCACTTTCCACTTGGCATCTACTCCATCTTGGGTGGGTAGGCTTCAGGGAGGATATGTGCCCCCAGAATATACTGGCTTTTCCTGGACCCGGTGGTTCAAAGCTGGGATCTGTGTGATCATAAGTCTGAGCCAGAATGTCCCTAAAGGCCACTGTCTTAAAAGAGGCAATGCTGTATGGGCAGGCAGTAGAACTGTGTGTGTGTGTGTGTGTGTGTAGGAGTTGGAGAGGGGTATGGGTCCTTCAGGTGAAATGCCTTTAATAGGATTTTTTTATTCTTTCTTTTACTCTGTTTTGTTTTTTTTTTAATCTTCTGCCAAAGGCAATTTATATTTCCTCAGAAACATCAGAAAACAGAGACATGAAAAAGATTTAATTTCACCTAGAGACCATTTCTGCTCATACCTGGAGCAGGAACAGAAGGGAAAGGGTACTAGGCCAGGAGCCAGGACACTGGGTTCTAATCCTCACTGTCCCCTCACTGTGTGACCCTGAGCAAGCCCTTGTTTTCTTGGAGCCTCAACTTATCATACACACACAAAAAAATGAGCACCCCAATAAAGTGCCTGGCTTTCCTGCTCTGAGATTCTTTTTTTTTTTTTTTTTTTTTAAGATTTTATCCATTTATTTGACAGAGAGAGGTACAGTGAAAGAGGGAGGACAAGCAGGGGGAGTGGGAGAAGCAGACTTCCCGTGGAGCAGGGAGCCCGATGTGGGGCCTGATCCCAGGACCCCGGGACCACAACCTGAGCGGAAGGCAGACGCCCAACCACTGAGCCACCCAGGCGCCCCATCTCCTCTGAGATTCTAAGTCAGTGGCCCCAAGTAGTCCCCTCATCAATTAGACCCTTAGGCTCTTCCAACTTTCAATCACTACAAATATTGAAAAGCAGTAAAAGCAGGCTAAAACAAATTACAAATACTTAGGGGGAAAACTCGGAAAAGTTCTGAAATGGACAAAAATGCTTAAAAACTCTTAGAGGGTTGGAAATTGCTTTTTGGAGCATGAAAACAGCTGACACTATAGGAAAAAAACAACAACAACCAGCAACTGGGGAATCTTTATTTTCAATCAAATCATTGTTTCAATCAAAATGCTGTATTCATGAGAATGCTTTCTGAAAAACTGCTTCCAGTCCCATCATGGATCTGTGTGAGGCAGCCGCAAGCCGGAGCTTCCGCCGGCTCCCCCGAACCTCGAACCTCGGAAGCAGTCTGGGATCCCCACTCTCGGCGAAATAAACATCAGACCAAGTGCAGGCTTGCATGCAGTCGGCAAGCGTCTACCGACGCTCTTCTTGTCGGGCTCTAAGCCGGGCGCCTGCGATATGGGGCGACCAGGCCAGCGCTGCCGTCCTCCTCCCGCGGGGGCTCCCAGCCAGCCTGACAGGGCAGACAGACACGTCCCCGGGTCATTCCAATCAGGGTGAGACAGGCGAGAACTGGAAGTCACGGCAAACGGAGAGAGGCGGGGAGGCCACCGCCCTGTCCCTCCACTGAGCCCCTCCCCCTCCTCAGTAAGGTGTTCCGGTTCTTTTTGCTGTGAAACACATTATCCCCATAGTCAGTGTCTCCAAACAACCATCTTATTTTGCTCAGCGTTCTGGAGGTCAAGAAATCAGAGGGCGCGGCAGGAATGGTTTGTCTGCTCTGAAATGTCTGGGGCCTCCGCTGGGAAGATCAGTGGCTGGGGGCGACTCCAGGCTGGGGGCAGGAGTCTCGCGGAGGTATGTTCACCCGCGTGCCCCAAGGTTAGTACTGCCTATTGCCCGGGCCGGACCTGTGGCGGTTTTCCAGAGCGCCTACGCATGGCCTCGGCTCACACAGCATGGAGGCAGCAGGGTCCCAGCGGCCCTGCGTGGCGGCTCAGGACCCCACACAGGAGTGTCCCAGGCAACAAGGCCTTTCCTGCCCTCACTACGGAAGTCCTCAGGTGTCACTTCTCAGAATCCTATTGGTTACAAGCAAGCCACAGGCCTGCCAGATTGATGAGGAGGATGATTAGACACCACGTCTTGATTGCAGAAGAGTAAGGTTCCAAGAAGACAAGTGGGACAGGGGGTTTCGTTGTGGCCATCTCTGACACCATTTACCACACCCGGGGTGATCCAGGCACCCCATTTACTGCCCAGGACGGGAGGGCAGCCCTGAGTGGGGCCCTGCTGGAGGTGGGGTGGAAGAGAGGAAAGAAGCTGGACTCCTCTCCAGGGGCAATTCCACTTGACCATGGCTTCAGTTTCTACCCCTCCCTGTGTGTTCTTGTGAACAATGGAGGCGCTGATACTCTCTGCCTCAAGCCTAACACATGTAAGTGCCCAGTGAGTGGTAGTTATTATTTGGCATCTCTGTGTGGAGATCTTAAAGACAGTTTAAACCCAGCGTCTCCAACACTGAACTCATAATGTGCTGCCCATGCCTGCCCCTTCCTTGGTGTCCCCTACCTGCAGGAACGGACCACCGTCCCTCCTCTTGCCCATGTCGGAGGCCTGGAGGTCATTTCTCATACCTCGTACTCTCTATCGCTCCCCACAGCCAACCTGAACCCAAGTCTTGACAAATTTACTTTCTAGATGTTTCTCTAATTTTTCCACTCTTCTCCATCTCTACCCTAACACCTAGTCCAAGCTTACAGTCATCTCTCCTTTGGACTCTGGCCTCCTTACTGGTCTTGCAAATTCACTAGGCCCTTCTATCCACCCACATCCATTCTTCACACAGCAAGCTGACAGAATATTTTCAAAATGTAAAGCTGATCATGTCACTCCCCTTGATTAACGCCCTCTATCCCTGTTGCTCTAAAGCAAAGGCAGGTTGTTTAAAAGGCCCACAAAGTCCTGCCTCAGTCTCTCCCTCCCGCCAGCCCCACTCTCCCTCCCCCACGCTCACTGTGCTCCCTCTGCCACAAGGCCTTCATATCCCTGTGCCAGCAATGCCCACTCTGCTCCCCCTCCCTGCAGATTAACCGCTCAAGGGTTACCTCCTCAGAGAAGACCTCTCTGCCTACCTGGTGAGATTCACCCACCCAACCTTGGTAGGCTCTTGGAGCACCAGGCAAATCTTTGTAGGACTTGTTACAGTTGGCATCCACATTTGCATGGTGACTATTTGAATACCTTTCTCCTCCAAAACCCTGCAGGCTCCATGAGGGTAGGGACTATGTCTGGTTTTGTTCACTCTTGTATCCTAAACCTTAAAACATTACCTGACACATAGTTCAATAAATATTTGTTGATTGGATAGATGGATGGATGGATGGATGGATGGATGGATGAGAGAGGGGAGGAGAGGGGAGGAGAGGGGCCAGGGCCATTGGAAGCCTTTAGAGAACGTAGCTGAGTGAAGAAATGGGCAGGTTGGGCAGAGCCCAGATGACTCACAATACACCTGATTTTCCAACCTTTAGGCAGATGCAAGGCCAGAAGGGCATCCGTTAGGCTGGAGGAAAAAGTGATTCCGTTAGGACTGGAAACACTCATTCTTCCTGCCCCAGCGCCTGTCTTCTGGAGGTGTTGGAGACTTGAATAGTTTTACCTGCTTCCAGAACTTAGCATGCCTACCTGGTCCAACCTCCTTTTCCAGATAAGGATCAGCCCAGCAGTGAGACTTGGCCACCACTGGGAGGCAGTGCAGGGATGGAGAAAACTGGGCTTAGGCCCTGACAGACCAGGGGCCATCCTGACTGTGCTAGTCACAGACTCTCCAGCCCAGGCTCTTCCCCCTGGGGTAGTGGGACCTACATCTCACCACCTGAATGGCTAACTGACCACACTCCAAAGTCCCAGTTCAACTTCCTCAGTGACCTCCTGCGATGATGTCCGGATGCCTTCACACACCCACCCATGATGACTATGGCTTCCCTTTCCAGCCCCCACCCATTCTTCACCGGGCTTTCACAAGTCGGAGACCTGTCCTTCAACAGAGTTGAGAGTGTCACACTCCAGGCTGCTTTGAGAAAATAAGAAGAAATAAGCCCTCTGTTTCTAAAATCTAATGTCCAGTCTTTGTGGCCTCATATTGGTCATATGACCTTGGGCCAGGGACTTTATATCCGGTTTACAGGAGGAAACTGAGGCAAAAAGAAGTTTAATAATTTGCAGCACAAGGTTGCTATAAAGCTGCAGTGAGATTATGGAGGCAAAAGGTTTTATAATCCAGAACTCCCTGATCCTGAGTTAGGAGTGGTTAGTGCTCAGGGATGATTTGCATCGATGATGACACTTTACTTAAGAGTAGGGCTTTACAATTTACAAAAACCACACCCTTTGAAATCTGTGAACTTGTTAATAAAGAAGTGTACTAAAGTAGGCTCTCAAATAATGTGCCAGACCCTCTAGGAAATGTGTGTGCCTCTCTGGTGAGGGATTTCAGGCACTGCAACAAGTTAGCTGGAGAGATCTAGGGCAACGGGGAAGGTTCTAATGACCCTCAAAGGGTACCTACCTATCAGTCTTCCTTAGGAGACCAATCTTTGAGCCTAAACTCATATTGGTGGAGTGTGAGGGCCAATGTGACGGCTCATGGTGAGAGGATCCCAGATCAGTTGAGACTAAAAGAGGAAATGCCAGCAGAGCAGGACCCCCAGGATGACACAAGACTGCCCACCTCCTGTACTAGACGGTCTCTCTGCCCCAAGTCCCCCCCCCCAACCCCATAGGTAGGGCATACCAATCCCAGCACCATGGCATCCCCTTATGGGCACCACAAAGCAATCCACGAGCCACAACCTCCAGCCTGTTGGTCAATGACTAAAGGAACACAGCCCCAAGGCAGCCTCTCCCCCTTCAGAAGTCCCAGCTGGGCTCACCCTCAGGCACATTGACTACCAGAACCAGAGAGGACAGTCCCTTGCAGAGATAGATAGCATCCTTTCTATTTTTCCAAGTTCCTCCTCTTCTACCTCCTTCCCCCTCACTGCACTCCTGTGCAGTAGAGTTCCATGTGAGACCTAGTACACAAATGAGGGACTACTATCCAGCAGTAAAAACCCAAATCGTGCGTGGTGACCTTCCCATCCCTGAACGAGTTCAAGCAGACACTGAATAACCACCTGGGAAGAGCACTCCCAACCCAAACTGAAGCAGCTGCCAGGTCCTGTGGATTCTACTCCTGTGACCCATCTCCCACCTGCACCTGTCTCAGCAGGTCCCGTCTGTGCCCACCCAGGAGCCATTCCCCTGCCCTATCGGCCCTTACTAACAGCAAATAGCTCTAGGTCTCCTACAGAATAGTCTAGCAACTTGGCCTGGACCTGGGCCCTCTGGGAGTTGACGTAACTCCTTTTCCAGACTTTACTACTAAGTTCACCAATCAAAGTAAAATACTCACTGGACCCTCACACTGCACACTCTCCACCTCCATTCTTTGCTCATGCTGTTCCCTCTGCTTAGGAGGCTCTTTGCCTGCAGTGCACCCCCTCCCTGCTTGCCCAACATGTCCTTCCTGACCCAGCTTAACTGCCATCTCCTCATCTCCTCTGTGAAGCCCTCCAAATTCTGTGATTTTTCCTTAACACTTATCGGCATCTCTCTTCTGAAGCTCATTCTGTCTTGTGAGGTTTGCATACTTCATGGATAATGTGCCCCACCCCATACTAGTCTGCAAGTCCTTTAAAGAGCAGGACCAGGCATGGGTCATCTTACCAGCATCTGGTGCGTTCAATGTGCGTTGTGAATGAATCAGCGATGAATCCAGACCCTAGCTAGACTGCCGTTCACTGCTGTATAGAAGAATATTTGTCCCAGAAGTGCTCAATAAATATCTACTGAGTGAACAAACTGTTTTTATAATTGTAGACCTCACAGAGACTTTTTATGTTGGACATACAAAAAGACAAAGAGACTGTAACAAAAACCCCTTGTACCTAAACCGAGGTTAGAAAAGAAAGCATTACAGGGGCGCCTGGGTGCCTCAGTCGGCTAAGCATCTGCCTTCGGCTCAGGTCCTGATCCCAGGGTCCTGGGATGGAGCCCTGCATCGTTGGGCTCCCTCCTCAGCAGGGAGCCTGCTTCCCCCTCTCCCTCTGCCTGCCTCTCTCCCCGCTTATGCTCTCTAATAAATAAAATCTAAAAAATAACAATAAATTAAAAAAAATAAAAGCATTACGGACACAGGTGCACCTGTCTGCACAGCCCCGCCCAATCCTGCTCAGCTCCTCCCCGCTAGAGGCACCACTCTCCCGACGTGGGGCTATCACTCCCAAGCTACCACTACGTATGTCACTGTATTTGGAGCTACAGCAACACGCCAGCAGCAGTGAGTGCAGGTGAGGTTGGAATGCTGGCAACACACTTGCTTGGAGCAGAAAGGCAACTCTTATCCTTAGCTCGGGAGAATGTGAATTTTTACTTATAGGTAACAAAATTAGAGAGAAACAATATAAAAGAGAGCAGCGCCTAAATTCACTTAGATGTCTGGAGATTTTAAAAGTTGATTTTTCGGGCACCTGGGTGGCTCAGTCGGTTAAACATCTGACTCTTGATTTCAGCTCAGGTCTTGATCTCAGGGTTGTGAGTTCAAGCCTGGCACTGGGCTCCACACTAGGTGTGGAGCCTACAGAGAAAAATAAAATAAATTTGATTTCTCTAGTGGATATATTTCCATACATTAGGAATTAGCTAAAATGTTACTATTAATAATTTTTAAGTTGATTTGTCTAGAAGAACATGGATCTTTTTTTTTAAACCTTTGTATGTATGTGTTTATTATTTTAACTAATCTCTATGCACAACACGGGGCTTGAACTCACGACCCCTATATCATGAGTTGCATGCTCTACTGACTGAGCCAGCCAGGTGCCCTGAACATGGGTCTTTATTATTTGCACTCCTCATAAAAACAAACAAAAACAAAACAAAACAAAAACACTTGAAAAAAAAGGATTGCAAGAGGCATCGAGGTATAGTGATAGGAACACTAGACCTCCTAATGGTCTTGGTTTGAGTTACCTTTTTTGAACCTCAATTTCCCCATCTTTTTTTTTTTTAAGTAGGCTCCACACCCAGTGCAGAGCCCAATGTGGGGTGTGAACTAACAACCCTGAGATCAAGACCTGAGCTGAGATCAAGAGTCAGATGCCCAACAGACTGAGCCACCTAGATGCCCCTCCCTACCTTTAAAATGGAATATATGTATTTTTGAATCTATGCCAAGCCTCCTTCCAAGAATATCTGGAGTTAACTTTTGGGAAATTGTGAATATCAAAGAAATAATAAATGTGAAAGCACATTTAAATTATACGAAGCTACAGATTATAGGGTAAGTGTTAGCACCAGCAACAACAGTATGTGCCACCCGGTGGCAAGAAAGAGTAACTGCATCAGGGTACAATTCAAACACTATACGCTATAGGCATCACAGTTCAATTTCTTGCAAGGACGACTGGGTATTTGAGGAAGCTCTCTAACATAAATGACAAACAAGCAACAGCAAAACCTAACATGTAGAGGCAGAAAGAGTTGAGAATGAGAAATACCTATGAAACAACAGGTTTCTATTAAAAAAAAAATTAGGGGTGCCTGGGTGGCTCAGGTCATGATCTGGGGTCCTGGGAAAGAGTCAAGCTCCCTGCTCAGCAGGAAGCCTGCTTCTCCCTTTCCTTCTGCCTGCTGCTCTGCCTGCTTGTGCGCTCTCTCAAATAAAATATTTTTTAAATGTGCAACTATAAGCACTTTATTTTATTTAAGATTTTTCTTTAAAGATTTTATTTATTTATCTGAAAGAGACAGAGATAGCAAGGAGAGGGAGAAGCAGGCTCCCCACTGAGCAGGGAGCCCAATGCAGAGCTCGATCCCAGGACCCTGGGATCATGACCTGAGCTGAAGGCAGACGCTTAACC
Source organism: Phoca vitulina (assembly GCF_004348235.1). Classification (NCBI taxonomy): domain Eukaryota; kingdom Metazoa; phylum Chordata; class Mammalia; order Carnivora; family Phocidae; genus Phoca; species Phoca vitulina. Next base: position 939,937 of record NW_022589739.1, on the reverse strand, counting down.
AACTGAGCCACTCAGGCACTCCTCAAATAAAGAAAATCTTTTTTTTTTTTTAAGATTTTATTTATTTATTTGACTGAGCGAGCGAGCGAGCGCACACAAGCAGGGGGAGCAGCAGGCAGAGGGAGAGAGAGAAGCAGGCTCCCTGCTCCACGGAAAAGGGAGCCCCATGTGTGGGACTCAATCCCAGGACCCCCAGAATCCGAGCCAAAGGCAGATGCTCAACCAACTGAGCCACCCAGGTGCCCCTAAATAAAATCTTAAAAAAAAAATTAAAGGGGGCGCCTGGGTGGCTCAGTTGGTTAAGCAACTGCCTTCGGCTCAGGTCATGATCCTGGAGTCCCGGGATCGAGTCCCACATCGGGCTCCCTGCTCAGCAGGGGGTCTGCTTCTCCCTCTGCCCTCTTCCCTCTCGTGCTCTCTGTCTCTCATTCTCTCTCTCTCAAATAAATAAATAAAATCTTTAAAAAAAAAAAATTAAAGGAACAAAAATGAGCTCTGAGCAGTGGTGAACTGGATCTGGCTCATAAGGGCTCACAAGAGCCAACTGTTAAATTTTCAAGAATTCTGCAAGCCAGTTAAACACAGGCATTATTTAAAAATAAAATATATAAACTCAAAAGTAAATAAATTATATTCAAAACAAATATAATGAATACTCAAAAGCTATTATTTCCTGATTGTTTTATAGTTTTACTATTATCCATGGTCTTGAAATCACTTACGTTTATTGCTTCTGTATAGGGAAAATCCTATATAATGGTCTACTACTGAGCATCTCTTCCCAACTCCACATCATGACAGCCCGCTGGTAGCCTGAAATAGGCTATAGTGGGAGTTTTTACACCACAGAAGTAGTAAACACTACAAATCAGGTTGTCACCTCCCTCACAAGAGTTAAACATTCGCCAACATACATCCATGCATGTGTACAACACACGTGTATACCCACAACATACATGTATGCACACATATGTATACACACGACATACATTTAATACTTTTTTTTTTTTTTTTTAAAGATTTTATTTATTTATTTGAGAGAGAGAGAATGAGAGAGAGCGAGTACATGAGAGGGGGGAGGGTCAGAGGGAGAAGCAGACTCCCTGCCGAGCAGGGAGCCCGATGCGGGACTCGATCCAGGGACTCCAGGATCATGACCTGAGCCGAAGGCAGTCGCTTAACCAACTGAGCCACCCAGGCGCCCGACATACATTTAATACTTAACAATATACCACTGGCATGGAAATTTAAAATATGTAGGAAAAGAGATGAACAATAGTTGGTAAAAGATGAAAAAATAAGAGGATCAGTCCAGAATGTCTGAGCAAATAATGAGTTCCAGAAAGAGAACACAGAAAATAGTGTGAAAGAAACATTAAAGGAATAATTCAAGAAAATCTCCCAGAACTGCAAGGCAATTTTGAGACTGAAATAGCTCACTGAGGGGGCGCCTGGGTGGCTGTCAGTTAAGCATCTGCCTTTGGCTCAGGTCATGATCCCAGGGTCCTGGGGTCAAGCCCCACATCAGGATCCTTGCTCAGTGGGGAGCCTGCTTCTCCCTCTGCCTCTGCCTGCCGCTCTGCCTACTTGTGCTGTCAAATAAAATCTTAAAAAAAAATAAAAATAAAACCAAGGTATTATTGCAAAACTGAGAAAAGCAAGCAATAAAGAGGTGATCCTAAAAGCGAGTCCAAAAAAAAAGAAAAAAGACAGGTTACAAACAAAGGAGTGGGAGACAGAATGACACCTGACTTCTCAACAGCAGTTTTTTAATCTACATACAATAATCGCTAAAAATTTTTAGGAAAAATTTCCCACCTAGATTCTATTCCAAGTCAGGTTCTCTATCAATCATCATTGAGGGTTGAAAAAAAGCCCTTTTCCAAGATCTCCAAAAATTTTTTTCTACTCTCGTGTGCATTCAGTTAACATTTATGTGCATTAATATTGAGAACCTAGGACGTACCAGACATTATAATACTAAACACTAGGGATATAGCAGTGAACAAACAAGGTCCTTGATCTAATGGGTCTTATAATCTGAAAATATCAACATAATGTGTCACATAGTAATCGGTACTCTGAACTGCAGGACTAAGGGGAAGGAGTGCTGGGTGGGAGGGTTTAGATAGGGCCTATGACGTTACAGTTGAACACACTTAAAGGAAGGAACAAGCCACGTGGATAGCTGGGGTAAGAGCCTTCCAGGCTGAGGAATTAACAAGTGCAATGGCTCTGGGAAGTGTCTGAAATCATGCCACCAGGACATGAAAGGGTGGTAGATGAATAGAGGTGGCTGGAGGAGGCCAGGTAACAGGGGCCCTTTGTGCTGGATACTCTCCTCTTATCCCTCCAGACCCACTCTCCACCGTTCTCTGCTGCCTGGGAATCTGATGTTCATGTACCATATCAATAGGCCCCCTTGACCTCTGGCTTCCTGTGAGATTTGACCAATGGAAAGCTCCTGCATTCAATCAGAAGGTAGCAGTCCTTAGTGAGGCTCACAGCTTCTGTCAGGTGACCCTCCCCAGCTCTGAGTTCCCTTGCAGTCTTCAGACTAGGGGTGGAAATGCCTAAGGTTTCCCCAAGGTTGCTAGCTCGAGGGAATCATAGGCAGTATGCCCTGTGGCTTCCCTAAACCCCACTCACATCTTTGTAAAACGTTCCTTTAGTAGATTCTCTCCAAATTCCTCAATGTGAGTATGACATCCATCTGTTTTCCACCAGGATCCTAACACTCCCTTATAGGGCAAGATGAGGATTTTCAATTTTATTCTGAATGAGATGGGAAACCACTGGAGGTTTTTGAACCTATGAGACATCATGTGACTTACATTTTATTTTTTAATAAAATAAAATGTGCGTGAGTAGGGGGCGCCAAGGGTGGGGGAGAGGGAGAGAAAGAATCTTAAGTGGGACTCCATGCTCAGCACGGAGCCTGATGTGGGCTCAGATCTCATGACCCTGAGCCAAAATCAAGAGTTGGACGCTTAAAAACAAAAAAAAGAGCTGGACACTTAACCGAGCCACCCAGGCGCCCCAATAACTTATATTTTAAAAGATCACTCTAGATGCTGGATGTACAGAATGCCTCAGTGGGGCTCACAGGTGGAAAGAGAACACTTAGGCAGCTTTTAGTGCAGTAAGCGTAGAAAGTGACTTGGGGTGGTTGTAGTAAAGGTCCTAAGTGTTAAATGTCGGCATATGTTGTAAAGGTAGAGCTAAGAGGATTTGGTGATCAAGTATATGTGGTGTTAAGAGAGAAAAAAGTCAAGGACTTAGGTTTTTGGTCTGAGGATAAGTTGCCATTTACTGAGATGGAGATGTCTGGGGAGAGAGCAGGTTTGGGCTGCAAAACTCAAGAGTTCTGTTTGGGATAAAAAAAGTCTAGGTGTTTATTAGAGATCTAAGTAGGGATGTTGAATAGGCAGATGCATATCTAAGGCTAGAGTTCAGACTGCGAAAGAAGAGATTGTTTTTAGATGTCTTGTAAAATACTTCTAAAACCACACATATGCATAACTTTGATTAAAAAATAGTAAGGAGGGGGGCGCCTAGCTGGCTCAGTCAGTAGAGCATGCAACTCTTAATCTTGGGGGTCCCGTATGAGTTTAAGCCCCACGTGGGGCATAGAATTTACTTAAAAAAAGATGAACAGCTGTCACTTGAAGGAAAGATGATTTTTAAGTTGCCTTTTTTTAAAAAAGTAAACTCTATGCCCATCATGGGGCTTAAACTCACGAGGACCCTGAGGTCAAGAGTTGCATGCTCTACCGACTGAGCCAGCCAAGCATCCCAAAGAAAAGATGATTTTTAAATGAAGAGAACAGTTGTTGAAGGAAACCTTCAAACCCTAGCTGCTCACATATGGGTAGATATGGACAAATAGTATGCATATGCTGTTTCCAACTGTGTCAGAAAAGACATTACAAAGAAAAGACATTTGGAAACTTGTTTAAAAAGGATGAATAGGGGCGCCTGCGTGGCTCAGTTGTTAAGTGTCTGCCTTTGGCTCAGGTCATGATCCCAGGGTCCTGGGATCGAGCCCCACATTGGGCTTCCTGCTCCGCAGGAAGCCTGCTTCTCCCTCTCCCACTCCCTCTGCTTGTGTTCCCTCTCTCGCTGTGTCTCTCTCTGTCAAATAAATAAATAAAATCTTTAAAAAAAAATAAAAAATAAAAAAAATAAAAAGGATGAATAAATGTCTAAGTCTGAAAGACAGATGAAGACCATATTAAACAGAAGTGGAAGCAGGAAAAAAAAAAATCAATTTAATTAGACTGATCCATTTTTTAAAAACAGGTAAGAAAAATCATTAGGGACAGTACCAATAAAATTCTTAAACTTCTAAACAAGATGAAAAGACAGAGAAAACTGGGAAAAATATTTGTAGCACATGATAAAGGGTTAACAATTACAATGTTCCAAAAGAGACAAACTAGAATAAGGCATGAATAGGCAGCTCCCAAAAAGGAAATGTAAGATATTCATTAATCAAATAAGTAAAACAGAGTGTAACAAAATAAAAACAGTATCATTCTTTCAAAACCAATTTTGAAAGAATGCGAAGAAATGACATTCTCATGCACTTTTTGAGAACTTTATCAGACTTTTGATATATAGTTTTGCAAAATATACAAAATATAAAAGATACATGCCAAAGTTCCCATTCCTGTTGAGTTTTTGAGACAACTACAAGGCAAATTACAGTAGGTGACACCTATGGAATTGCAAAACCAGGACATAATCAGTAAAAAATGATAATGGAATGATACATGTAGTATGAGGTCCATGTACCAAGAATGTCTTTGTGAATATCTAAACAGGTAGTTATCTGAAGGAATGTTCACCAAATTTTCTCTCTGAATGATTTAACTATTACCACGGATTAAGTACCTCATGTAATCCTCACAATAATTTAGATTCTAGATATTTTACCCGCACAGCCTTTAAGTGGCAGGGCTATTGCTGAAAACCTAAGTTTAGCCCCCTCTGCCCACTACTTAAAAGGACTGCATATGTTTTTACATTTACTATCAAGTATACTAATTTTTTAAGGCATTAAAAACCTCCCCCATGTGGTCGTATCTAATATTTGCAGTAATTCTATTGGCTTGATGGCAAGAATCACAAATACACAAATGCTTTTTTAAGTAGGCTCTGTGCCTAGTGTGGAACCCAATGCAGAGCCCAAAGCAGGGCTTGAACTCATGACCCTGAGATCAAGACCTGAGCTGAAATCAAGAGTCGGGACCCTCAACCGACTGACCACCCAGGAGCCCCACAAATACTTCTTTTAATTAAAAAGAAACCTAGTTATGCTTTGAAACATCAAATGCCCACCACCTATTGATTACTTTTTGGTCCAGAACCACTAATACCATTTGCATCAATGCAACATTTGCATAGCTACCTAGGGATTGCAAAGGACCATGCTGGGAGTTACCTTGTTTTACTTGTTCATCACTCTTGGGAGATGTTTGCCTTATTAGTCAATTTAATTCCTGGTTTATGATGGCTAGCCACTTCTAAGACATGAACACAAACACAGGGGATTTAAAAATCTAACACCAGGTAAGAATTAAAATACTTAGACGGTTTCCCATTATTTGTGAGCCCATGAGGAAGGGGGACTGAGTCAGCTTGCATACCCAGCACAGAGCACACAGTGCAAGGTAGGTGAATATAGGAAGTGCCCTAAGAAATAAGGTAAGTCACTTAGGGTCTGCACCCCCAGAGCACAGCACTCACAAGGCTATCAATGCTGGCTAATACTGGTCTCTTGAAAACAAGGGACTTTGCCTAACAGTGTGATTTCAAACTCATCTGATTATTGCTTAGGGTAAAACTTAAGAAGCTTTTTAGTTTACTCTTAAAATCCTACTCGTTCAAGACTTGCCTCTTTAAAAAAAAAAGAAAAAAAAGAATTTTATTATCTCAGAGCAAGCGAGCAAGCATGAGCGGGGCAGGGGTGCAAAGAGAGAAGCCGGCTCCTGGCTGTGGGGCTCGATCCCAGAACCCTGGGATCATGACCTGAGCCAAAGGCAGACGCTTAACTGAGCCACCCAGGCACCCCAAGACTTGCCTCTTTTAAACAGGGATACCCACGTACCTCATTAGGTTGTTTTAAAGAATAAATATTCTGAAAACACCCAGATGAGTACATTCTAACGCATCCAGAAGTCACAAGGTTCAGTCACCTGAGTTTATCTCATAAACAGTTCTTCTGGTTCCCTCTGCTCCAGATAGAACTGTGCTTGTTGGGGCGCCTGGGTGGCTCAGTCGTTAGGTGTCTGCCTTCAGCCCAGGTCATGATCCCAGGGTCCTGGGATCGAGCCCCATATCGGGCTCCCTGCTCAGTGGGAAGCCTGCTTCTCCTTCTCCCACTCCCCCTGCTTGTGTTCCTGCTCTCACTCTGTCAGATAAATAAAATCTTTAAAAAAAAAAAAAAGAAAAAAGAACTGTGCTTATTACTACCTGAATTCCTTCTTCCTCATCTTTAAGCCTCACCAGCAAGACTGGGATCAAATACCAGTTCTTCCTGAGGTCCCTCCATACTAAAGATGTTCCTCTTGCAGAGGAACTTAGACTAGACTATACTACTATATACACTACCTGGATGACATTTATCACAGGTCCAGCTCAATTTTTTTTTTTAAAGATTTTATTTATTTATTGAGAGAGAATGAGATAGAGAGCATGGGGGGGAGGGTCAGAGATGCAGGACTCCATCTGGGGATCATGACCTGAGCCGAAGGCAGTCATTTAACCAACTGAGCCACCCAGGCGTCCAGGTCCAGCTCAGTATTAACATCAAACGTATCAAGAACACTTAGAAACGGGGTACCTGGGTGGCTCAGTTGTCTGACTTTGGCTCAGGTCATGATCTCAGGATCCTGGAATGGAGCCCTGAGTCAGGCTCTGCGCTCAGTCTGCTTGACCCTCTCCCTCTGCCTGGGCTCTCTCAGTAACTAAATTAAAATCTTAAAAAGAAATACTTAGAAACATTTTTGTCATGACATCAAAACAATTAAGTCACGACTTCCTTCTCTTCCAGTCCTGCCACCCCCCTCCCCATTTAACAACCACCCATGAAGTTATAAACTGCTTAACTAGTTGAGCAGTGAAGGGATGGAAAAAGAAGGGTGCTATCTCGTTGTTCCCTGTGGAATCACATGCTTCTCATTGTGCTAACACACTTCCACATCAAAAAAGATCAACATATATTAATCAATGATACGTTATTTTTAGGGAAAGAAATACAAAATATGCTTCTAGTTAGACAATGATTTTATTGCTTGAGTACATGGTCAAATTTATGCGACCAGGGCAGAGGCTGTGGATGACTCGCTGAAAAGGAAGAAAGGGAGAAGAAGAGCTCATTAAAATAGGTCCTCCATATTCATTCACAGACTCACACCTAATGGAGCTACTTCCAAACAGTTAAAATAAACCACAGATATATAAAATGCACGAAAATGCAAAGTTCCTGTATTAGTTCATTGTGCTCAAGCATAGGAATGAAGATGCCACTCATCTAAGGGAGAACTGGCTAACATAAGGAAAAGCCCTTCTGGTGGAAAACTGAATGTTTGGAAATTATTATAGTGAGCCATCTACGCAAAACTGAGGACAACATAAACACAGGGAGCAGAGGTATGAACTGAAACTACCCACTATCTAGAAGTGAGTCAAAGGGCTTATTCGTGTTTTAAAAATCAGGGATCTGCAAACCATGGCCCTTTGCTTGTCTTTGGAAATAAAGTTTCGGTGGACCACAGCCACGCCCGTTTGTTTATGTACAGTCTACGGCTGTATTCCTCCTAATAATGGTAGAGTTGAAAGGGTAGCTGACCACATAGCCACAACCTAAAACATTTACTAACAGGCCTTTTACTACAGTTACTACTCTATTTACTATATGGCTAACGTCTGTTCTTATTAACAAAAAAGGTTAATACTTACTATTTCCAATTGGGGGGGAGGACTCGCTTAGTCTTATAATATCGAGCCAACCGGTGAATACGGCTCTCGATCAGAATCAGTCGGAATTTAGCATCCTTGTCCTAAAAATAAAAATAGACAGAATTCAAGAAAACCACTCAAAACAACATTATCAAATTTTATTTTAACAAAAGAATGTATAGCTACCATGCACTCTAATGAAGTTACCCAATGCCCTGTAATAGAATCAGAGACTAGGGTTCATGTGGCTAGAATTAAGTCCTTAAGGGAATTTAAGGCTTCCAGAAATCTTAACATGAATGATTTGCAAAACTCTGCAAATAAAAAAAATAAAATACAGCAACAAAACTCTGCAAATAAACACTTCAACATTTCCAACCAAATGAATATACTGCATCTAGTGGAGCAAAAGCCGCTCCCCCACCCCAATTTCTTCTGGTAGAATTTATTTCAAAGCAACTGGAGTGTGACAAGTTTGTGCTTTAAGCCTCTTTAGGTAATTTTCACATCAGATGCATTATACTTTACTAAGTTCATATAAGCAATTCTATTCCCTTACCTTTCTGTTCCTCTCAAGATGCTTTCGAACAGCAACAGCCTTCTTAATCAAATGGTAAAGATCCTCAGGAAGATCAGGAGCAAGTCCTTTGGACTTAAGAATTCTCAAGATTTTATTGCCTGTCACAAAACGTACTTGTGCAACACCATGGGAGTCTCTCAAGATCACACCTGAAAAAGGAGTAATATAAATTCCCCCACCAAACACACAGCTGAAGCATGTGATGTTAAAGCTCTGAGATCAAGTCATTTTCCAAGTTTTCCTCTGTAAAATGGGGCTACTTATGTATCACAGAAATCAACATGAGAATGCACGCAAAGCTCAGTCATCCAAGGTTGGTTTACCCAACACTAAGAAAAACCCTTCTGGAAGAAACTGTGAATGCTGGAAGACCATCATCACAGCAAACTTGCTGGATTATAGGCCACCAAAGAAATCAATGAGATTCCTGCTATGTATATTTACTCAATAACTAAAACCCACCAGCATTTATTAAGAAATTGTATTAGACATTCTTGTAAAAACTTCATTATTTTTTAAATCTCAGAATAGCACCATCTGAATACTTGACAGCCTATTACCTATTTATTTATTTATTTTTTTAAAGATTTATTTATTTGACAGAGACAGACACAGCGAGAGAGGGAACACAAGCAGTGGGAGTGAGAGAGAGAGAAGCAGGCTTCCTGTGGAGCATGGAGCCCGATGTGGGGCTCGATCCCAGGACCCTGGGATCATGACCTGAGCTGAAGGCAGACGCTTAACAACTGAGCCACCCAGGCGCCCCTTACCTATTTCTTATAGCCTGTAATACCTCTGCTAGGCTATATAAGCTCCAAGAAGGCACATATTTTGCCCTTTTCCGGACTACTGTATTCTCAGGGTCCAGAACCACGCAGCAGGCAAACATTTGCTGAATGAAACCACTTGCACAAAGTTACACATAACTGAGATTCACACCACAACGTAAGAGTGTGACAAGTACTCTGAGTTGTCAATGCCAACTCCTCCACTTAATAGGTGAGTGATCTGGGGCTAGTTGTATAGCTGCCCCATGCCTCAGTTTCCTCAACTGTAAGATGGCAAAAACTTCGCATTTCAAAGTACAGCGGTCAGAACGAAAGGAGGTCAGTATATGTAAAATGTTTAGAACCATTTAGGTAGGAGAGCGCCAAAGCTCACAGTAAATACTCATTATTATTTTGGAGAGCATTTTACTAATTTTCTCCTCTTCCACATAAGAACTTGCACTAGGCCCCGGTCATCGGTAATAAAGGCAGGGAAACGAGCAAAAGGTGTTCAAAGCACATATGCAGCACATTTACCCCCAGCGACTTTTCCAGCGAGTTGCACGAGGGCAGGCGGAAGGAACTACGTTACACAGAAACACCCACCGATTTGTGAGGGAGTCAGGCCCTTCTTGGCCAGTTTGTAGATCTGCTCCTTCACGTCGTCAGACGTCAATTTCAGCCACTGTTTATGGAAAAGAAACTGGCCTTAGGACGAGAAACCAGGGATGGTACCGAAGTTCAGCCGTCCTCGCCATCCTCAGCGGCGCTCCTCAGGCACACATGGCCCCACCCGGCACCGAGTCTCCCGAGGGATGGACGGCAGCCCCCCCCTCCCCGACTTCTCCCGCGTCCCCGCACGCTACTTACGGTGGGGACGCTGCGGCGGTAAGGCAGAGCCGACTGGGACAGGCCCTTCCTGGGGAGAGAAAGAGTCTCCGGATGAGGTGGTCAGTGCCACAACAGCCTAGAAAATCATCCTCTCGACTCGCTACCCACACGCTCTCCATTCCTCCCGACCCCGCAGCCCAGCCCTGCAACCCGCTCAGAAACCCGAACTCACCCGGGAGCGTGCATGCGACCCATGATGGCGGCGGTCAGGCAGCGAAAAAGAGAGCGAGGGTAGGAACGCCACAGGAAATCACCCAGCATACAGGAAGTGACCTCACACACGTCCGCGCTTCTCGCGTGCAGGAGGCGGAGCTACGCTGCGTGGCCCCCGGCGCCGGCTGGCTGCATATCCCGAAGTGCACTTCAGGTTTGTACTGCAAGATTCCTCAATCGACAGGACTACACATCCCAGCATGCGTCAGTCTTTGAGGAGGCTCGTGGCCGGAGCGGGAACTTAAGACCGCGGCCGGCGGACTTTCTGGAGGAGCTGCCTGCGCTAAAATCGTGCAGGTTCGAATCCCGGCCTGGGAGAGAGCGTGGAGCAGCTACGGCAGCAGGGGTTGGTGGATTTGGTCCCTGCCCTAGAAAGGCCGTTAATGTGCGACACCGCCGCTCAGCGAATTTGGGTGCCTGAAGTTCAACCACACACATTTGTTCATTCATCCACCAGCGCCAGGTCTTGTCTTGGGACTAGCTACCTCAAAGTCTGTCCCTGCCCGTAGTAAATGCACTGGTAAAATACCATGCTGATAAGTGCTATACTGGAAGTCGTGGTAGTTACCGCCCAGCCACCGCTACGATTTCTTTTTTTTTTTAAGATTTTATTTATTTGAGAGAGAGAAAGAGAGAGCACGCGTGCGGGAGCCGGGGGAAGGGACGAGCAGACACCCCGCGGAGCAGGGAGCCCGGTCAGCGGCTCCATCCCAGGATCCTGGGATCATGACCTGAGCAGACGCTTAACCGACTGAGCCACCCAGGCACCCCCCATTTCTTATTTCTAATCCTAATTTAATCTCTTGGGGAGAGATTACTGACCACAGAGAAGAACCCAGGGATTTGAACTAGGCCGGGGCGGACCTCCCACCCACTACCTACCCCTCCACCTGGTAAACTTCCACCTTTCCCCTACAACGGGCTGTGCGGCGCTTGGCTGGGCAGGGAGGCGTGTTGGGCGGATCCTCATAGAGCTCCGTTCCCCAGTGAGAGAGACTGGCAAACAGGAAAGAGTTTGGAAAACAAGATTGCAAAGGCAGGAGCTGGGTGTAGAGATGAAAGAAGTGTGGAGGATGAGAAAGCAAAACAGGTATTGAACTTCCTGGCAAAAGGGAACTGCCCCTGAAACTTTAAAGATTGACTCAGTGCTGGTACGGAGAATGAGTTGGAAGAGTGGGCAAATGAAGGGGCTTGTTCAAAAAGCAGCATGGCTCTGGGAAGGAGGGAAGTCAAATCAGGAAACGTCTGTCGATGTTTAAAGTAACTGGTGAGACTTAGAAAGTACTAAAACATCCACCTCCGCTCTTTCAACCTATCACTGATGAGTAATTTTCTTCTAAAGCATTAGGAATTCCATTCAAATTAGGTAATCTATTTTCTCCTAGCAAAGATGCATTCTTACCATTAGCCAAATTTACATCTTTAGTGCAAATATGGAACAGATATCTCAAAATGAACAAGGCTCCAATTCCTAAGCCCCATCCCTAGCCACCTGCTCCAAACCCCTTGATTTCAGTTAAACACTACCCATTAGCTTAAACCACAAAACTTGGAATCTCGTTTTTTCCTTTTTGTCTTGTTCCCATTTAAGAGTCATCTCAGCTTTACCACAAAAATATATCATGAATACATTCGCACTTCTCCATTCCTGCTGCTACTTCAATCCAAGCCACTATCATCCTTCATTTGGGCAACTCAGTGGTATCCCAGCTATTTTTGCTTTCACTCATGTCTCCACCTCAAACAAATGCAACCCATTTTCCACCTAGCAGTGATAAAATATATATATATATATATATATATATATTTTTTTTTTTTTTTTTTAAGAATTTATGTATTTGAGGGGCGCCTGGGTGGCTCAGTCGTTAAGCGTCTGCCTTCGGCTCAGGTCATGATCCCGGGGTCCTGGGGTCGAGTCCCACATCGGGCTCCCTGCTCAGCGGGAAGCCTGCTTCTCCCTCTCCCACTCCCCCTGCTTGTGTTCCCTCTCTCACTGTCTGTCTGTCTCTGTTAAAAAATAAATAAAATCTTAAAAAAAAAAAAAGAATTTATGTATTTGAGAGAGAGACCTAGCCCGAGCAGGGGTGAGGGGGGTGTTGCAGAGGGAGAAGCAGGCTTCCTACTGAGCGGGGAGCCCGGGGCCGTACTCCATCCCAGGACCGGGCTCCATCCCAGGACCGCAAGCTCATGACCTGAGCCAAAGGCAGAGGACGCTTAACCAACTGAGCCACCCAGGCGCCCTTAGCAGAGTGATCTTTATAAATTGAGGTCGGCCTGCGTGGCTCAGTCGGTTAAGCTTCTGCCTTCACTCAGGTCTCAATCCTAGAGTCCTGGGATCAAGTCCCACATGGGGGGTCCTTGCTCAGCAGGGAGCCTGCTTCTCCCTCTGCCCCTCCCCCTGCTTGGGCTTGGGCACTCTGTGTCAAATAAATTAATAAAATAATAAAAACATAAATCAGATAATCTATTACTCTTCTGAGTAAATCACTCCTATGTTCTCAGTGCATTTAGAATAAAATCCAAACCCTTGATCTTGCCACACCCACTGGTTCTAAACACTGCAGCCACACTTACGCCTTTCTGACGCTCCGAGGTAACAGGAGTGTTCCTTTGCTGTTGCGGTTGCCACTACTGAACTGCTCTTTCCCAAGGTTTTCTCAGGTCTGCCTTTCAGATCCTGACCTCTAGGTCATCTCAAAAGAAGCCTTTCCTGAGGAAGACCATCTAAAGTAGTCCTCCCTTCCAACATAACATCCTATTATCTTCATAGTGCACAAATCTCTGACATTTTCCTTCTAGTTGTTTGGTTGTCAGCCTCCAAAAAAAA